>NC_052065.1:121406317-121728067 GCF_903992535.2 Arvicola amphibius | reverse complement strand
ACCCAGCCTGCGAGGGTTTGCTGCAGTCCTGTTTCCTTTGGTTTACACTGCCACCTAAAATGTAGGATGTGTCCCTTCATTTTAAAGTTAAGGAAGTTAGGATCCAGAGAGGGTAGGTGATTTGCCCAAGGTGCAGTCATAGGTGACTTCATGATTCCCACTGAGAACTTTACTGTACTATTTGTGTGTGACATAGGGTCCCAACTCAGGGTATATAAAGCTCCAGGGAAATTAAGACCCTGAGGACTTTGACCCAGACTATTTTTTTTTAAATTTGTCTCTCACATCACCCCTCTAAACCCCTCTATACTCCCTATATACATCCAATTCTCCATTGTTCTTTGGTGCTAGGCAACAGGAGGCTGCTGTTCCTTCACAGGCACTGATCCCTCCTCAACTAGGAATTACCTTCCATTTCCAAACTGACCTGAATAACACTGCAAACTTTGTTGATCAAGCTGAAATCATACTCACACTGCAGGATCCAGATTAAATTCTGTCTCCCGGCTAAAGCATTCTTTACTTTTTTTCCAAAATGCCCTGGGCTCTATTATAAGATTTTATTTATACCCTGATAGTTTCTTCCTTTCTTATCTGTCTCCTTCAATCATAAGCTCCTTGATGGCTCCTGAGTCTTATCTCTGTAACCCAGTCTCTAGTATCTGATCAAGCAACAAGAGAACATTTCCGGCAAACATTTTCTTTATAACAGCTTTGTTGCAATGCAATTCACATGCTGTAAAATACCCACATTAAAAGTGTGCAACTTAGGTTTAGTATGTTCACAGAATTGTACAAAAACCATCACCTCCAAGGTGAACATTTATCTTCCCCGTTCCCTTCCCCAGCCCTAAGTACTAATTCATTTCCTCTCTCTGTAGACTTGCCTATTTTAGACCTTTCACTTAAGTATAATCATATATGTAGTCTTCTGTGTTTGGCTTTTTCCAATAGCCCAAAGTTTTCAAGGTTCATCAATGTCATAGCGTGTGTTCGTATTTCATTACATTTGTCCTGTTTCTTTGCTTTGCTTTTCTGAAGATTTTACTTTGCTACTGTAAATACGCTCCCATTAACAGTGATGTACAATTATCTGTTCAAGTCCCTGCTTTCAGTCCCCAGGTCAAATTGTAGTACTGGGTTATATCACAACTTTATGTTGGCACAATTGAAGGTTTGTTTGTCTTTTTCCGTTGTAGCTATCCCATTTAATGGTCTCACCCAAAATGGTGTAGGGGGCATTTTTTTTCTATGTCCTTGTTAATGCTTGTTAGCATCTCACAAGCATGCTGCTGAATGTCAAGTGCTATCTCCCTATGGTTTCGGTTTTCATTTCCCTGAATAAAACATCGAGTATCATTTCGTGTGCTTCCCAGTCACTTGTATCTTCTACAGGAAAATTCCTCTTCAGATTCTTTTCGCCTTTTAAGTTGAGCTCTTCATTTTAGGTTTGAGGTCAGAGAGCTTTTTGTATAGTCTACATATAATTTTCTTATAGATTTATGATTTTTCAAATATTGGCCACCAAGATTCTTTATTTATGTTAATTTTTAAGGAAAACTACAGAGCAGTTGGTGCCATTATGACATCTTCATGCCTACGCATCCTTGTACTTTGTTCTCATTTGGCTCCCTGCTATGCCCCCACCTCTTGCCCCAGCCCCTTTCTGATTCTCTTATTTCCTCTACACTAGTACCTCTTCTGCTTTCATGTTGCATGCACTTCACTATCTTAGCTTTTTCTCCAGGAAAAGCATTTTTAACCAAAAGAGCTCTTCAGATTTCTCTTCAAAAATTCAGCTATTCCTTGCAAAAAAAATAACAGACACATTCGAACAATGTTTGCCTAAAGAGATCATTTATAAACCATAGTTTCCATAATTTCCACCGTAAAACTGGAGCTGCTTCTCTCAGGGAAAACTTTGTCCAGTGACTTGGGCAACACTTTTTTTTATTATTACTATTATTTTTGTTCTGATAAAGACATCAAAATAGCAACAACAAACCCGCAAATACGATCAGTTACCTTCAAGCGGTCTCAAAAGAAAAGTAAAAAGTAAAAGAGAAAGGGAAGCGACAAACCTGGTCATGAACTTTGCCACCCTCTCCTAAGCACACACAGTATTTAAAACCTTGAGAATGGCCAGCCCTACAGCCTTGGCCGCTCGGCAACACTTTTCTTCAGTCTCAAGGCAGCTTAAGGCATTAAATTCATCATCCCTGTTCCAGTAGTTTCTTCTGTTTTTCACACTACATATTGGCCCTTTCCAGTTGTAATTGGCAGATAACATCTGGCTATGTCAAAAAAAAAAAAAAACCTATTGAAAGGAAGAAGGTAGTGGCACATCCACTGAAACCCTGAAGTCCTCAGATCAGCTTTATAGTAGTGACCCCCATCTGTTGGCTCAAACAACAGTTAGTTATAAAAATCCAGGAGATTGTACCTGTGAAGTTGTTACTACCATTGTTTTTAACTGATTGATATTCTTTTCCACTAAATGTGTTTTCTATTTAAAAACAACAACAGCAACAAAATTGCCATGGACCCTGTATGGGTCTGAGTTAGGTACTCTGCATATATGTTATGGATGTGTAGCTAAGTGTTCTTGTGAGATCCGAATGGTGGGAGTGGTGGGGGGCCATCTCTGACTCTTTTGCCTGTTCTTGGGACCCTTTGCATCCTACTGGTTTGCCTCACCCAGCCTTGATATGAGGGGTTTGTGCCTAGTTTTATGATAACTTGGTAGGTCATGGTTAGTGGATAATCCTTGGAGGCCTGCTCTTTTTATTTTTTAAAGGGAAATATAGAAGGAGTGGATCTGGGGGAGAATGGAGGTGGGGGTGGGCTGAGAGGAGTGGAGAGAGGGGAAACTGTGGTCAGGATGTAATGCATGAGAGAAGAATAAAAGGAAAAAAACCCTGTTGTCTTGGTATTTCGAGCACTGTAGCTGGCTACTTCAACCGGCAGAAGGATTCGTGTAGTAAAGGTCGCTTACAGCAGGGATCAGGCAGGAGGCTTAGTGTAGCCCTGTATTATTGGAATTGTGCTTTTGTTTGTTGTGCCCCTTAAACTTGTCCTTATCATCTGGGAGAGTAAGGATGGCAGAATCTAGCCAAAAGAACTAGGGTCCACTACAGGCTGAGTGTTCAGGCAAGTCCTGTCTGCGCTGCTACTCACAAGGCTCCACGCCTCCATTTTCCTCAATTTTAGAAGATAATGATTACGTTTGCATTAAACTACTTTGGAGCCAGAAGCAGGAGGGGGAAGGGGAGAGGGAGAGAGGATTCGTCAACCTCCCCTTCTCTCCTCTGATTTGTTGGTTTTCCCATGGTTTCTATTTCTGCAGAGTGCAAAGTGTGAAACATCACCCAAAATATCGAAATTGTTTACTGTAGCCAGAGAGAGTGAGTGGAGAGGATTAAAACGTAGGCTTCCCCTTTTCTGAATAGAAATGAAGGAGGACTGGATGGGAGGAGCCGAATGAAAGAGGGGAGGAGGGACTGGGAGGAGAGGAGGTGGGGAAAACTGCAGTTGGAACAAGAAAGAAAGAAGGGAGGGGAGGGAGGGAGTGAGGGAAGGTGGGAGGGAGGGAAAAACTTGGGCTTCATTATAAAGCCATAATTTAAGTTTGCAGGGCCTATCAATAATGGGAAGCCGTGAAAGCTGTGAAGAAGTCCTCCCATGACAGTGTGGGGATGAGCTAGAGCAAGACATAAAACTGTGAGAACCATGTAAGGAACTATTCGTTCATGCCTCACGAACTTTGGACAATGGTCTCATGTCTCACAAAACTTTGGGACAGAAATAAGGACATTTAGGCTGTATTTAGAGGAATGGAGAGGGCTGTACATTGATACATGGCGGAAGGAATGGAGAAAGCACAGTATGCATAGGTGGACAGTTGAAGAATCATTAATAAGGAATGAAATACAAGAGATTCAGAATACCATAGTTTTGCTTGAGACATTCTGAAGTTATTTTGAAACATCAAATATGTTTGAATAAATGAGGTAATATTGATAATAAAAATAGTCATATAAGAAGACTATTTTGAAAATTAATTCCATCTTCATACTTTTTCTATAAAAAGAATACTTCAGGGAAAACAAAGAAGCCAGCCAATTAATTTCTTTTCATAAAAGTAAAAAAATGAAAGATTCTTATAAAGACAAATATGTTTTCTTATATATGCTGAATCATATCATATCAATATTTACATATTTACATATCTATATACATCTATCTATCTATCTATCAACCTTTCCATCTATGTATAGCTATCCATATAAATATATATATATGTGTATATATATTATGCATTCCATAAAAGTAGAAGCAGGATGAACATGAACAGTGAAAGTGGAGAAAGGAAGATGAGCTAAATACATGAAATATATGAATCAAAATATTATAAACCTCATGATGTTATACAATATGTAAAATACTACCCAAACATTTTAAATAATACTGTACACAAGAAAATTATTGAATTATAACATAATTTTTCAAACTCTACTGATATAATTAATAAAAACAATTCCTAGTGTTTCTTAGTCTCATAAAAAATTGAGATGACCACCTGAAATAGAAACATGAGATTTATTTAAGGATATGTCGGACTCTGGAAGGTATACCAAGAGCCAATGGATTTCCCACACTCATAACTATATGTGCAGTACAAACTGAATTCATTAGGTTATGAAAAAAGAGAATATGAAATTGGGAGTGGGTGGAGGGATTGGAAAGAGTAGGGGAAGGAGCTGGGGATAAATATGACTAAAATACATTATATAAATTTATGAAATTCTTAAATAATTAATAAAATATTATATTAAAACTTAAAATAATTATAATTTAGTAACCCCCACCCATAAGTCCAAAACAATTATTCATGGCTGTTGCTTTCACAAAAGGAGACAGCTAACTGAAATCAGAGAAGCATTTTAAACCTGTGAAATTATCAAAATCCCAAAATATACATAGGAAAATAAAGAAATTACAGACCCAGAGAGACCTGTATCAAATGCAGCGAGGTAAAGGAACTTTTATGAGCTCAAGATGCCCAAGATGATTCATGTCAATCTTTGCAAGTGGGAGTTTTAGTTCAATGAGAGGAAGTGAATGGTGTGGATTGGATTTGATTCTGAATACACGGAAATGGAACTGAAAACATAATAGAAGATGACAGCCCATAAAGAACAGACTGCAACAAAAGAATACCAGAAGCCAGCCCCGAGGACCAAGAGTTCCCAAAGGACAGCGGAGGAAGAATGTACAAAAGATACTTGCCGAGAGTGATCAAGAATAATGCTCTGGGATGAAAGTCTTTTGAAGTGGAGGGACAATCTAAAAGAACCAAATGCCACCAAGAACTCTAAGTTGGATGAGCACAGAAAAGATCATAGGTGCTAGCGGATGAAATGGTATGTGCTCACGCTCAGGTCAAGGCAATTTCCACCGATGGCGACAGAACCTGAACAGTAGCTGAGAGGCAATTACAGAGATCCAGCAATGACAAAATACCCTCAGGAAGCTTGGTGAAAGGACAGAGGTAGCAAGTGATTGTGAGACTGAAATGAATACAACTGCAATACTAATGTGAAGTCCCTGTCAGGAAAAAAAAGTACAGGATGGTTATTATTCTGCTCAGCAATAGCTAGTTAGTCTACAAAACAAGAAAATAGGCCCTCCTAGCTACAAGTCCGCGAGTCATTAGAGAAAGGGAATAAACAGAACTGCGGTGATTCGATAGTCATAGAAATGGCAGCATCTATGTTTTGAGAGATCTCATGGACAAATTACCTTCTCAGAATCATGTCACTGATTCCTATGGTAATTAGAGTGATAGAGAGCACTTAAAGGGAAGGTTCCTTTAAGCAAAATGCCATGAGTTTAACATCATCATTTTTAGTGACTCTGTTTTCTCTTCTTTGAGATTATAATTGCATCATTTTCCCCCTCTCTTTCCTTTCTCTCAACTCTCCTACATACTTCTGCTCAGTCTCCCTTTTTAAATTATTTCTAGAGTGGGAGAAACAGTCTTCTCAGGGAAGGGCACACCAGTGGGTTATCTTATACTAAATGGTCAGCCCTACAACCATACACACATATGTACAAGTAGCATCCTGCAGACTGAGCAGGTTGAATTCACCTGTTTAGGTGTGTGTGTGTGTGTGTGTGTGTGTGTGTGTGTGTGTGTGTGTGTGTTTGTGTGTGTGTGTGTGTGTGTGTGTGTGTGTGTGTGTGTGTGTGTATTATCTTTTAAGCTATGAGCAGACAAATGGCTCGGTGACTTTGGGTCCTGAGTTCCTCCAGATTTGGTATTGTGTTAACCCATTCTATGATTCTCAGTCATAAACCCCGTTGTAATTAACACAACATATGCAAGTAAGTAGCAAAAGAGAGTGGGGCCAAGGCAGCCTGAGATTCCTTCGGGAAAACTGAGAGGGGAGGCAGGGAGACCCATTAGGCATAAAAATATAAAGCTATGGACAAAAAGGGATTTAAGCAGGGTGGAAAGTGACAGCACTTTCCTGCTGCTTCAGTGTTCTCTGAACTCAAGGAGAAAAACCAGCCTTTCACAATAGACCAAGCATTTTACATCCAGTATGCCATTTGATCCTGATGATCCCAGGAGGGAGAAAACACAGTGATCATCCTCCCATTGTACAGTTGCAGAAATTAAAGCACAAAGGCTATGCCATCCCAGGACATGGTGTGATTGATCTTTATTGTTAACTTGAACTCTTGAAGTCTGTGAGGGTGCTAACTCAGGAGGAAAGACCCAGTCTGCATATGGGTAGCACCCTCCCATGGTCTGAAAGTCTTGGCCAGGAAGCCAGGAAGCAACCAGCATTCACCTTTGTGCTTCCTGATTGTGGACACAATATGACCAACCACCTCACATTCCTGATATCATGCCTTCCCTGCCACAATACCTTGAGACAAACCCTTCTTCCCCTAAGTGGCTTTTTGACAGGTTTTTTTTTTTTATGACTGCAAATGAAAAAGATAAGGAACATATAGGGTAAAGACACAGAGAAGCAAAACCAATGCTGTCTCTAAAGCCAGCATCCTTTCTAGCAGTGACACAACCCACAACCAGGTTAAACCAAGAGTAGCCAGAGAATTCTGAGTCAATGGCGCCACAGGTGCAACCGCAAGAAGCAGAAGCAGGTGCTCAAAGATATTGTGGTGCTTGTCCCGACACTGGGCTTTTGTTCCCAAGAGTTAACTTTTTCTTCCTGAATAGCCCACCATCCACTTACATTCTTGGTGCATTATGTAAAATTTCCTGTTTGAGTAAGACAGACTGTCTTGCCCATGCTGTGTCCGTATCTGATTTTCTGAACAATGTTCCTCACTTGGTTCAATCTTCCCAGGTTTCTTACTCATCTGCCCCACACATTCAACAGAGAAAAGCCACCACACCTTGAATCTCACATTCTGAAATTTGCATTACAATTAGAGTTATTTCTATGTCTATTATTACTGTTGAGATGTAAGATGGGGGAAAATGGACACGTAAGAGAAACGAATTCAGCATAATGAAGGTCATTTTCAATTGTGACTGCCCATTATAAAACTCTTTGGCGAGCATTACAGACAGATGCCATGCAATAGAATTTTTTCCTGATATCAAGTTAGCTTCTTGGCAGACTCAGGCAGCTCATTAGTAATCTTGGATCTCTTTCCATATTTGTGATTTAACTCGAGATGTTAGATAGTAGGTGATCCAGGCGGTGTGCCATAAAAATTTACAATAATTCTTTGCAAATCCTAATTATTGAGACAGGAGGTCTCTTTCTTGAGACTCTAGTCTGTTTTGTCCTAAATTAGTGCCCACAGTTCAAGGTGAGCCAGGTAACAAGAAAGAACATGGACAGTGTGCCAAAGAATTTAGAGAGGATGAAGACAAATAGACAGGTCTCAGTTTACTCTGAGTAGCCTTTGGAAACAAATGAAACCAAAACCCATTGGCGACTGCACACGAGCTACAGAGGGTTGAGGGCATGTCTGTAATTTTGTGGTATGTCATTGCATTTTGAGTGTGTCCACTTTAAGAGCAATTTTATTTTTGCTTTCTTTGTATACTAAGTAACAACATTTCATAACCTAAATTTTTAAAAGAATCTATTTGTGTGTCTGTGGCTGTCTGTCTGCCTGCCTGTCTAGCTGCATGCCTGTGTATGTGTGTACTGGATCCAGGGATCAAACTCAGGTCACCAGGCTTTTGTGCAATCAACTCGATCCACTGAGCATCATAGTACTCTGCTTAAAATGTTCTGTTGCCCCCACCACCCACTACTCTACACCATAGCCTCTCTAACCACACCAAAATAAAAGGGAACTGGACAAATGTTCAAATGCTTACTACTTGGTGTTTACAACCATCTCTGCTGGCTGTCGCTGTGTTCTTCTCTGCTCTCTCCCCCTTTTTCTGAACCTTGAATTGGCTAATACTCGCCATGTAGTCCCACCATCTTTCGCCTTTGCTATGTTTGTTGTTTTATATTCCAGAGGTTTCTAGAAGTGGATGCTCTTTGCACTTTACAGAGTCAGCGTCCCACTATGTCCAGAACTATAGTAATACATAATAAGTACTCCCATGCCTACTGAACTCAACTAAACATGTATTACACTTTATGGTAGAGAAGCTTTGATCAAGAACAAAAAAAATCTCAACTACTCACTCCTAGCTCCTGCTACTGAGTGGAGAGAATGACATTTTATTTTATTCAATTCACCCATCCACTCATTAGGGGACGTTTAATGAATTGTTACTCTCTTCATGTCACTGTGTTATGTGCTGAGGACACAGAGAGTAATTAAATAAGGTATCTGCCCCGAAGGGGGAGAGTCTAGCTAGGGAGACAGACATGAAAACAAAATACCACATCAGATAATGAGCGCTTCAAATAGAGTACAGAGTACTAGGCTGGGGCAGAAAAGATTATATCAGGGGTATCTAGTGTTGGGATGAGAATGCCTAAGAAATAACTCTCTATTTTATATACAGATTTACACATTATATGCATACATATTTATACATACACATGTATTATATATTTGCATATACATTGCATTTGTATACACATTTATAAACTGAAGAGAGCGGATCTCACCACACAGTCAAGACTGTTCTCAAACTTCATTCTTCTCTCTCAAGTCACCTGAATTCTGGGATTGTAAGTGTGCAGCCCTATGCCTGGCTGTTTATCTTGTTGTTGTTTAGCCTTGCTCACATTGTTGGGGTTACCCAGCAAGTGACTTACTATAATCCTGTTTGGGTTTTTTTTTTAATTTGAGACACGCTCTTCCTAAATAGCTCACGTTAACTGACATATTTGCACAGCTGCTGGACAGACTTCTGAGATAACAATGGTTAGAAAAGGCAGGAGGACAGGGGTTCTCCTTTCAGATTCTCGACTGCATGTGGACTCCAGTGTCTCAGCTTCCTTCCTATCATCTACATGTGGGCCCTTCCTACTGACTACTAAGTAGCTGTTGCCTCCTGGGGCAGAGTCAAGAGAGAAGCCATAACTAGGTCATGCACAACCCACTGCCACGAAGCAGGACACCTAGGAAGGCGCCCAGCTGACTGAAAGGCTATCACAACTCAGGGCCCTTCTGCCAAACTCCTGTTGATGGTCTTTGGTCCCAAGTGGTATTGTTCTGAATGAGGTGTGAGACTCAGAATCAGTCAAGGCAGGTAAGATTGAGAAGTATCAAATAAACATTGTTTCAGATATTGTAAGAAACCTAGCCAAGAAGAGATCTGTACTATGGCGAGGCCCCCTGGAATGTGCCTCTCTTTCTATACTGCTTATTAGCAACAAGTAACTTTGGGCATTTCCATTGAGCTCAAACTTGCACCATGTAAAGCCTGTTTGTTTACAAGCACTAAACCTTCTGGAAACTACCCTTTGGAAATTCCAAATGCCATGGGGGAGTAACCAGGTCAGCAGTGTGGGAAGAGGAAGGGAAGATTAAGTGGCATTCATCAATGGCTGAGAGAAAATAGAAGGGTTTCTATGGGCCATGTGGTGTTTTTAGAAATCTATCTTTCCACCACAGATGTCATTGCTTCAGCATCCAGCTGCAGCTTTGCCACACCAACCCCCTCACACAGATGATCCTGTGAATTGGGCAAACAGAATGATGCGGACATTCACCGTCCTAGCCTGCAATGGGCATGAAAGCGCTGTTAGGAAATCTCTACCCTGCCTGAGATGCCTAAAGTGGAGTCAACACCTAGACCAGAGTGAGCATGGCAGTGTTTGGTGCTCCTGCATTCTCAGATGTCTTCGTCAGATAGTTTTCCTGATCACTAGCATTCCACCGATGGGAACTAAATTGTGAATTCAACAGCGTCTATAATTTACCCTGGCTGGTTTCTTGTGAGTACACACAAAAGGAAATTGCAATTAGCCATGACACTTTTGTGACCAAGCTTTTAAGATTGCATGGCATGGCTGAAGATTTTCTTGCTACTGACAGCATCTCTCAGGGCATATAATAGCTAGGAAGCACCCATGCTGGTGCGATCCACTACCGCAGGAGCATCCTAAGTGATTCCCTCTCAGTTTGCAAAGACCCATCAGCTTCTCTTTGAAGAAGAAATAGGAGAAAAGTCCATTCATCCAGTCTTGCAGCCCTGTTAAAGGGGAACATTTCCTTGTGCTATCAGATGCTACGCTAAGAATACCTTTTCCCCCTGAATTCTCTATCATAAACACTAGCTCACATGCCTCCCAGTGACTTTCCAAGCCAGCTCTTCCTGCAGTGGCTTGTATCACGGCTTCATTAAAAGGTTTTTCCTCATCTCACGGATACAGACACTTTCCTACTTCCCTTGCTACCCTCTTAAGCCTCGGTTGGACTAGCCAGAACACCTGAGTGGACTTCTTTCAAATATCTGTTAGTTTACGTGTATTATTTTGCCTGTGAATATGTAAGTATCTGTGCACCACACTCATGCAGTGCCCACAGTGGCCAAAAGACGCCGTCAGATCCTCTGTGACTCGAGTTCAGAAGGTTGGGAGCTGCCCTGTGGGTACTCAGAACTAAATCTGGGGCCTCTGCAAGTACAAAGAACTCAACTTCTGATCGCTCTCTCTAGCCCCCAAGTGAACTTCTATTAGCACTTCTAACTCTGTACTGTCATTGGAAGACTGATAACTGTGTATGGCCCTGAGTCCCCAAACCAAGCAGTGGTCACTGATGTAAATATGGGACCTAGGACAAGGTTTGGTGTACAAGAGATAGCAAATATTCCTTGACTTACCAATTCTTAGAAAGATTCCTGACCTCTCTTTCTTAATTGCAACCTAAGCTTTGTGTTCATGCCACCTCCACAAATGCCCCGATCCACCTGAGTAGCACCAACCACAACACCTTTGGCTGACTTTGCCTGCCACAAAATATCTGCAGTATGAATTTTATGAGCTTTCTTTTCTACATAGTATGTGTTTATGACACTAAATCAAGTGGCGCTTTTTGCACATGCACTGTATCTTATTGAACATTCTTGGCACAAAATTATATTGAGAAGTTTAATTCACAGCAAGCAATATTTAACAACATTTGTTCAGTAGTTGGTATATGAAGTTGGCACATTCCCCATCCCCCATGCTGCCAAATTCCTATGTTTGTGAGCCAAGAGTCTTTCCACTCTGGTTTTATTGCTGTTGCCGTGTGCCCTCCTGCCTTTTCCACTTCAACCTTCCAGCCGACCACGTCTTTGTGGGATCTGGGGCCTGTTAGTCCAGCTGCAAACCCACCTGTATTGCTAACTCCCAAGCCTCCCATTTCTGAATTCATCTTGCTGGGAGGCCAAAGCGCTTTCCCCATAGAGTCTCACCTCCAACTCGTATGCATTCCTCTCTCTCTCTCTCTCTCTCTCTCTCTCTCTCTCTCTCTCTCTCTCTCTCTCTCTCTCTCCTTCCCTCCCTCCCTCCCTCCCTCCCTACCTACCTACCTACCTACCTCCCTTCCTCCCTCGCTTTTGCTTTTCTGCTAGGAAAAGTATTATTTATAATATCATGGAGAAACATTTCCCCCAGAATCAAAATTTCAAATATTTGTCATGGAGAAACACCGAGTTTATGGTGTGCTTTGTATTTATGATCAAGTCATATGCAGACATTTCTACTGGATCTCAAAACTAAAGAAAAGCCTCATAGTCCCCCACTCCCAATCCCTTTGTGGAGTTTGTGTCCCCTTGATCCAAAGAGGAGTGAAGACTAAGGCTAGAACCAACCTTACTTGTGGCAGGACTCATCTCAGCTCTAGTTCTACAGACTTGATAGCTCATTAAATGCTTACCCTACTCTCCAATAAATAAATCAGAGCAAATGGCAATGGACTCCCCATTTTCTGAGAATCCATGGCTTAGAACAAATACAGAAGAGTAATGTACAAATCGAGTAGAGGTTGCCACCACATATAAACCTCTGGGGTCCAGCATGATCACTCTTAGAGGGACACATGGTTGCTCAGGTGCCACATTTAGGGAGACCAGCAGTGTCTAGTTGCATAGTTTCTTGAAGGCGAAAGGGTACAAGGTTAGCCAGAACATGAGGGCTTCCAAGATCTCCTTCCACAGGCTCAGCTCTGCTCTCCCTCCATTGCCTCTCTTCCCACTCACACCAGAAGCTTTTCTCAGACCCCAGATGCTGGCAGAGGGCAGTAGCTTCAGTTGTTAGTCTCCCCACGAGGCATATATGATTTCAGTCTAAGCTGGATTGTGATTTGATGTACACCTTAATTATTTTTCTTCCCTGCACCCCCTAATTTTAATAAACAAACTTTGCATTTAAACCGAATACCCACTGAGATACGGATAGCACCTCCTGTAGCCTAGAATTTCTAACAAGCTGCTTTCTCAGAGTATTCATTCAAGTGTACAGCACTCCACCTATGAGAGGGGGCGTACAGGCTTCTAATTTGATATAGGGCTTTGTAGTAGATTAGAATGTCACCCTTTCATGCCAACACATACCTCTTTTTATTTTTATTAATTTTTAAATTTATTTTACACACTAACCACAGTTTCCCCTCCTTTCTGATGGAGGTGGGTCTTCTATCAATCTGTTGATTTCATTGGTTAATTAATAAAGATAACTGCTTGGCCTAATAGGCAAGATTTAGATGGGTGGAGTAGACAGAACAGGAAGAAGGAAGTGAGGTAGATGGCTCAGTCAGATGCCACGCCTCTCCTAAGTGAGAGAGACTGCCATGCCTCTCCTCTCCGAGATGGATGCAGGTTAAGATCTCTCCTGGTAAGAGACCACCTCGTGGTGCTACACAGATTACTAAATATGGGTTAATTAGTCAATAAGAGGCTGAAACTATAGGCCAGGCAGTGTTTAAAAGAATACAGTTTGTGTGTTGTTATTTCGGGTATAAAGCTAACCATGCGGGAGCCAGGCAGGATGAAACGCGGCCCGCAGCTCCTCACTACACCTTCCTCTTCTCCTGTTCCCTCCCCCACCTCCCTTCTATTCCCCCATCCACCCCGCCTTCCATCTCCATTCAGAAAGTGTAAGGCCTTGCATGGGAGTCAACAAAGCCTAGCACATCAAGTTGAGGCAGGACCAAGCTCCTCCCCCCACATCAAGCATCAAGGTTTGTAACATGAGGGCTGGCTTGTTGGGGTTTTCTGTCCCACCCGGTACCCCACAGCCAGGAAGCCCCAAAGAAAATCACACAGAGATCTCCATAAGTTGTAAAACTGATTGGCCCATTAGCTCAGGCTACATATTATCTCTTATAGCTTATATTAACCCATTATTCTGATCTATGCTTGCCATATGGCTTGGTACCTTTTTCAGTTGGCTTCCTTGGTGGTCTGCACAGGACTGGGAGGAATCAATGTCCTCCTTCCCAGAATTCTCCTGTTCTCATTACATCATCTCTACTTCCTGTCTGGTTTTCCCACCTACACTTCTTGCTTAGCCAATCAGCGTTTATTTAAAACATGATTGACAGAATACAGACAATTCTCCTGCACCAAAGGTTGAGTGAGGTATCCCACCATAGGGACTAGGTTCCCAAAAGCCAGTTCATGTGCCAGTGACAGGTCCTGAATGACCCCAGCTAAGATTCCTAGCAATAGTGGAGAGGGTACCTGAACTGGCCTTCCCCTGTAATCAGATCGGTGACTACCCTAATTGTTATCATAGAACCTTCATTCAGTAACTGACAGAAGCATACTTATTGAGAATTCTCAAAATGGCCTCAGTTTCAACCTTTCCTTTCAGTCAGTTACACATTCCAGCATGCAATTACATTCTTGGTTAAACTGAGGCAGACATGGAGGAAATCTGGAGCAGTTTTACAATGTTCACTGACTTCATGATTAACCTTTTCAGTAACTGTACAGGGAAAAATGTATGGAAAAATTAGCTACAGGACCAGGGAGGTAACTCTGTGGGGAAAGTGCCTTACATAAGACTGACATCCTTTCTTAATCCGTGAGGACCCACAGTTTTTTCTGTTCCATCTTGACTAAAGGTCAGAGTTCAGACCTATTCTTGCCCCTCAAGGAGGTACAAGATGTTTGACCAAAGTTGTGGCTTCTGGATGCCTTGCTGCAGTATTCACTGGAAGCCCTCCCAACTCTATCTTCTATCTCTTGTCTATTTCTTTCCTCAATCTAAATTCCCCTTCTCAGGAACGTTCCCAACATCAGTCCGAGTTCAATCCTAAGAACCCATAGTGTAATAGTTCTCAACCTTCCTAACGTTGCAAACCTTTAATACAGACCCTCATGTTGTGGTGACACCCAACCATAAAATTCTTTCATTGCTCCTTCCTAACTGTAATTTTGCTACTTTTATGAACCACAATGTAAATATCTGTGTTTTCAATGGCCTTTTGGAAGTTGTAACCCACAGGTTGAGAATCACTGTCTCAGTGGAAGGAAATAACAGCTTCTAAGATTAGTCATCTGATCTGCACTGTGGTTTATATACACACACACAATAAAAACAAATAAATAAAAATTTTAATTGAAAGAGATTGGCTAGAAATGCATGCTCCTTCAAGCATTGTTTATCAGAGTGAAAAATAAGGAGGAACACATATGTCCTACTTTAATAATAATTCAATTTTAAAAGTTTCCATGAAGCAGAATACCATGCAATCATTTTTTTTTTTTCCTCATGGTTTATTTTTTTTTATATTTAAAAATTTCCATCTCCTTCCCTCCTCCTCCCCCCTCCCTCCCCTCCTTCTCCCCTTTCTCTCCCCTCCTTCTCCCCCTTCCCTCTCCCTCCCCTCCACCCACCCATACCTCCCCTCCCTCCCTCTCAAGGCCAAGGAGCCATCAGGGTTCCCCACTCTATGCTAAGACCAAGGTCCTCCCAACTCCCCCCAGGTCCAGGAAGGTGATCGACCAAGCTGAGAAGGCTCCCACAGAGCCCGTCCATGAAGAAGAATCAGAGCCCAGAGCCATTGTCCTTTGCTTCTCAGTCAGCCCCCGCTGTTGGCCACACTCAGAGAGACGGGTTTGGTCGCATGATCCATCAGTCCCATTCCAACTGGAGTTGGTGATCTCCCATTAGTTCTGTCCCACCGTCTCCATGAGTGAACGCACCCCTCTCGTTCCTGACTTTCTCCCTCATGTTCTCGCTCCTTCTGCTCCTCATCGGGACCTTGGGAGCTCAGTCCAGTGCTCCAATGTGGGGCTCAGTCACCTTCCCCATCTGTCGCCAGCTGGAGGTTCCCTCACGGTCCTGACTTTCTTTCTCATGTTCTCTCTCCTTCTGCTCCTCATCAGGACCTTGGGAGCTCAGTCCGGTGCTCCAAGGTGGGGCTCTGTCATTTTCTTCATCTATCGTCAGGTGGAGGTTCTATGGTGATATGCAAGAAATTCATCAGTATGGCTATAGGAACTGGCCTTTTCAGGCTCCCTCTCCTCAGCTGCCCAAGGAACTAACTGGGGGCGTCTCCCTGGAAACCTGGGAACCCCTCTAGGGTCAAGTCTCTTGACAACCCTCAGGTAGCTCCTTAAATTCAGATATATGCTTCCCTGCTCTCATATCCACCCTTCCTATATCCCAAGCACCCCATTCCTCCGAGCTCCCCCCGCTCTCCCCTTCACACTTTTCTCTCCCCATCTTCCCTTGGCCCAGTCTTGCCCAACCCTCAAGTTCCCAATTTTGCCTGGCGATCGTGTCTACTTCCAATATCCAGGAGGATTACTATATCTTTTTTGGGAGTTCACCTTCTTATTATCTTCTCAAGGATCCCAAACTTATAGGCTCGATGTCCTATAATCATGGCTAGAAACCGAATATGAGTGAGTACATCCCATGTTCATCTTTATGGGTCTGGGTTACCTCACTCAGAATAGTGTTTTCTATTTCCATCCATTTGCCTGCAAAATTCAAGATGTCATTGTTTTTTACCGCTGAGTAGTATTCTAGCATGTATATATTCCACAGTTTCTTCATCCATTCTTCCACTGAAGGGCATCTAGGCTGTCTCCAGGATCTGGCTATTACAAATAATGCTGCTATGAACATAGATGAGCATATGCTTTTGTTGTATGATTGGGCATCTCTTGGGTAGATTCCCAATAGTGGAATTGCTGGGTCCTGGGGTAGGTTGATCCCGAATTTCCTGAGAAACCGCCACACTGCTTTCCAAAGTGGTTGCACAAGTTTGCATTCCCACCAGCAATGGATGAGTGTGCCCCTTACCCCACAACCTCTCCAGCAAAGGTTATTATTGGTGTTTTGGATTTTAGCCAATCTGACAGGTGTGAGATGATATCTCAAAGTTGTTTTGATTTGCATTTCCCTGATAGCTAGGGAGGTTGAGCATGACCTTAAGTGTCTTTTGGCCATTCGAACTTCTTCTGTTGAGAATTCTCTGTTCAGTTCATCGCCCCATTTTTTAATTGGGTTAATTGGCATTTTACCGTCTAGTCTCTTGAGTTCCTTATATATTTTAGAGATCAGACCTTTGTCAGTTGCAGGGTTGGTGAAGATCTTTTCCCAGTCAGTAGGCTGCCTTTGTGTCTTAGTGACAATGTCCTTTGCTTTACAGAAGCTGCTCAACTTCAGGAGGTCCCATTTATTCAATGTTGCCCTTAAAGTCTGTGCAGCTGGGGTTATGCATAGGAAACGGTTCCCTGTGCCCATTTGTTGTAGAGTACTTCCCACTTTCTCCTCTATCAATCTCAATGTGTTCAAATTAATATTGAGGTCTTTAATCCATTTGGACTTGAGTTTTGTGCATGGTGATAGATATGGATCTACTTTCATTCTTCTACAGGTTGACATCCAGTTATGCCAGCACCATTTGTTGAAGATGCCCTCTTTTTTCCATTGTGTACTTTTGGCTCCTTTATCAAAAATCAGGTGTTCATAGGTTTGTGGTTTAAGATCCGGGTCTTCTATACGATTCCATTGGTCAACTTCTCTGTTCTTATGCCAATACCAAGCCGTTTTCAATACTGTAGCTCTGTAATAGAGTTTGAAGTCAGGGATGGTAATGCCTCCAGAAGTACCTTTATTGTATAAGATTTTTTTGGCTATCCTGGGTTTCTTGTTTTTCCATATAAAGTTGATTATTGTCTTCTCAATCTCTGTGAAGAATTTTAATGGGACCTTGATTGGGATTGCATTGAATCTATAGATTGCTTTTGGTAGAATTGCCATTTTTACTATGTTGATCCTCCCAATCCACGAGCAGGGGAGATCCTTCCATTTTCTGGTATCCTCTTCAATTTCTTTCTTCAAAGACTTAAAGTTCTTGTCATATAAATCCTTCACTTCCTTGGTTAGCGATACTCCCAGATATCTTATGCTATTTGTGGCTATTGTGAAAGGTGATACTTCTCTGATTTCCCTCTCTGCTTCCTTATCCTTTGTGTATAGGAGGGCGACTGATTTTTTGGAGTTGATCTTGTATCCTGCCACGCTACTGAAGGAGTTTATCAGCTGTAGGAGTTCTTTGGTGGAGTTTTTGGGGTCGCTTATGTATACTATCATATCATCTGCAAATAATGAAAGTTTAACTTCTTCCTTTCCAAATTGGATCCCCTTGATTCCCTTATGTTGTCTTATTGCTATTGCTAGAACTTCAAGCACTATATTGAAGAGATAAGGAGAGAGTGGACAGCCTTGTCGTGTTCCTGAATTTAGTGGGATAGCCTTGAGTTTCTCTCCGTTTAATTTGATGTTAGCTGTCGGTTTGCTGTAAATAGCTTTTATTATATTTAGGAATGACCCTTGTATCCCTAATCTCTCCAAGACCTTTATCATAAAAGGGTGCTGAATTTTGTCAAATGCTTTTTCAGCATCTAATGAGATGACCATATGGTTTTTTTCCTTCAGTTTGTTTATATGATGGATTACATTAATAGATTTTCGTATGTTGAACCAGCCCTGCATCTCTGGGATGAAGCCTACTTGATCGTAATGGATAATTTTTCTAATGTGTTCTTGGATTCGGTTTGCCAGTATTTTATTGAGAATTTTTGCGTCCATGTTCATGAGTGAGATTGGCCTGTAATTCTCTTTCTTGGTTGAGTCTTTGTGTGGTTTAGGTATCAGGGTAACTGTAGCTTCATAGAAGGAATTTGGCAGTGACTCTTGTGTTTCTATATTATGAAATACCTTAAGGAGTATAGGTATTAGGTCTTCTTGGAAGTTCTGGTAGAATTCCGCATTGAAACCATCTGGTCCTGGGCTCTTTTTGGTAGGGAGGTTTCTGATAACAGTTTCTAATTCTTCGCGACTAACAGGACGATTTAGAGCATTTACCTGGTCCTGGTTTAACTTTGGTATATGGTATTTATCTAAAAAACTGTCCATTTCTTTTACATTTTCCAATTTTGTGGCATACAGGCTTTTGTAGTAAGATCTAATGATTTTCTGAATTTCCTCTGTGTCTGTGGTTATGTCCCCCTTTTCATTTCTGATCTTGTTAATTTGCGTGTTCTCCCTCTGCCGTTTGATTAGATTGGCTAAGGGTTTGTCAATCTTGTTGATTTTCTCCAAGAACCAGCTTCTTGTTTCATTGATTCTTTGGATTGTTTTCTGTGTTTCTATTTTGTTGATTTCTGCCCTCAGTTTGATTATTTCCAGTCTTCTACTTCTCCTAGGTGAGTCTGCTTCTTTTTTTTCCAGAGCTTTCAGGTGTGCTGTTAAGTCACCCATGAGTGCTTTCTCCGTTTTCTTTAAGTGGGCACTTAGTGCTATGAACTTTCCTCTTAGCACTGCTTTCATTGTGTCCCATAGGTTTGAGTATGTTGTGTCTTTGTTTTCATTAAATTCAAGAAAGACTTTAATTTCTTTCTTTATTTCTTCCTTGACCCAGGTGTGGGTCAGTAGTTGACTGTTCAGTTTCCATGAGTTTGTGGGCCTTCTGGGGGTAGCATTGTTGTTGAATTCTAATTTTAATCCATGGTGATCCGATAAGACACAGGTGGTTACTAATATTTTTTTGTAACTGTGGAAGTTTGCTTTGTTACCAAGTATATGGTCAATTTTCGAAAAGGTTCCATGAGCCGCAGAGAAGAAGGTATATTCTTTCCTATTTGGGTGGAATGTTCTATAGATGTCTGTTAAGTCCATTTGGTTCATTACCTCCATTAAGTCTTTCAATTCTCTGTTAGGTTTCTGTCTGATTGACCTGTCCATTGGTGAGAGAGGAGTGTTGAAGTCTCCAACTATTAGTGTGTGTGGTTTGATGGCTGCCTTGAGTTCTAGAAGTGTTTCTTTTACATAAGTGGGAGCTTTTATATTAGGGGCATAGATATTCAGGATTGAGACTTCATTCTGAAGGATTTTTCCTGTTATGAGTATAAAGTGTCCCTTTCCATCTCTTCTGATTGATTTTAGTTTGAAGTCAACTTTGTTGGAAATTAGTATGGCCACACCCGCTTGTTTCTTAGGGCCATTTGCTTGATAAACCTTTTCCCAACCCTTTACTCTGAGTAGGTGCCTGTCTTTGTGGTTGAGGTGTGTTTCTTGTAAACAGCAAAATGTTGGATTCTGTTTTCGTATCCAGTCTCTTAGCCTGTGCCTTTTTATAGGTGAATTGAGTCCATTGATATTAAGTGATATTAATGACCAGTGGTTGTTAACTTCAGTCATTTTTAGTAGTAGAGTTTGTGTGTTTCCCTTCTTCTAGTTGTGCTGGTGAAGGGTCGCTAGATGCCTGAGTTATTGTCGGCGTTGTTGGACTCCTTGGTTTGTGATTTTCCTTCTATTACTTTCTGCAAGGCTGGATTTGTGGCTGCGTATTGTTTAAATCTGTTTTTGTCCTGGAATATCTTGTTTTCTCCATCAATGGTGAATGCAAGCTTTGCTGGGTATAATAGTCTAGGCTTGCATCCATGTTCCCTAAGTGTCTGTAGCACATCTATCCAAGCTCTTCTGGCTTTCATGGTTTCCATTGAGAAATCAGGTGTAATTCTGATAGGTTTCCCTTTATATGTTACTTGACCTTTTTCCTTTGCAGCTCTTAATATCTGTTCTTTATTCTGTATGTTTTGTGTTTTGATTATTATATGGCGTGGGGATGCTTTCTTTTGATCCAGTCTATTTGGTGTTCTGTAGGCTTCTTGTACCTTCATAGGAACATCCTTCTTTAGGTTGGGGAAGTTTTCTTCTATAATTTTGTTGAATATGTTTTCTGGGCCTTTGAGTTGTAATTCTTCTCCTTCTTCTACCCCAATTATTCTTAGGTTTGGTCTTTTCATGGTGTCCCAGATTTCCTGAATGTTTTGTGTTAAGAATTTGTTAGATTTGTTTAGTTCTTTAATCTGTGAGTTTATTTCTTCTATAGTATCTTCAGAGTCCGAGATTCTTTCTTCCATCTCTTGTATTCGGTTGGAAATACTTGTCTCTGAAGTTTCTGTTCGTTTACTCAGAGTTTCCATTTCCAGTCGTCCCTCAGATTGTGTTTTCTTCAATACCTCCATTTCATTTATCAGGTCTTGTACTGTTTCCCTTACCTGTTTGATTGCTTTTTCTTGTTTTTCTTGTTTTTCTTGGGTATCTTTGAGAGATTTATTTATTTCGTCTACCTTTTTGTTTGTCATCTCCATTTCTTTATGGCAGTTTTTTACCTCCTGTTTAAGGTCCTCTATTATTTTTATAAAGTACTGTTTAATGTCGGTTTCTTCTATATCTTCTGGGGTAGGGTGTTCAATTCTTGTTGTTTCGGGATGTCTGGCTTGTGGTGATGTCATGTTGCCTTTCATGTTGTTGGAGGAGCTCCTGCATTGGCGCCTGCCCATCTCTTCCTTCAAAAGGAGCGCGGAGGTGTTTGGTGTCCCCAAAGAATGATGGATCCTCCCCAAAGAATGATGGATCCTCCTGCAGACTGTCAGGTCCCCTTGCAGGCCAAGCAGCTCTCAGACAAAGGCCTACCTTGCTCCGGGCAGTCAAATGAAGGAGGGGACCTCCCACCGGCCTGGGTGCACTCAATTCCAGGTCCCCAGAGCCCAAACAGGCTGAGCTGTGGGATTTTGTGGCCCCAAAGACGGGAGGATGAGGAAGGGGGAGGGGGGGAGGATTCTGGGTGCAAGCTGGGAAGGGACAGGGAGAGAGAGGCAGTATCCGGGGAGAATAACCCCTGCAGGAAGAGCAGGAAGTGTGCTGGTGGCAGGGGGAGTTGTGGAGAGTCGGTGGTCCCTCTCCGGGCAGCTGCCGCGGTTCGGGCACTCACTCCTCACTCACCCCAAAGAACGATGGATCCTCCTGCAGACTTTCAGGTCCCCTTGCAGGCCAAGCAGCTCTCAGACAAAGGCCTACCTTGCTCCGGGCAGTCAAATGAAGGAGGGGACCCCCCACCGGCCTGGGTGCACTCAATTCCAGGTCCCCAGAGCCCAAACAGGCTGAGCTGTGGGATTTTGTGGCCCCAAAGACGGGAGGATGAGGAAGGGGGAGGGGGGGAGGATTCTGGGTGCAAGCTGGGAAGGGACAGGAAGAGAGAGGCAGTATCCGGGGAGAATAACCCCTGCAGGAAGAGCAGGAAGTGTGCTGGTGGCAGGGGGAGTTGTGGAGAGTCGGTGGTCCCTCTCCGGGCAGCTGCCGCGGTTCGGGCACTCACTCCTCACTCACCCCAAAGAACGATGGATCCTCCTGCAGACTTTCAGGTCCCCTTGCAGGCCAAGCAGCTCTCAGACAAAGGCCTACCTTGCTCCGGGCAGTCAAATGAAGGAGGGGACCTCCCACCGGCCTGGGTGCACTCAATTCCAGGTCCCCAGAGCCCAAACAGGCTGAGCTGTGGGATTTTGTGGCCCCAAAGACGGGAGGATGAGGAAGGGGGAGGGGGGGAGGATTCTGGGTGCAAGCTGGGAAGGGACAGGGAGAGAGAGGCAGGTATCCGGGGAGAATAACCCCTGCAGGAAGAGCAGGAAGTGTGCTGGTGGCAGGGGGAGTTGTGGAGAGTCGGTGGTCCCTCTCCGGGCAGCTGCCGCGGTTCGGGCACTCACTCCTCACTCACCCCAAAGAACGATGGATCCTCCTGCAGACTTTCAGGTCCCCTTGCAGGCCAAGCAGCTCTCAGACAAAGGCCTACCTTGCTCCGGGCAGTCAAATGAAGGAGGGGACCTCCCACCGGCCTGGGTGCACTCAATTCCAGGTCCCCAGAGCCCAAACAGGCTGAGCTGTGGGATTTTGTGGCCCCAAAGACGGGAGGATGAGGAAGGGGGAGGGGGGGAGGATTCTGGGTGCAAGCTGGGAAGGGACAGGGAGAGAGAGGCAGTATCCGGGGAGAATAACCCCTGCAGGAAGAGCAGGAAGTGTGCTGGTGGCAGGGGGGGTTGTGGAGAGTCGGTGGTCCCTCTCCGGGCAGCTGCCGCGGTTCGGGCACTCACTCCTCACTCACCCCAAAGAACGATGGATCCTCCTGCAGATTTTCAGGTCCCCTTGCAGGCCAAGCAGCTCTCAGACAAAGGCCTACCTTGCTCCGGGCAGTCAAATGAAGGAGGGGACCTCCCACCGGCCTGGGTGCACTCAATTCCAGGTCCCCAGAGCCCAAACAGGCTGAGCTGTGGGATTTTGTGGCCCCAAAGACGGGAGGATGAGGAAGGGGGAGGGGGGGAGGATTCTGGGTGCAAGCTGGGAAGGGACAGGGAGAGAGAGGCAGTATCCGGGGAGAATAACCCCTGCAGGAAGAGCAGGAAGTGTGCTGGTGGCAGGGGGAGTTGTGGAGAGTCGGTGGTCCCTCTCCGGGCAGCTGCCGCGGTTCGGGCACTCACTCCTCACTCACCCCAAAGAACGATGGATCCTCCTGCAGATTTTCAGGTCCCCTTGCAGGCCAAGCAGCTCTCAGACAAAGGCCTACCTTGCTCCGGGCAGTCAAATGAAGGAGGGGACCTCCCACGGGCCTGGGTGCACTCAATTCCAGGTCCCCAGAGCCCAAACAGGCTGAGCTGTGGGATTTTGTGGCCCCAAAGACGGGAGGATGAGGCAGGGGGAGGGGGGGAGGATTCTGGGTGCGAGCTGGGAAGGGACAGGAAGAGAGAGGCAGTATCCGGGGAGAATAACCCCTGCAGGAAGAGCAGGAAGTGTGCTGGTGGCAGGGGGAGTTGTGGAGAGTCGGTGGTCCCTCACCGGGCAGCTGCCGCGGTTCGGGCACTCACTCCTCACTCACCCCAAAGAACGATGGATCCTCCTGCAGACTTTCAGGTCCCCTTGCAGGCCAAGCCCCATGCAATCATTAAAAATAAGTTGTTCCCCCCAAACTTCTTCACAGACATGCCCAGAGCTTTGACTCTAAGTTGAGTCTCAATCTTGTCAACTTGCCTGTCAATATAAATCATCAGAGCAGCCAAACATGTTATACAAAGGTTATCCACTGAAAACAGGCTCCAAAGCCGCTGGAATGTTATGCCCCCATTCAATAACATGAACGTATGAATGTACATGGAAAAGGAGAGCTTGAGTGCTGTGCGCCAAGAATCAATGCTACTTGTCCTCAGGTAGTGGCACAATGGGTGATCCCCACTTTCTCCTTTTCCCGTCTCTACATATCCTAATTTCACTGCGAGGAGCTTGCACAGTCTTCACAGTTGTGAAAACAACCTTAACTATTCCCATTCCATATTAGAAAAGGCTGTCACGGCAGGAGCAGAGTCAGCAGCGGAGTCTTTCTTATGATTCTGCAGTTGGAGCATGGCTCAGCAGAGATGGCTGCTCAGCCCTGACATGGAGCTCATGATCTAATGGAGGCAGCTCAACTAGAGCAGCCACTTTCAAGATGACCCATTTCCAAGTCTGACATCCAGGAGCTCAGCAGTAACTACTGGTTTGGGGCCTTACTCAACTTCCTTCTGCATCTTTTCCATAGACTTCTTCAAACAATGTGGCTTGGTTTTAAGAATTTACAGGGAAGCTATAAGGATTTTTATAACACAGCCACAAAAGTCCTAACATGTCAGTCACAGAACAATCTGTTGGCCAGGAAAGTATTCAAGGGGAGGACAATGAGATCATATTTCCCAATAAGAGATGTCTCAGCAGATAAAAGCACTTGTCCCCAAGTGTCTAACAAACTGGGTTTGGTTGGATTTGACACTCACTTCACAGTACCGGAATCTTGCCTAACACTGTAAACCGTGGTGTGGGTGTGGGTGGGGTCGTAGGCCAAGGGGTGATCTAAACGGCATGGAGAGGCATGGCTTTTTGCTTCCAACAAGTTCAAAATGAACTAATAAATTGCAAGTGAAATCAAATTAGCCAATGAGGTGATAGCTGCTGAAACTGGATGATGGGTATATGGGAGTTCACTAAACTATTTGACATAGTTTTGTATACTTTTAAGAGATGTTTCTATGGTGAAAATTGTAAAGTAATCATGTTTCACTAAAGCTATCCATTATCATGCAAAAGAGAGGGTGGAGCTACAAGAGACTGGAGAAGGTGGGCAGGTGGTAGAAGACTGGCTAAAAGTACTTCTTATTACAGTTCTAGATACAGGAGTCTTCAAAAGCTGTGTTCAGCAAAGGTGATAGCCTAAAGCTCCAGACTGGGACTCACAGTATAGTCCATATTTACCTCAAATTCCCATGCCTCTTTCTCAGAACTCCAACGGTGGGATTATAGGCATCTATTGTTTTTCTCGAGAGTCATTATGACTGATTGATTACATTCAAAGTCCTCTTTCTGTAAAGGCAAGTATATTATTGTGAATCTTCCAAGTCCTACTATCTATGCAATCTAACTCATGGGGTTAGTTGAGAGTCAGTATGGTTAAATAAAAAGGCATTTTAAACAAAAGGGAATTCCAAAGGAAACATGAGTTCTCTCATGCCTAAATATATGGATTGTTTTGGTGGCTCTATTGCTTACTTTTCTTATTACTATGACCCAAATGCCTGATAGAACCACTTAAAAAGGAAGGATTTATTTTCGTTCATATTTTCAGAGCGTTTAATTCAAGGTACTTTACCTAATGCTCTTGGAACATGGCAGCTGGAAGGTGTGGCAATGGAAAGCTACTCACCTCAGATGGGATAGAAAACAGAATGGATATAGGAAAAAGTAAGTGGCAATATACCCTGAAGAGCCTGCCCCAGTGACCCACTTCTATAGTTCACACTTGTTTCCACAATCTTTCAAAATATTACTGCTAGCTGAGGACCAAGAAACAAAACATGTGTGGAACATTTTACATTCAAATCATAGAACTAGCCTTGGTCTTTGAATCTATCCCAGGCTCTAAGTGTAGGCTGAGATATATGTCTTATTCTGACTGGCTGGGATTTTTTTTTTTTTAGTATGTAGACAATCGTATCACCTGTGAAGCAAACCTGTAATTTTTTTCTCCCCAATTTATGCTTTTCTATCAATTCTCATCCATCAGTACACTAACTAGAATTTCTATTCTGATGTTGAAATAGAGGTGGTGAGAGAAGACAATCTTGCTTTGTTTCTTATCTTAGTAGGATAGAGTCTAACTCCAACTATTAAGTTTGATATTCCTGGAGGCTATGTACACTTCTTTATCAAACTGAAAGAATTCCCTATTCCCACATATCACCATAGAACCTTCATCTGGCGATGGATGGAGATGGAGACAGAGCCCCACATTGGAGCACCGGACTGAGCTCCCAAGGTCCAAATGAGGAGCAAAAGGAGGGAGATCATGAGCAGGGAAGTCAGGACCATGAGGGGTGCACCCACCCACCGAGATGATGGGGCTGATCTAATCGGAGCTCACCAAGGCCAGATGGACTGGGACTGAAAAAGCACGGGATAAAACCGGACTCCCTGAACATGGCGGACAATGAGGGCTGCTGAGAAGCCAAGGACAATGGCACTGGATTTTGATCCTACTACATATACTGGCTTTGGGGAGGCCTAGCCTGTTTGGATGCTCACCTTCCTAGACCTGGATGGAGTGGGGAGGACCTTGGACTTCCCACAGTGCAAGGAACCCTTACTGCTCTTCAGACAGGAGAGGGAGGGGGAGTAGAGATGGGGAGGGGGAGGTAAATGGGAGGCGGGGAGGAGGCAGAAATTTAAAAAAATAATAAAAAAGAAAAAAGAATTCCCTTCCATTCCTTTATATAAACCTGATGTAGAATGAGTATAGGCATAGTTGGTTCTCAAAATGGTCCCCTAAACAGGATGGGGGTGAAAGTGTTATGTAGGTGTGGTGTGGAGGAAGAATGGGGAGTGGGAAATAATAAAACTCAGCAAAATGATGTACCCTAAAAATACATGTGAATATAATCTCACCTAAGGAATAATAACTCACAGATATACTGGGACTAGTTGCCAGAATTCATCCAATACCTCTTTCTGAACTAAGAGGTCATTTGCTAATCTCAGCTACCTTTGTGTGGTCACATGACTTACTTCTAACCAATCAAAGGAGGCAGAAATGACTCATAAAATTTCTGTCTACATACTCTGTGAGATTCCCTTCTCTGTTAACAATAATAGGACCCCAGGTTAGAGAATCCGTCTTGAGATGCAAGAAACCTAGACTCCTGAATGACATGGTGGAATACAATCACCGTGCTAAAGTAAGTAAGTGCCTGCCCAGAGCTGTGACTTTATCCATAAGTAGTTTCTGTAGTATTATATTCAGTTTTAAGGTTTATTTGGTATAGCAGATAAATTTATTCTGAATTAGATATAAACCCACATGTATTGAGAGGGGGTAGAGGTAGAAGTTGAAGATAATGAGACTGGCTTATAGAAGAATTATTATGAAACTGACGAGGATAACATTTACAATGAACATAAATATGTAAAATGATTAAAAAAATACTCTGCCTGTTTTGTGCTCGCACATCTAGATTCACTTTCTGTTCTTCATCTTGCTTTTTGCTCAGGAAATGTGATCCACATGGATTATATGACTCTGAGTCTCTTGTTTTCTGAAGGGGCAAAAAGGAAGTTACTAGAATCTAAGTGAATGAAAGAGCCGAAAGACGTGTTCTATGGAGGGATCCAGTCAACACGAGTGATGAGAGAGGAAACTGGAGCCAGAAGAATAATGACAACACCTCTCTATTTTCATACTGTCCGACTTTCTGCTGCTGATTCTGCCCACCCACAGGCCCAAGCGTAATTCAGAAAGTGAGGGACTGCAGCATCTCCTTTTGAACACTGATCACATGTTTGTGATTAGACTCATTATTAACCTCTTCCCAAATGCGTTTGAAGGCCAGCGAAGTGTCTCACCAGATAAAGACACCTGTGCTAAGCTTGACAACATGAGTTCCAGCCTTGGTCCTCAAGGCCCATGTGGTGGAAAGAGAGAACATTTGACATCCACAAGTTTCTTATAATATGCATGTGTACAGGTTTATAAGCGCACATATGTGCACACAAAATAAATAAGATATAATTGCAATTTTTAAAATATTCCATTCTCTATATTCCATTAATTTCGTGTCTGTGCTTCCAACAGAAATGGTTGTCAAATAAGAAAAGAAATTTATTTATTCAATAATAGACTATTTTATTTATTTTATTATCAGATGAATATGCCTAAGGTTTTTTTAAACTTTTTAAATCTATTTTATTGAGCTATACATTTTCTCTGCTCCCCTCCCCTTCTATCCTCTCCCATGGTTCCCATGCTCCATATTTACTCAGGAGATCTTGTCTGAGAAACCGCCACACTGACATCCAAAGGGGTTGTGCCAGCTTGCACTCCCACCAGCAATGCAGCAGTGTTCCCTTTACCACACAACCTCTCCAGGCCAAGCTGTCATCAGTGTTTTCAATGCCTAAGTTTTGTTTGTTTGTTTTCCCCTATGGCATTCCTTGGGTATTGGAAGGGGCGATACAGACATCTCATTTAGGACCAAGCATTCCACTGTCAGTTCTTCTCAGCACTTAGACCTGTTAGGGATCTCTGCATTAACTACTACCCACAAAATAATGTTTCTCTGACAAAAAAAAAAAAAGCTGAAGGCCCCTTCATGCTGTACTCTATAAAGTGACAGTCACATTCAATAATGTTAATGTGTCATGTGGATTTAATTATTTACAGTTTATGTAGCTTGATTCGGTCTCATTTTAACTTTCAACGAACTTCCAAATACATTGTTTTCCTATTGTGCTGATACAGGAACTGATGATATTCCGAGAGGTTACATTCATTATTTGAACTCTCAGCGAGTGTAGCTGTTTGAATGAAAGTCCCTCGCCATAGGCTCATAGGGAGTGGCATTATGAAGAGGGTTGGCATTGTAGCAGTAGGTGTTGCCTTGTTGGAGGAAGTGTATCACTGAAGGTGGGCTTTGAGGTTTCAGAAGCCCAAGTCAGGCCCAGTGGCTCTCTCTCTCTGCCTGATGCCTACCAAGCCAGATGTAGAACTTCCAGCTACCTCTCCACAACCACATCTGCTCGCCTGCTAATATGCTTCCGCCATGATGACAATAAACTAAACATCTGAACCTGTAAGTCAGCCCCAACTAAATGCTTTCTTTTTATGAGTTGTCATGGTCACGGTGTCTCTTCATAGTGATAGAAACCCTAAGACAGTTACTAACTACCAGACCTGGGTCAAAACCTGGATCCTCAGGTCTGGAGAAATGGTTCAGTGGTCAAGAGCACTAGCTCCTCTTCTGCAGACCTGAGTTTGATTCCCAGCACTTGAATGGTAGCCTACAGCTATCTGTAATTCCAGGTGCAAGGGGTCCAGTACTCCCTTCTGGCTTCCATGGACACTGCACACACATGGTGCCTATACATAATACAGGTAAAATACCCATGCACATAAAATTATATATAAATACTATATAATATTTTAAATATTATAGATATGTGTTTTATACATATAAACAGGTCCTCTTATGACACAGGCATTACTGTTTGAGCTTCCTCACAGCTCTCTCATGTCTAGTCAATTTTTTCAAAAATGTTTACATGTATTTTGGTAACTTTCAGTCAAATTTTTTATGCTTGGACAAATTGTTCATAGTATTAATATAAGCCAACAATTGCTTTCAAGATATGTGTATTTATAAGAAATCCCATAGAGATGAAGAAAACCATAAAGCTTGGATTTCTATCACAGGCACCTGAGCACTCCTATATAGAAGCTGACCTTCGTATTTCTACCCTGAACCTCAGCAAGTAAGTGCTACTCAAAGACTGAGAACCCTTGGATTTGTGTTTTAGAGTCCATTTGGCAGAGATACAATCTCAATGCTTTCTTTTTCAGAACTAGAATAAAAATAAAAGTCATCAGGTTTGGATTGGTATATTTGTTTAATTGCCCAATTGCATTGCGAGTGTCTGCCTTCCCAGCCCTCAGTGTATTTAAGCAACTGGGACCTCTTGCATACAAGAGCAAAAGGTAAACATGTACTTTTGTGTTGGAAGTGAAAAACATAATCACTTATGACCCTGCCTCCAATGAAGCCTCAACTGCGTCAGCACAGGTCACACCGAAATGGCCCCCTAAGGTCCCTGCTATTGTGATTATTCAATCAATTATTCCCCTTATTAGATCTCATGGCAAAATATAGATAAAATGGTTCTTGGCTAAAGGAAATATCTTACAAACGACCGTAATAGTCCTCAGAGTTTAGATAAGCCTAAAGGAAAATAATGGGTCATTACCTGAAAGAGAATAAAGAAATTGCTAATCTGATTGTCTCTTTAAGTTACATGAAAATGCAGCCCTGAGAGAGAAGAAAAGGGGCAGTGAAAGCACTTACGTAAGACTGAAAAAACGCAGGCTATTCTAATGACAAATGATTTATGCTCCAAGGGTCATTTCTAAGTTAGCTATTTGGATCTCCAATGTATTAGTCCATAGTCAAAGGCTGTCTTAGTCAGGGTGTTTATTGCTGTGAAGAGACACCATGACCACAGCAACTCTTATAAAGGAAACATTTAATTGAGGGTGGCTTGCTTACAGTTTCAGAGGTTCAGTCCTCTATGACCACGAAGGGGAGCATGGCCGCGTGCAGGCAGATGTGGTGCTGGGGCTGAGAGAGCTACATCTCGCAGGCAACAGGAAGTGGACTGACAGTCACACTCAGGGAAACTTGAGAAAAAGAGTTCTGAAAGCCCGCCCCCACAGTGTCACACTTCCTCCAACAAGACCACACCTACTCCAAGAAAACCACACCTCTTAATAGTGCCATTTTCTTCAAACCACCACAAAGCTGTACTAGGCTGCTATTGCAAAGCCCACCATTCAGACATTATGTCCATGATCTAAGAGCCGGAAATCAAAGAAAAAAAGCACATTCTGCGAAACAAAAATGGTGTAACAGTGGATGCAAACTGGGCGTTGGAGGTAGATACCACCCTCTTTTCATCTGGGCATTTCTGCCTACTGCATTTTTTTTTAATTTGGAAGGAGAGAGCACGTATACCACAGTACATAAATGGAGGTCAAAGGTACCTTTGGGGCATTCTTCTCTTTTATTCACTTCCAGGAGTAGAAAGCATTTCACTAGGCTTGCACGGCAAGTCCCCTTCCATGCTAAGCCATGTTACTGGTTCCAGAACTCTGTATTTTATGAACAGTTTTCCAGAAGTATTGGAGGATCATGAGGCATATCCAGTGGGAGTAAATTATAAGGACGTTTAGCCTGTTGGTTTAGATTATCCTTTACTGTCTGTGTTATAGAACTTTTCCCTGAGTACATATAGGAAAGCCTACATGCACAAGTCCACGTGTGGTCAACGATAGCTACGAATATGCTACAACATAAAATCATAACTTACTTGGGACATAATGAGTTTTCTATGACTTTTTTGTAGCCCAATTGTGCAATACCCACATGGCATCTCTCAGATATCTGTAACTCCAGTTCCAGGGCACTTGACACCCTCTTTTGACTTCAAGTCATCAGACATGTACATGGTGCAAACATATACATACATACATACATACATACATACATACATACATTGTAATTGTTGACTTTTCAGCCAACCTGTGCAGGTCTTGTCTGTTGGATCTGGGATCTGAGAACCTGAAAGCATGGGGCAGACTACAGTCTAATGCTGTAGATTATAGTCTAATTCTGTAGACTACAGTCTAATGCTGTAGACTACAGTCTAATGCTGTAGACTACAGTCTAATGCTGTAGACTACAGTCTAATGCTATGGACTATAGTCTAATGTTGTAGACTACAGTCTAATGCTGTAGACTACAGTCTAATGCTGTAGACTACCTTATTTCACTGGCAGTGCACTTTTTATACATTGATGAAACAAAAAAATAATCAATGATCTAAGGAAGGTTGTTTTAGTTCAGAAAAATGTGATCAGAAAAACGCCAGGAAGCGCACACTAAATATTAACAGGATAGCCCTTTCCCAGAGCTTTCTCAGGACAGACCACTTTAAACACAATTGCCTGGGATGTACTATAGATTATTTCTGGAAAAGCACAAAAGCAAGGCCAAAGGCCATACATACCTAGATTCAGGGTACACTGACCAGATTGGGTTCTATAGGTATGTTCTGACATCCAACAAGAATAACTTGTCTTATAAATTGAATGCAAATTTTGTCATAGCAGGCATGGAATCACATCCAAGAACAATCCAAGGAACAAAAGGCACCTGAGATAGAAGGTCCTCTGTCTTTTTTCCTGGAGCCTCATTCATGGTTCCCCAAGGCACTATTCCCCATGTGTCATTCTTTTGGCCATGACAATAACTAGAGTAAGCTATAAGCTTACTAAGACAAGCTATAGAAAAGCAGTATGATAAATCAGGATGATTTCTTTAAAAAAATGTTAAGATATTAACATATATAATACCCATACACACAAATATTTTTTTAATCTAAAGATAAATTAAAAAATAAAACAAAACTTAAAAGATAATAGAGAAAATATATCCACAGGATAAGAACACAGTAACTAGTAGCAATAATTTTTAGGACAATGTAGACAAAATATCAGCAAGAATAGAGAAGAAATCAGTAATACTATCAAGTTATAAGATCTAATTGACATTTCTGGAACACTCAATTGTGCAGCACCCGCACGGCATCTCACAGACATCTGCTCCAGTTTCAGGGGCTCCCCCACTCTACTGAACCATAGCATAACATATAACACTTTCAACTGTCCATGAAACAAATACCAAGATTTCTAATATCCTAGCCCAGAAGTTTAAACTCATTGAAATTCTATGATTTTATTGTCTAATCAGAACAGAATCAAACCAGAAACAATAACCAAACTAAGAGAAAGAGTTGAAATTTCAAGAACTAAATAAATCAAGTGTCAAATTATTACTTTTATTTATTCCCCAATTCACTTACACATAAAAATCTGATGCAGTATTTAAGGGAGTTGGCCAGGATATGATTTGTTAGTTTTAGTGAAGAGAGAAGCCCATGTAAAGTCAACAAAGAGGAGTCTTTTGTGATTATAGATTTTTTATTGGTTTTATTGAGCTATATATTTTTCTTCTCTCATCTCCCTTCCTCCCCTTTCCCTTCTGCCCTCTCCCATGATCCCCATGCTCCCAATTACTCAGGAGATCTTGTCTTTTCTGTTCCCACCGTAGATTAGATCTAATAAAGGGGAGTCTTAAGCAGAGACCAATTATTGTAGATAAGAACAGGTCCCTTCCTTTCCTGTCAAATAAGACGTTATTATGGAATTTCTAATGATTAGCAATGTGGTATCATCTCCAGAATCCACTAGATCTGAGTTTCATCACTTTTTGTTAGAGTAGAAATGAGCTATCTACTTAAATTCTTGTGTTCCATAAATGGACATAAAATCATTACCTAGGGGGCCAGGAATAGAGCTCAGTTTAATAGAGTACATGCCTGCCATGCATGAGGCCCTGGCTTTGCTCCCCAGAGTACAAGAACAAAAAAGCAACCACTACTGTTTTCTAGGGTTGTTTTGAGAATTAGGAGCAAAACAATACATGGAATGTAGTGTGTGTTCTGATTAACCACGTTTCCCATTGGGGCAGAAAATTAATTTGTGCCTGTAAACACAAAAATTTAGAAACACAGATATCTTAATCATTGGTGATTGCAAACAACCTCCTCACACAACAAAACACTTCATGTAAGTCGGATGACATTTCATTATAACTGAGAAGTCTTCACAGATTTGTCCAGTTTGGGTAGGGTCGATCACCTTCCACTTAACTAGCTAAAAGACTGCTAGTAATCACATCCCAAACATTTCCATATAACGGAAGTTTCAAATACTGTTCTAAATGAAGCAAATAATTTTAGTCACTCCTGAGGGTTCCGAATTATATATTTAATAATTAATCCTCTTAAAATCTTAGTGAAGAACATTGCATCTAATCTAACTGAGTGCTGTAGAAATTTTCCCAGTGGAAAATTTCCACTTGCCATCCTTGTTCTGAATACTAATAAACCTACAAGTTATTAAAGTCACTGGGGATAGCCTTTTTGAAGTGTATCTCTTAAGACTTCAAATTCTGAGATTTATAGCTGCAGTCATCTTGCAGGACCACTGCTTTAAACCTACATTTATTCTCCTGGCAGGGATGCAGATAGGATGCTGAGTTCTCCTTACAGGTTGCCTATGGCCAGCCACACATACAGTGAAATTGGCTGAGGGGCTATCTGCAGTGCCTTTGAAGTCTGCTAAAGCCTGGAGCAAGAACCAAACTGCTTGCAACCAGGGCCTGAGAAGGCAGTGTGGAGGGCTCAGGGACCTTCATGGGCATGCCTGGGGACAGACTGTCTCTGAGCTGTATCAATGTCTGATCCTCTATGTCCCCAAATCTACTTGCTGCTGCTGCTGCTGCTGCTGCTGCTGCTGCTGCTGCTGCTGCTGCTGCTGCTGCTGCTATGACAGATTCTAGAACTGCATGTGGCCCAGAGGATCTGCCTGCCTATGCTGTCTCCAGTCCCCATTACCTTTCATAAATTTTCCTCTGAGTAAGCATGTCCTTCAAAGCCCATCTCAGCTTTCCAGAGGACCCAAATTGCGATGGTTAGTATTGCAGTTAGTGTTACATGTAGACATAACAGACTCTAGATTCACCTTTGTTGTGGGAAATCATTCAGCCAATAGTGTTTTAGATAGCAGGCTATTAGGGCATGATCTGAGATAAAGCACAGTCTCTGCTTACACGCCTTGGAGATGGCTTCTAAGCACTTCTGTAAGGGACTAGCTTGATTGTTTTCATTGAAACTGGAAGACAAGTCCACTGCAGGTGGCACCTTTCCCTGGCTAGAATCCTGGAAAAATGAAGTGAGCAGCAGTACCCATCAATCCCTGGTTCTTCACTGTAGTTGCGATGTGACCAGCTACTTTATGCTCCTGCTGCCTCGACTTTCCCATCATAACTAACTGTAACACAAACTGTACAATAAAATAAACACCCTCTTTCTTACATTTCTTTTGCCAGAATATTTTATGCCAGAAACAGGAAAAGGAACTTGATGTGGGATTCCCCTCTGTATGCTGTGAGTACCATTGGTTAATAAAGAAACTGTCTTGGGCCTGAGCAGGGAATAGAGGTAGGCAGGTAAAACTAAATTGAATGCTGGGAGAAAGAAGGGCAGAGTGACAGAGAAGTCATGTCGCCTCACTGGAGATGGATGCCCGAGCTTTACCTGGTAAGCCACAGCCACATGACAATGCACGGATTAATGGAGATGGGTTCAATTAATATGTAAGAGTTAGCCAATAAGAAACTAGAATTAATGGGCCAAGCAGTGATTTAATTAATACAGTTTCTGTGTGATTATTTCGGGGCTGAGCAGTCGGGAACGAACAAGCGACCTCCTTACTATAGGAACTTGACATAGTTTAAACTGTTTCTGAGGAAGAGAATCCCTTGGAATGTCTAGTGATAATTATCAATGGAATTTTGAAAAGGATTGGGGGGAGGATGCTGAAATAGCCAGAGGAGTTCATTGCAAAGAAACAGGAACCACAGGGTTTCCGGGCAGTTGTGGGATGTGAGGTATGCCTATAACCCTGAAAGGGCCTAATGCAGAGGCATCTGAGCCTCAGTTGTTCCCTTGGGGATAGTTTTTAGATATAGATTGTTAAAGGTACTACGTTTTAAATTGCCACTGGACAGAGTTCACTGGAACATGAAGTTTACTTAATTCAGTCTTTCATGGGGAGTCCCTATTTCTGTGGAGCAGCTGATGAAGTTGAACTGTTTAAAAGTCACTCAGAAATCTGTGAGATACTCCATGCTTTTTCATGGGTGAGAAAGAAGTTGACATAGCATGTTGTAATTGATATGTATGTTAGGAATTTACCTCCAAATATGTTTTATTCAAAGAAGATACCTGAGTGAGATCCCGAATTAAATCTAAAACCCATTATTAAGTTAGTCTTTCTTCCTGGAAATCAAACCCTTGAGTTCATGTGCATTCTTTAAACCCAGTTCTAATTGCTCCCTAGTCAGCTAGAAATCCTAAGAAGCATAGATATTAAGTGTTTACCTTGTGTTTGCTGATAGAAAATGGAATTTCTCTAATGATTTGCTATGAATGTCTCCATATTGTTAGTATAGCAAATTTACTCATACTATGTTTTAAGACTGAAAAAAAGATAACCCATGTTGCAATTCATTCATTTTAAAATTAAACAAGTTAACCAACCATCTCTGAATCTTTGCTTAGATGTCTGTTGATGGTAGCAGCCAATGAAGAATTCCCAAAGGCATGCCTGGGAGGATGTGTTACTGTGAGAGACCCTGAAGATACAAGACCACTTTCCAGATGTGAAGTGTCTTTTCAGTGATCATGATAGGTCTGGTCTGGGGTCAGGGGTGACAGGAAAGTTGGAGAAAGAGAGACTTTAAGGTCCTCATGAAGCTTCTGGATCAGTGTTTCACCTGGAATCCTTAACCCCGCCAATAACAGAATTTCCATACTTTTCATATGGAACAACAGAGAGAAGCAAGGGAGAAAGGAGGGGTGAGAAGATTCAGAGCTAACTTGGCATGGGTGTTTAGCATCACAATGCAACACCACTGCTCTGTTGGGTCCTGTCTCCTTATTTCCCCATACCCTGCTCCTCTTCAAGTCGGTGCTATCTGCTCTCTCTCCATGGGAACTGCTCAGGGGTTCCCAGTGGCCTCCTCCTAGACATATGCACATGTATCTTTTTATGTTGTTCTGTTGACTTGCACTACTGAGTGTCCCCTCTCCCTGTTTTTCTTCATTTGTCAAATCTTTTGGCATCTTCATACAGACTACTTATTCCCACTTTCAATGATTCTTCAACTCATTCTCCATCTGTAGATATTTCCTTCCCATATAAAAGGAACTGGGTCTTATGCAGATGAGGAAGTTGAAACCCGACAGCCAAATACCTAGTCAATGACATCCCTAGCCCAATAAACAATGTCATGAGCACTTACCCATTTCTATGCTTTCAATAGCTTCTTCCTCTGCTCACCTGTCCCCACCACATTTCTGTCATGGATTTTCAACCAGGATAAGATGCATTGAGTGAAGCAAGCTCCTAAATGCTTAGTAGCATCCCTGTCTACCTAAGATGACCCTGGGACTCCCAATTATCAGTGAGAGCTCTCTATCTCTCTCTTTGTGTGTGTGTGTGTGTGTGTGTGTGTGTATGTTTGTGTGTGCGCGCGCGCACGTGTGCATACATGTGCACGCACATGTGCAGATGCACATGTGTTAGTGAGTTCATGTATGTGTGACCATGTGTGTGGAGCCCAAAGGTCAACTTCAGGTGTCATTCCTTAGGAGCTGTTTGCTTTTTTGGAAAGGGCCTCTTGCTGGGACCTGGCACTTGTTGATTCTGACAGGCTGGTTGAACAGTGAACCCGAGTGCTCTCCCTGCCTCTGCCTCCCCAGGACTGGGATAAAATGTATGCGCCACCACACCCAGCTATTTATAGTTGCTTTTTCTTTTGTTATTGTTTTGATTTCTTTGATTTTATTTTTGGCTGTGAGCCTAGCTTTAATGGCTGGGACATCTCTCCAGCCCTCATTTTGTCCTGCTGACACCCCACTAATTCCATGTCTTTTGTGTGCAGGTATCCTCAGCTACTGTGTGTTCATGACCAGGGCCATGTCACATTGAGAAAAAGGCTTTTCAGAGCACTCCTCCCCATCCTCTTGGGACAGACAAATACCCTACCCACTCTCCCCCAAAATTCCATGAGCTTTGAGCACCATGGTTTGCAAAACTAGAGGCCAATTTCCAATCTAAATATACCAAAAGATCAAAGCATCCAGCATAAAGCCATATCCAAAAGCTGAGGAAAGGAATCCAGCAGTAGAAATCTTCCCAAAGTATCAAAGTGGAGATGCCAAGTGCTGACAGCCAGAATGTGTGCTATCTCCTTGGAGATCCCCGCCCTCTTGAGTGAATGGCAGCACTGAGGAAGTAGCATAGGCAGTCGAAATGAATAGACTGAGCATCACAGGGCCTCTGACAACCTGTAAATGATGTGGAATACTAAGGTACTCCTGGCTCCGATTTTTGTGTACTTCTTGAAGCCCCCAGGGGCCAGGCAAGGGCTTGAGAAAGGAAACATGTCACAGTGGAGTGCATAACTAGAGAACTGTCTTTTGTCACTATTTCTATTTATCATTGTCTATCAGAAATCTGATCATAGGCAACATTTTTTAATCCTTGAGCCTTCCCTTCTCCATCTTTGAATGGGGATTACAACCCACACCCTAAATGATTATTATTGTCATTAAAATTTGTGTCTTCAACAAAGCCTAGTTTCATATTGGATATATACATTTCTTATGTGTTTGTATACGTTGGAGGCAGGGAGGGACAGAGGAAAAGAGAGGGGAGGATCTTGCTGGGGAGTAAAAGCCGGCCTCATGTTTGGGATCCTGTCACGGTCTACCAGAGTATCTAAGGGTTATATAGCCTTTATATGGTTTAAAATTGTGACTTCATTGCCAGGCAATAATGGTGTCACATCTTTAATCCCAGCATTCGGGAGGTAGAACAGATAGATCTCTGCGAGTTTGAGGCCAGCCTGGTCTACAGAGCGAGTTGCAGGACAGGCTCCAAAACTGCAGAGAAACCATCTTGGAAAGCTGGAAAAAAAAAAAAAAACGTGGCTTCATTTTTTTAGAATACAAGATTCTTGCTAATGCACATTCATTGCATATTGTAATGGATTGCATAAATACATTTTTGGAAACTTCCTGTAATCTATGAGGGTGAGTCAAGAGAGGACTTCTAGTAATGGAGGCTGTGGAGTCTGAACTGGCCATCTTTTGTAGTCAACCAGGGCTTCCAGTGGTGGGACTGGGTTAAATTCCTTTGATTTGTTTACTGAGAGGGTCCTGTGGAGATAGCTAAACAACCCAGGCTGATGTTGGGACAGGGGGTTGCTCTCTGAAAACTAACTGTGGAGCCCCATTGCTGAGGATGACATCTTCACAGGTCGTTGAACATAGAGGGGTCGAGCTGGTACCCACATGGAGCCTTCACCCCCATGTTCTGGTCTCTTTGGTGTAAGAAGATACTCTGCAGGCTATGGAAAGAGAAAGCTGGATAGCGTACCAGCCACAAAACTCTCGACCTGGGAGATGGTGGCACAGAACTTGTGGGAGTGGTCAGACAATGTTTGGTTTAACTTGAGGCTCATGCCTTGAGAGGGACCCCATACTGCACACGGCCTGGATGGCCGGGTATGGGAGACTGGATGGCCCAGAGACCTAGAGCTAGGGTAAAACCAAACATGACTGGGAAAATAGTCAATGAAATGATTCCTAATGCTATTCTGCTGTACTCCTAGATCAGTGCCTTGTCCAGTTGTCATCAGAGAGGCTTCCCCCGGCAGTGGATGGGAGCGGGTACAGAGACTCGCAGACAGACATATGTGGAGAAAGAGTCTAAAGTGGAGGTCTCCATTGGGTCCCTCCCCTCAGAGATATGGGAACCCCATGGAAGAAAGGGAGGAAGGATTGTAGGGGCCAGAGAAGATGGAGGACACCAGGAGAACATGGCCCACTGAATCAAATAAGAAGGCTCACATGGGCTCACAGAGACTGAAGCAGCAGGCACAGAGCCTGCATGGGTCTGAACCAGGTTCTCTGTATATGTTATGACTGTTAGCTTGGTGTTCTTGTGGGACTCCTAACAGAGAGAGTGGGTGTGTCTCTGACTCTTTTGCCCACTCTTGGGACTGTTTTCCTCCTGTTGGGTTGCTTTGTCCAGCATCGATATGAGGGCTTTTGCCTTGTCTTATTGTAACTTGCTTTGCCCTTTCTGGCTGCCTTCTCTTGGAGGCCTGCTCTTTCTGAAGAGGAAACAGAGGGGGAGAGGTCTGGGGGAGAGGGGAGGTGGGGTGAACCAGGAGGAGTGGAGGGAGGGGAAATTGTGGTGTGCATGTAGTATATGAGAGAACAATCTATTTTCAGTTTAAAAACCCAAGACATTTTCATTCAAGTATATCATTCGTGTTAACTGTATTCACTGTCCCATACCCTCCCCTATCCTCAGCCTCACCCATTCTGTTCGCTCCCTTCCTCTCGATAGACGATCCCACTTTCACCTTCATATTATATAGCTATATGTGAGTGATTTTATGTATCTATAAAAATAGGAAACACCAACTAGGGAAAACATGATGTTTTTCTTTCTGAGCCTGACTTACGTTTTTTTCTTAACCTGATTCTCACCAGTTGCACCACTTTCCGTGCAAGCAGCGTAATTTTGTTCTTATTTATGACTAAATAGAATTACGTATTTTATTTATTCACCACTGCCTATTAACTTACCTTTTTACTAGTTTACTTGTACTGATGTTTTACTTTATATACGTATTTATGTATATATATATTTATTTAGTGTGTGTGTGTGTGTGTGTGTGTGTGTGTGTGTGTGTGTGTGTGTGTGTGTGCGAGTGTGAATGTACCCCAGTGCATGTTGGGAGACAGAGAGTAACTTGCTGTCATTGAGTCTCTCCTTCCACCAAATGGGTCTCATGGATTGAATTTGGGTTATCAGACTTGGTAACAGGTGACATAACCCACCAATCCACTTGACAGTCCCTCACACCTTCCTTTATGAGCCCCCTCTCTCTAGTGGTTTTTGTAGTATGGTGATTAATCTTGATGATCAAGTAGATTGAATTTATAATCACCATGGAAACAAATTCCTGAGCAAGTATGGAAAAGGTTATCTCTATTGGGTTAATTGAGGTGAGAAGAAGACCTATTCTAAATGCAGATGCTACCTATTCTAAATCCATGGGCTTGAGTTATGAACTGAATAAAAGGACAAAGCAAAATACTTGCAAATATTCAGCTCCTCTGCTTCCTAATGGTAGAAGCAACAGGAGCACTTGCCTCAAACTCCTGCAGCTGTAAGTTCTTTGCCATGATGGACTACACCCTCTAACTGTGAACCAAAAACCAAATACCGATTTTCTTCAGTTACTTTAGTTAGGTATTTCACCATTGAAATAAGAAATATAACTAATACGCCTAGATTTTGTGATAAATATTTACAATAAACCCAAATGGACTTTTAGCTATCATTATACTGTTCCACTGGTCATGCAAATGCCACGGAAGTACAAAGTCCTCCAGATCCCCTGTGTTCCTCGTATCATTGTTCTCGTTCACTCCATGTGCACATACACATAATAGCATTGACTTTTGCATGCCTGGGACTCTGATCCAGGCTATTGTGTACTCCAGGCACGCAACCAAGCTGTTTTCCCAGCCTCTGTGGCTATGAAGAAATGACTGCATGTTAGAGCAATTAAGAATAGCAATAGTAAGCCTTTCCATTTCAGCCTTAGTTACCCCTTTCTGATGCTCTTCCTTCTTGTAATGCCTGACTTCTGTCAATTTCCTTCTCTCTGAGGAGTTCATTCTAATCTTTCTTTCAGGGCAGGTTAACCGACAACATGTTACTTCATTTTTTTTTTTTTTTTGCCTGAAAATGCCTCTGTTTCTCTTTCACTTTTGAAGGCTAATTTAAAGGTGGAGAACTCTAGGCTTCATGGTTTTTTCTCACAACATTTTACTACACTCTTTCTCAGTTTCTGAGGAGCAGTCAGACCATGGTCCTTACTTGTTTCTCCTCCATAGACAAGATGGTTTCTTCTAATTCTCTTCTACTTTGTCTTTGATTTGATTTTCAGTAGCTTGAATGTGGTATGCCTAGGTGAGGAATTTTTTTTTAATCTGAGTCATTATTGCTTCAAATGCCATTTCTTTCTGTTCCTTTCCACGTTTTTCATCCTCTGGTATTCCATTATGTATGTGTTATTTGTTATTGTTTCTGTCTCACAAATTTGAGGTATTACGTTCTTTTCCCTAGCTATTTATTTATTTTATTTCCTTGAGACATGATCTCATTTAGCCCAGGTTGGCCTCAAACTCACTGTGTGGCTAAAAATGACCTTGAACTTCTGATCCTTTTGCCTCTGTCTCCTCATATTATGACTGTCCTACGATGCTTGGTTATAGTTGGTGCTGGGGATCAACCTGAAGGTTCAGGGCATCCTAGGCAAGCACTCAACCAACTGAGCAACATCAGTATCACTTAACAGCTTCTTAAAAATCCATACTCTGCTAATTACAGCCTTTCTGCCTGAGCTAAGGTGCTGATTTAATTCGTTGAAACTGTTTTCTCCCCTCTGAGGATAGTATACCTCCTAACATATTGTTAAGAGGTGAACATGATTTACCAGATAAAGCGAACTACAGGACTAGGAGATAGGTCAGTCAGTGCTTGCTTTATACAGCACGAGGACCTGTGATCCCTCCCCAGGACTGACACACTGGGCACAGTCAGTGGCTTGCACTTCTGTCTCTGGCGCTGGGGAGATGGAGGTTAGCAGAACTTCAGGGCTCACTGGCCAGCCCACTTACCATAACAGGCAATAAGTTCTGGGCTTGTGAAAGGCCTAATCTGAACATTTTAAAACGCAGATAGTACTGGAGGAACAGCAAATATGGTTGCTCACTGATCTTCACATGCACACGTGTGCACATGCACCTATTCACACATGAACAGGTACCCCCCGCACACATACACAATGGTACTATAGCACTTGAGGAACTATAATATTGTCCTCTGATCTTCAAGCACACACGTACGCTTATGCACCTATTCACACACGAACATGTGTCCTCTCCCCACACACATACACAAAGGCACTATGATAACCAAGCCTTTAGTAATAGAGTAGAAAGCATTAGAGTGGGCAAATTATTCTCTATTTCCATGACAAAGCATTGGTCATACGATGAATCAGTCATTCTCAACTATGAGCGTCATATGTCAGGTCCTCACTTACTGAGACAAGGTAGCTAAAAGGGTTTGAAGCCAGATATGCCTCTTTCTCTATACGAAGTCAGGAGGGAGCTGGAATGGGATATTTCCATTCCTCCAGGCAGGTTAGGCTCGGATACAAGCCCAGCAAGCAGAGTTCTGGTAAAAATAGTTTCTCCTGAGGGCAGGCCCCATAAAAGACAGAATGTTCTGACGTGGTCCAAAGAAGTTCCTTTTCCTGCTTCCCTGTTGGAAGTCTTTGCCAATATTTAGTAAGGATCTGGGAGAATCCCTAGAAGAACAGTTTGCAAACTATGGGTCCCTCAGGATCATGTTTTCTTTGGGCTTCTAACTCTCAGAATCATTGTACATCAAATCTCCTGCAATTTGTCAGTTACAGGTTCACTGAACCTGGCAGCAGTTCCCTGGGATGCTCCTCCTCATACGCAAGTGTCATTAGCCCCTGTTTCCACCTTCTGCCTGGGCAGCTTTTTCCTATGACCCTCACTTCTCTGCTGGATCTAGATTTACTGAGTTTTCAATTTGTTCATTTTCTACCCATTGTTAGGATGGAGGGGTGACTTCTAAGCTAGAGTTATTTCTATTTCTTATTTAGGTATACCGTTTTCATCAGCTTGGCCACAGTTTCTTTCTTTTTTTAACTATTTTTATGCATATTGGTGTTGTACCTGCATGTACGTGTGTGTGTGAGGGTGTCAAGACCCCAGGAACTGGAGTTACAGACAGGTATGAGCTGCCATGTGGGAGCTGGAAATTGCATCTGGGTTCTCTGGAAGAGAAGTCAGTTCTCTTAAACACTGAGCCATCTCTCCAATACCAGCCACTGTTTCTTATACTGATTTGTTTGCTTTTTTAAAAAAAGAAATGATACACAATAGCGAAAATAAAATCACCCAATTCTTTAAATGCTGCTTTGTTTCATGAACAAATTCTCCTGATGTTGCCAAGTTATCCTAAGTAATGATGGCATTAACTGGTATTTTTGGTGTCCTTTTGATCATTTTTCTCAAAAAGCGAGTGCCAAGATACCTTTCTAACAAACATCACTTAACCACCAAATGACTCTATTTCATAGATAATGACAGCTTACTTGGCTATTTCTCTTCATTCCATTTTCTTCACTGTTCTACTTCCATTAACAATAATGAAATTTTCACACTTTCTCTGAAAACATAATAGATTCTTTGAGCAATTGTTTTCTGACTGATTCTTATTGTAGAAATGAAACTTATCTTTAGAATTATGTTTAATGGCTCTCCCTTGGACTCCTCATCTGATTCAAGCTTTATTTGCGCCCCTTATTGTACTGTACTGTAACCAGCTGTTCTCTCGTCTGTTTTCCCAACAGACCAGACCTGGAGGTCCTCAAGGGGAAAGGCTGTGTGTCCTCCATGCCCAGAACCAAACCTGAAGCATAGTTCTCGCTGAAGAAAGTTTTGCAGAAATCAAAAGTACTCCCTGTTCCCTTTAGCTCATATTCTGCCGAATATTTAATAACTCACTCATCGAACACACATTCATGGCGCACATGGTGTCCTCTATGAAAATGAAAAGCAAACAATTCATGTGAAACTTTTCGGTGTAGCCTCATCAAAGAAATCTTTACACTGGATGTCAGTTATTCGGCGACATTTTTTTTTATCTGAAAATATGTTTTATTCTTTGAAAGTTGTTCCATGCGTTGATATGAAGCTTGCTGATCGCACCTGTCCATCACTACTTCCCTCCAACTCCCCCTAGGGATTCCCCTCTCATCTTTCTGTCAGTTTCAACTAGAATTCGATGGATCATATCGGACATGCCATACGCAATGCTCAGCACTTGGGCAACAGGCATAAACAAAATATATGATAGTGGAAAAAAAGAGACTTTAGCTCGTAGCCGCTCAATCACAATAACATGGTATCTTATACAGGCCCAATCACATTGTTTCAAGCTTGCCTTTCTTTGTCTATTCATAGGACTACTTTGTCATTGAGGACAAGAATCCTATCTGCCTTTATTTTTTGGCTGAGATTCACTTTAAACATCTCCCAGCTTCTAGCACAGTGCCTAACGCACAATATAAACTTAGCAAGTGTGAGATAAGTTATATAATTAAAGAATGAAAGGCTAAATGAATAATTGCTTTAGTGTCACTTTAGGATAAGATTAATTAGTCGTCTCCATACCTCCTCCTGAGTAGTTCTTGGGGCTACAAAAAAAAATTGCACCTTAAAGAACTAAGAAGCCTAGTCCAGTCATGGCCTATGTGATTTTCGTGTACTCTATTATTTGCCAAATCTATTCTTCCTCTCAGCAGAGGGAATAACCTTAGCAAAATGTAAAAGACTTACAAAAAAGAATATCAATGATAGTATTTAGAATTCATTGAGCATGGATGAACATTTGTGGTAAGAGGTTTAGCTATATTATCAAAAGCACTAAAAGTATCTAAAAGTACTTACAACATCTCTTTGACATGCTATAATGATTATTACCACTTTGTTCCCTGTTCTCCAGTTTAACTGGTGTATAAGTGACAAATAATAAATATGTGTATACATCAACATGATGATTTGATATAAACACACACACATATATATATATAATGTAATGATTGTAGCACTAAAATATATGCATGCACACAATAGAGTACTAGCCCCACAGCTATTAGTTGATTGCAGTTAATAGTCACATCTAAACCTTACTGTTTACCAAAGAATTAACCCTAAATGAACCATAACATTAAACATTAAACTCTCAAAAGGCATAGAATAGAAAATTAGAAATGTTTGGCAATTTGTTTTTATATACAAATTACATATCTGAATCACATCTTTTTAGGAAACCCTGCAACAGCCCTTCACCTTGGAAAGCCAAATTTATTAGCAGTATAAGAAAAGAGTTAATGGAGAGGCTGAAGAAATAGCTAAGTGGTTAACATTAATTGCTGTCTTTATAGAGAACCTAGGTTCAGTTCCTAGCACCCAGATGGTGGTTCATAGCTTATAACTATGAACAACTTTAGTTCCAGGATATCTGACACCATTTTCTGAACTTTGCAGGTCCCAGGCATGTATGTATAGCGTCTGTCGTGGTTTGCCTTAAAAATGGCTCCCATAGATTTATATATTTAATACTTGGTCTCCAGTTGGTAGAACTGTTTAGAGGGGGTTAGCAGGTGTGGTCTTGTTGAGGAGGTGTGTCACTAGGGACAGACTTTGAGGTTTCAGAAGCCTATGGTATCCTCCCCTGCCAGGGATGTCTCACAGTGTAAGCTCTCAGCTACTGTTCCAATACCATCCCTGCCTGCTTGCTGCCATGATCCTTGCAGTGATGATCATGAACTCTAACTCTCTGAAACTGTAAGCAAGTCCCCAATAAACTCCTGCATCTATAAGTTTCTTTGGTCATTGTATCTTATCACAGCAATAGAAAAGTAATTAAGAGAATGAACATATGTAGATGCAGCAAACAATAATGCAACAAAATAAATATATCTTTAAAAAGAATTAATAAATAAAACTTCATAAAAATTATAGACTCACTTCTACAAAAGAAACTACTAGCAAAAGATAGAGTGAGATGGGGGAGGAGAGCATACACCAAGTATAGAAGTACATGCCTATAATATTTCAACACTCAGAAGGTAGAGGCAGGAGGATTGTCATGAGTTCAAGGCCAGCCTAAGCTATAAAACATGACCATATGTATAAAAAATTTAAATAAATAAATAAAAGTAGAGAAAGAATAAAGAAAAGCCATAGACTGGACTTTGGAAATCGTATACCTGACAAAGGGTGTTTACTAAACTCTACATAGAACATTTAAAACTCAATGATGGAGACTGGAGAGATGGTTCAGCTTGCTACACAATCATGAATACTAAAATTCAGATCCCAGTATGCAGGAAAGAAGCCCAGTGGCCAATGTAAATATGAGACAATCTCTGAACACATTGCAGACAGGAAGGTCCCTGAAGCTTACAGACCCCCTAAAAATATGAACATCAGGAGGCTGGCATAGGGCACTGAACGCTCTGTAGCAACAGTTATGGATGGTTATGAGTCACTGTAGCAGTGCTAAAAGTCAAATATGTGTTCTCTGCAAGAACAAGTGCTCTTGACCACTGAGCAATCTGTCCAGCCCTAAAAATTAAAAAAAAAAAAACTAATGGGTAAAATAATTGAATATACATTTCACCAAAGATATGCTACCAATGACTATAAAATGTAGTGGCATTTCAATTGTATTTTAATAAATAAAGCTGAGCTGAAGATTTGAGAGTAAATCAGCCCTACTGGTCAGCTTTACTTACAGACCAGGTAATGGTAACAAACACCTTTAATCCCAGTAGCCACACTAGTTTACCATAGAAACCGGGTGGTATATGCCTTTGATCCTAGTGGTGCACACCTTTACTACCAGCAATAGAGAGGATTATAAAACGGGAGAAATCAGCTCTCAGTTTCAGTCTTTTTCTGAGATTCCTGGAGGCAGGAATACCATTTTCAGACTGAGGTTGAGATAAGAGACAGTGGCTGGCTGTTTTGCTTTTCTGACCTTCATGTTGAACCCCATTTTCTCTCTCTGAGTTTTTATTAATTCTGCTTCAATAATCACATGAAAACCTGTTTAAAACTATGAGTCAATAGGGGAAAGAAAATGAACATCACAGTGAGACATCACCACTCAGACTAAAATCAATAACACTGAAAATATTTGATGAAGATGCAGAGCAACTAAACTTGCAACCATTGCTCTCAGTAATGCCAAATGGTACAGACCCTTTAACAAAGAACACTTATCCGTTTCTCATACACACACACACACACACACACACACACACACAAAACATACACTATATAGCCAAGAAATTCTACTCTGGGGTATTCACCCAGATGAAATGAGAGCTCATTTTCAACCAGAAAGCATTTGCCAAATGTATGGTTTGATGAATGTAAAAAGGAATGGACCCACCAAAACACAGCATTACTGAAAAAAGGCCCATGTTAGTGAGCTTCCCACTGCTGTCACAACAACATCACTAAAATAACCGATATAAATGAAATGATTTTTTTTTGATTTGTTTGTGTAAGGTGACCAGACCATGGTAGGTAGGCCACATTGTTTTGGTGGGAAGGCAGAACATCATAGTGAGGTGCATGTAAGTGAGAAAGGCTTCTTCCTCATGGTGGCCATGAGACAAAAAGTGAGAAGAGAAAAGAGGTGCCCATAGCCCCTTCAGAGGCGCCCCCAGGGGCCCAATTTCCTTCCCTTAAGCCCTATTTCCTAAAGGTTCCAACAGCTCCTGCCAGCACCACAGCCTGCAAAACAACCCTTTAACACATGGGGCTTTGGACAACATGTAAGATTCAAACTATGGCAATGTCTCAAACAAAAAATTTCTAAGCAAAACCGAACACTATAAACCAATTTAGGAACAGGGAAGTAACCACCACAATGACTAGTTAAGGGTTAAAAGAGATCAATTCCCTCAGGCGCAGGACGAATATGTGAGAACCATTAGAAAGGACTGTTGTTTTTCATTAAAAAAAAACCTTCCAGGACTATTGGTTTTTTAACTATGCAAATATATTCCTTTTATAAAAATTGTAAAAGTCAAGTCATGCTGTGTGATTCTCTTTCTACAGAGCGCTAGAACTGGCTGAACTAATCTATGGCTATGTGCTACTTGCTCTCAAATGAGTCAGAAAAATATTCTGTATACCCAGAGGAAGCAAGTGTCAAATGAAATGAGTTAAAGAGAGGCGAACCCGGGTGAAGAATACTGTAGAGTCTTCAGTTTGCTTGCACATTTTTTGTCTTATTGAAAAAAATTTCCAAATAAAAAATATTACTAAAATAACCAGACCACAGAGGAAACAATTCCAATAATGGTTGACGTGTAGGGTGGCAGCTGACTAGAAAGGGATTTAAGAAAACTTTCTGCGACACCAGCAGTGTTCTGAATCTTGATAGGGCTTGGGGCTATGCGGTGTGTGCATTTCTACAACTCCCTAAAGAGGAAGAGGAATGTTCACAGATTTCACTAGATAAAAATTTAGTTCAATAAAAAATAAGCAAATATTGAACATAGCAATATTCATGGTAAGGGGCTCATCAGTAAAATGTACAGATATTTGCAACTTTCATAGGACGAGCTGATAGCTGGAAACAGCATGGATAGAAGGACAGACGTGTCAGAAAAGTAAAAACAGGAACATAAATGTTGTAAAATCACTGGACTGCTCACTCTAAATTTCTTTTAATTGTGCTATATAATTGAAGTTTTTCATACTAAAATGTTAGGGGAAAGGATGAAATGGTATCAAGGGAGATATAAGATTTATAAGCTTATGAAAATGGAACCAGTCTTTGAAAACCCTTCAAAGTAATGATATGAAGAAAGGAAGAGGAGAAGAGATCAGTCCACAATAGAAGTAACAGGAAAAGTTCGAGAACATAGGCTTGGATAACATGAAGCATGTGCAAGTTTCTCAAGAGTAGCCCCCAGACATCCAGCATCACAGCCACATGACCAGCTCTGTCCTTTGTTCCGCCGGTAATGTGCACAGGTAAAGAGCTTTGCACACGAATAGCGGACCCGCACCCACATTCACTTCAGTTTTGATCAAATTTCTACTCAAAGCGGTTTCAGAGATCAAGCTCCAGTCTTCATTTGTCAACTGAGGATTTTAAATTTCCCTCAGGACAGCTCGGAGCATGAAAACTTTCATTTGCAGCCTGCCATATGCCTACGGGGCACCGCTTTCTCATCTTTGTTGGTCAGATACAAATGGTATGGTTTAGTAAACACCCTGGAGGGAGCTACCCTTGCCTGCATCAATCTTGCTGGATCAGATTGCACATTTGAAAACATAAGTAACATAATGTCCATCACCAGGAGAAGGAAGGAGGAAACTGTGGTGCAATCATATAATGATTCAAATTAATGCATTATATGACTAGCATAGAAAATGGATAAACCTCAGAGACCTAATGCTCAACAAAGAAAGTTGCAGACTGCATAAAACAACACTATGTATTATTTGCATATACAAAATGCATAAAATGGTAAAATCAAATTCAGAATAACAGTTCTCTCTTAGGATAGAAGGGAGTTTGTATTAGTCAGGGTTCTCTAAAGGAACAGAAAGGATAGCCTAGGATATGATAGATGGGTAGATAGATAGATAGATAGATAGATAGATAGATAGATAGATAGGGGATTTATAAGAAAGGCTTATAGACTATAGACTGTGGTCCACCTAGTTCAGCAATGGCTGTCTCCCAATGGAAGTCCAAAAATCCGGTAGTTGTTCAGTTGGCCTTTAGTAAATGCTGGAATCACAAAGAGGTGAGCTCTAATGCCAGTGAAGGAATAGTCTTGCCAGCAAGAGCAAGAGCAAGAGCAAGCAAGCAGAAAGCAAGCTTCCTTCTTCCATGTCCTTTATTTAGGCTGCCAGCAGAAGGTGGTGCACAGATTAAAGGTGGATCTTCCCACCACTAAAGATCTGGAATAGAATGGTTTACGAAAAAAAATTCCTCACAGGTGTTCCCAGATGCTTGTGTCAATTCAAGATATAGTCGAGATGACAACTAAGACTAGCCATCACAATCAGGGCTGAAGCTTCTGTGCCTTCTTGTTGTAGAGCTGAGACTTGATAGGTTTCCTTTCCCAGCTCTGCAGATGAGACAAGTCAGAACCATCCTTCTGTCAAAGAAGAGAACAGAGGAAAAGAACCATGTTTAATGGACACATTCCTATGATGAAGTATAGAAAAAGCATAAAATTTTCACACCTACACACAAGCTTGGATCAGGAAACCCAGAGAGGGCTTCAGCTCTCTGTCTCCTCTTTCTGTTTGTTTTGCTAAATATTTTTTTCATTTATTTATTTATTTTTTAAATTTCATTTTACATTCCAACCACAGTTGTTCCCCCACCACTTTTCCCGCCCTTCTCACTTCCCTCCCCAGCACACACACTCCTTCCTATGGGTTATGACTCCCATGGGGAGTCAACAAAGTCTGGCACATTAAGTTGAGGCAGAAACAAGCCCTTACACCCCCCCACACACATACATTAAGTCTGATCATGGCATCTCACCATAGAGAATGTGCTCCAAAAAGCAAACTCATACACCAGGGATAGATCCCGGTACCACTGCTGGGGCCCCTCAGATAGTTCAAGCTTCACCACTGTCTCCCACATATGGAGGGCCTAGTTTCGTCCCATGGAGGCTCCACAGCTGTGGGTCTAGTGTTTCTGAGTTCCCACAAACTTGGTTCAGCTGTCTCTGTAGATTTTCCCATCATGATCTTGATTTCCCTTGCTCATATATTCCCTCCTCCCTCCCTTCAAGTGGACCTCCAGAGCTCAGGCTGGTGCTTGGTTGTGGATCTCTGCGTTTGCTTCCATCAGTTCCTGGACGAGGGCTCTATGATGACAATTAGGGTAGTCATCAATCTGATGCCAGGGGAAGACCAGTTCAGGAACCCTCTCCACTATTGCTAGGAGTCTTAGATGGGGTCATCCTTATGGATTTCTAGGGAGAAATATGGTGCTAGGGAAATTTCTGTTTTCTGTTTTTAAAGCAGAACAGATGTACATTTATTAGGGAAAGTGAGAACAAACTCCCGAGAGAAGGAGGGGCTCCGGGAAATGGACGCCCTTGGTCCACTTGTGTATTTGAGGCTTCAGAGCAGCTTTCTGACAGTAGCAGAGGGACAACGGTTGAGAGACCTGTACACTGTCTTCTCGTGGGAGACCTCCGAGGACTAAATGCTAATCATCATCCGCATATGCAGAAAAGAAATCATACTTAACATGGATTTAGCTCCTCCCTTGGTTCATCTGAATGGTCCAGAATCCTCAAGCCCTGACATTGAAGTGAGGCAAGAAACTAAGCGGGAGCTGATAAGCTACTGAGTTAATGAATCCTCGAAGAGCTCTTAACCTCTGATCGCAAGTGATAGAGCACATTTTATTACTTTTCAAGCTAGATGTACAGCTATGCGAAGTGATATAGCACATTTCATTACTTTTCACATTAAACGTTCGGCTATTTGAAGCCAGAGGCACCCTAACCAAAGTAATGAGTAGCCGTTGACCGCTGTCCTCCTTTCGACTGGTGGCTGTCTTCTAAGCTAGTCAGCAACTGCAACCCCGTCTCTACCAGCAGCAGCTAGGCCAAGAGACTCAGCCTGAGGAAATTCTGTTCCCTCAGGCAAGGGCTCTTTCAGCGCTACTAAGAAAACTTGCCTAAGTCTCTCCCCAACTAAAAAACGCAAGATTCAAAGGTTGAGGTGGAACCCTGCTTCCCAGAGAGGCTGAATAGCAAGCCGCTCGACTCCCAAGATGCCCCTCCTGATAAACCCTTCTCCACTTGGCTCCTCCTTACAACTTCCTGTCAGCTAGTTGCTGACTCAGCCTCTGGACTGTAGGTGAATTTTATTTCATCAAACCCATCTTTGCATCATTAAACAAATGTTCCAGAGCATAAACAAAAGTAACACACATTAAAATAATTTTCTACACCAGTTAACATGGTCCCTTCGTCACATAGCCCACAGGCAGAACACTGACGAGCCGTTGTGTTAATGCTCTAGGTCTTGCTCATTTGTTTATCTACTTTTTAGCATGTCAGTTTTTTCCTTTTATTAAACAATAGATTCTTTTCTCATGTAATATAATCCGAATAGAGTTTCCTCTCCTGTTGACAGAGGTTTCTATCCCAGCCGGTCCTGCAGCAAGTCCATAAAGACTTGTGGGGAATAATCCATGCAGGCCTGTCTTCCCAGGTTCTGTCGCTTTTCTGACAATTCCCAGCTTCCTTCCTTTCTGTTACAACACTCTAAGCTCTTCCTTCATCTTCTTATAGCGTTCTATTTGTGCATCTCCTCTCTCCACGTAAATGTCCTTTTCTTATTGTCTAGTCATATTGGATTAGAGCCCAGTCCGCTGGCTTTATCTTAATTACCTGTATGCACTGACCCTGTCTTCAAATATAGTCTAATTCTGATGAGTAGAATGTTAGGACTTGAACATATGAAATTGGAAGGGAGGACATACTTTAACCCATTACAACCACAAACTTCAAAATTGTCCCTAAGAGAAAACTTTCTAAGCCTACATGTGTGGGAGGATGTTTCTGAAAGCCACATTACCTGTTTTTACTAGCTACTCTAGTACCCACGGGAAGCTGCTCTAAGGAACTTGAAACAGTGTGTTGCTGCCAGAATTACCTTCATAAATCCTAGGGTAACTCGTTGTCATGACAGCTTCCTAGACTCCCTACTATCGCAAAAACAACCACTCCACTTGTATCACCATGCCATCCAGGACCTTCCACACCGTGACCTTCTCCCAAATTTCTCTTACATTTCTGTGTCCCCAATCAGCCACTCTTAATGGGACATCCCACGGCTCTCTTATCCAAAGACTTCACTCTTTTAGTCTGTTCCCAGAATACTTTTCAGGCTCTACCACTGAAAATATTGGCCAGAGATCTGCTGCCCAACTTCCTGAGATGGAGACATAAATGAAAGTCATTTATAAAGGAGACTGTCAGGACCGATGAGTGTAAGGAAAGAGAAGAAATCAGGAGTGGGCTGGGCTGTGGTACGTCCCCAACAAAGACCTACCCAGATCACAGGGACGTACAACCCTAAGATGGCCCATCACGGTTGTAGAGAGTTGGGACAGGGACACCAGATCTTTATAATACTCTTGTAGCAAAGAACTCTGGAACTTGCCTAGTGACTTGTTCCTAATTAAATCACAAAAGGTGATAGACTGTAACTGCCATAACTATGCAATGTTATATACTATCCTGGCTTGCTACCATCGTCATTGTAGAAGCTCCCCTTAATGGGGTGACAAGGTAACCATGTTGGGATGCTAAATTCCAGGAACCAAAGGCAGATTCCCCAACCAATGATTAATAAGTTCTTTAAAACAAACAAACAAACAAACAAACAAACAGACAAACTAGAGGACAGGATTCCAGTTCTACTTGCAACAGCAAAGAAATGAATTCCGCTGACCACCCAGCTTCAGAAGTAGATTCTTCCCCAGTCTAATCTCTATATGAGAATAAAGTTTGCCTGTATCTGTGACTGTAGCCTGGAAAGTTCATAAAGAGAAGACTTACTTACACAATGTCCGAATTCTTCATCCCCAGGAGCTAGGATGATTAATATGTATTGTTTCAACTCTTGTCAGATACTTATTGATAACTAATATAACCCTCACGTTCACCAGTCTCTGGATGCTGGCTCTTTCCAGGAAGGGGACTTGACTTTGCCCACTTTTCTACACAGGCCATTCCCAGAAATGGCTGCTAACTGAAAATCAGTGGATAACATAGCGCAAGCAGCTGGAGAAACAGGTCCTTCAAACCCGAGAGAGATGAAGACCATGTCACTGCACAGAGTCCACAGCAACCCTAGCCATCCTTCAAACCACAATCAGCAGTTTGCTGAAGCTGTCCTAACATACCAAGACAGAGCTGGTGGCTCAAGTAAATGGACCTTGATCATCTTGCCTTGAGTGGCAGAAGTCTGAACTCACAGCGTGGGCAGGACTGCATCAATTCTGATGGCGCTAGGGGAGAACCTGTTCCAGTCTCTGGAATCCCTTGAGTGTTCGTAGACTGTGGCTTCAGTAATCCAGTCTCTGCTTCTGTCTTCACATCGCCTTCTTCTTTGTGTCTCTATGGTTTGCTTCCCTTTTCTGCCTCATAAATATATGGCTTCTATATCACTGAAATCCTTGGCTGGCACCTGCAGGATGAAGCTCCCCTTTGAACACTTTGTCCTACAATCTTAAATTTGCCCACCCTTGGCCTTATCCTATAGGTTCTAATCAGATAGCAGGCTCCAATTGTCTAATATGTCCACTGTCAAATTCTTCCACTTGCTGGTGTTTATGACCTTGGGAAAGTCAATGATTTATTCATTTAACACACACTAAGTGCCTGTTATATTCCAGACACAAATGAGCAAAATCCCTTTGGGGGCTCACATTCTAAGAAGACAGACAATAGACAATACAAATGCACAGATTATATTTTATATACTCACATATTTTGTGTTAGAGAATGAATGAATGAACTTAGGAAATTTGGACTGAGATGCAGTTTCAAATGGTTATTACTATGGGCATTGCTGAAAGAGGAAGTCTAGTGAGCTAATGTCTTCATGGAGAAGTGAAGAGTTGGGTAGTAGTCCAGGGAGAAAGCCATCTCGAGTTAACAGAACATTCTGTGCAAAGGCCTGTGTTAGGGCCATGCTGGAAGTATTCAAGCGTGACTGGATGGAGAGGCAGTAAAGATAAAGGAGAAGAGACAAATTAGCAAATGAAATCAGAAGGGAAAAAGGAAAGTCTTAATTATTCAGAGCCTGTGGGAAATGGTAAGGAAACCATGGCTCTTTCTCTGAGTGATGTGGGCAGTCCCTGGAGGACTGTGATTGTGAAGCTAGAAATGAGAGGTACAGGGACACACTGGCTGCCAAGCAGAGAAGAGATTGCCAAAAGATGCTCCCAAGGTTTCAGTCCTTTACTTATTTAACAAAACACTACTCCAGAACCAATTCGTCAAAAGCTTTTAAGTTCCAAGTTAGCAAAACTTATGACATAGAGATTATGTGGGTGGGCTAAACCCAATGAAGTGAATCTTTCCAGAGCAGGCAGTCTCACGCTTCTTTGGAAAATGGCGAGAATCACATGAAGAGGAATATGGATAGCCCTGGAGAATCTAAGAGTGACTGACCCCTGCAGTCAGTAAGCAATCACTAGAAAATGGGACCTCAAACCTGGAGCCACAAGCACCTGGATTCTGCCAACACCCTGAGTAAACTTGGGAGAGGATGCTTCCCCAATGGATTCTTCCAGATAAGATCTCAGTTCTTCTGGTACTTGCATTTCAGTCTGGTGAAATCCTAAGTAGAGAATTTACCCTGTCTCTCCTGACTCTGATTTATAAACCAGGGGATAATACATGAGTGTTGTTTTAAGTAGCTAAGTTTGTGGTCATTTATTATGCAGCAATAGGTGCCAAGAAAAGAAGCTAGGAGACCAATTTAAAAGCTGTGGTAGTAATTCAGACAAAAGGAGACAGCAACTAGGTCCAAAATAGTAGCCATGGAGACATTAGAAAGATGTGAGAATATCCAATAAGAACATGAAGATGAAATTGCCTAGCAATTCATAGTGAGAATACAAGGGAAGCATTTGAGGGTATGGGGGGAGGCGACTTTGAGAACTCTTACCTAGGACCTGTCATTCTGGAGATACCTATTTAAGCGACCAAGTTCTCGCTAAAGGCAGGAAACTAAATGAAGCCACAAAGAATATTATGACAAATAAATCCAAAGGCAAAGCCTGAGGCATTCGAGATTTAGGCAGTCTATGAGATGTTATTGACAGAGAATGAAATGGAGCAGTAGTCACTGCCTGCCTGCGTTTTGGTTCCCCTATTCGTATAACAGATATTCAAATTATACTTACTGATGGAGTTATTGAATTCAACGGTGATTATTTAGGTGCATAATTATTTAGATTCAATAAATTTCAACTCTTAGAGGAAAGAGTAGAGGCCATTTCTTACCAATATCCTCTTTCTTATCCCCTCCACTACCCTGCCTCCCTCCCCAGCCCTTAGCCAGCACCAAGTGCAAGGGGTTTACATGCAATCATCACTAGATCAAGAACTGGTGGCGTGAATTTAGTGCTCGCTCTATCTTAGAACTCCAAAGCTAGGCTTGCTCTGTCATGCTGGGCAAAATGAGCAAATCCTTTTGGCCCTTTGCACCTTCTCATTTGTGGACCCAAGAAGGAGAAGTGTCAGGAAATAAATTGCTTCCTTCCAACAGCCATTGAGGCCTCTCCTCACACTGCATCTTCTCCCTAGGCTTCCGCACTGAAGCAGCCATAAGTAAAAAACAACATAGTAACAGAGAGAAATCGAATTCTGTTGACAAGACAAGGTCGCAGATATTTAGTTTTCAAATGAAGTATCCCTGCATGGAGTCATTTCTTTAGACTCTTGAGATATTTATAAACTCCTAACTCTGACAAACACTGCCCGTGGCAAGTCATAATTCTTTCACACGTGTCTTGCCTGCAGTTCCAAACGGTGACCTGGACAGTGACTACTGAGAATGTTAGCACATTTTCCTCCCAACATCTCCTCTGAGACGTATTTACTGAAATCCTTTATTGCCTCCGCATTGAAAATAATTTAAAACTGCAGTTAAGCCAGTAGCAGTTAAGGAAAAGCATGCATCATTTGGATTGAATTTGTTAAGAAAGAATCAGCTGTTCACTATCTGCTGTGAAATTTTGAAACTTCTGGGCAGTTAGATCCTTGAAAGGAAAAACCGTCCTAATTTGCCCAGCTTCACAGAAATGCACTCAGAAGGGCTATTCAGAACTTCAACTTGGGTTGTCTGTGTTTTAAGGTAACAACTCAATATCAGCAAAATGTGTGAATTTAATTAATGGGACCCAAACAAAAGAAGCATTTCTAAAGTGCTCTTAGTCTATGTAACACAAGTACGTTGATTTGTTGATGTGAATTTAATTAGTGTCTTCAGGAATAACTCCCAAACCCCCTTTTATCTAATCACCACATGCTTACAAACCATTAGCACATAGTACTTGATTTGAAATGGTTTTACTACATGACCCAAGCTGCTTTTCTACCCTGGGAGAGTACCTAAGCTCAGTATATTTCCATAGAGAAACTTTTGTATCCACCTTAAGTACATCTAGGCTCAATAGCACCATAGAAAGTGACGTAAAACCTGCTTTTGAGAATGTGGGATAGACATGATTTCGTGTTCCTGCTGCCTTTCCATGTCTCTCCAATGAGCAAAAGCAAAAAGGAATTAGACTGTGATGCTCTCACCAGTCTCGGGAAGTGTCCCCAATGAGTGACTAAACTGAGTCCCAGAGCTCCACATTCTGGAGTAACATTGGCTAAAGAAGCCAGTTTGTCGGGCAATATTGGCTTGACAGCTTCAGGCTAAGAAATACCATTCTGGGTGTCCTAAGAATGATTTCCCAGTAATAAGAACATCTATCTCTCAGCTACTCCCAGTGAAAATAGTTCTTGAAAGCAAAGGATATTTCAGTATGATTTTTAATGGCTATTGGATCTCTGTGCAGTTCTCAAACTCAAAGGGGTACATTTGGGTGGTGCTTCAACTCTTCAGGAAAAAAAGCAATTATATGTCATGTTTTTGTGAGTTTGGTAGGTAACAGGACAGTACACAGCGAGCTGCCTGTAAGGTCAGAAAGAACTGAATTCCAGTCCCAGCAAACTTCCTATTTACTTTATGACTTTGTATACATATACACACAAACTTCATAGCTCAGTTTACTCATTTGTATATTGGAGGATATGTACATTATTTTGTGTTAGTATGCTAGAATTGCCATTAAAAAGTAACATACTGGAAGAGGAATTCTTCTTTTTCTCCTCCTCCTCCTCCTCCTCCTCCTCCTCCTCCTCTTCCTTCTCTTCTTCCTCCTCCTTCTTCTTTTGCTTCATCGTCTCTTTAAGGATTTGGACTTATTTTAACATATCAAGTAACTTCTATTTTAAGACTCATTAAAAAGTTCTTTGTTACTTTTTCACTTAAATAAAATATGTCATTAAATGAAAAAGTTGGTAAAAACCAATTGTGCATAAAAAAAATCCCCCAGAATAAATTTATCTATTTATATGAAGAGTCATAATTTCAATGGTATCTTTTTAATTTGTTTTTGTTTATTTTTGAGATTGTATTTTAATTACAACATTTCTCCCTTCTCTTTCCTCCCTTTAAATTCCCATATACCCATTCCCACTCTTCTTCAAATTCATGGCCTCCTGGTAGAAGAAGATCTTCTGTCTATGCGTTACTTTCATTGGTCAAATAAAGAAACTGCCTAGGCCTTTTGATAGCGCAGAAATTATACAGGTGGGGAAGACAGAACAGAATTCTGGGAGGAAGAAGACAGTGTGGCAGATGCCATGGCTCTCCTCTCTGAGACAGACGCTGGTTAGACTTGTGCCGGTATGCCTCTGTCAAGTAGCAAGGCACATTAATAGAAATGAGTTGGATTAAGATGTAAGAATTAGCCAATAGGAAGCTAGAGCTAATGGCCAGGGAGTGATTTAATTAATACAGATTTCCGTGTGGTTATTTTAGGGGTTAAGCTAGCCGGGCAGGGGGACACAGCCCACCGCTCCCTCCTACTATAGCCTCCTTTTTCATTAATTGTTATTACATGCATAAATGTATTTGAACATAAATATATAATAAAATATAATATATCACAATAATATAATATATATTACAAAATATAAACTATTGAGCCCATAGAGTGTTACTTTTGTATGTTTTCCAGGAATTCTTAAAGAATATAACACACTACTTCCTAGTTACAGAAGTTAATATTGTGAAGTTCAGTTGTTGGAAAGTTTGTCATATGAGGAAAAATGAGGCAAGGATCTGTTCAAGGCCCAACTCTTGCCCTGTAGATGAAAGTCTTCATTCTCTCATTCTCTTCTCCTCAAGATATGCCTATTGTCAAATTCCCCAATTTTATAAGGACAGTATTTCTGTTTAATTAAGCTTTAATTCAATAGGTCATTTTTATCTTGATTAGCTCTTGTGCTAATTACTTTCTCATTGCTTCAAGAAAACACCAGAGCAAAGCAATTTAAGAAAAGAAGTGGTTATTGGGCTCATAGTCTGAGGTTACACTCCATCATGGCAGTAAAAGCATTCATGGTGTCAGGGGCAGAAAATAGGTATTATAGTTGGGAGACAAGCAGAGAGAGGTTAACACTGTTGCTTAGCTAGCTATTTTTTATGCAACCTAGGATCCCATTCCAGAGAATGATGCTGCCCACATTTAGGGAGAAGGGTCTCCTCACCACAGCTAACCAAATCAAGATAGTCCCTCGTGGACATTTCCAGAGATCTGTCTCCAAGTTAATTCTAAATCTTACAAAGTTGACAATGTTAACCATTGCACCTCTATAAAGACTTTGTCTTCTAATAAGGTCATATTCTGAGGGACTAGAGTTCATTTTACAAGCTATGAATGGAGAGGCAAAATTGAACATATCTCAAGTTATCCATTGGTGATGCTTTGAGCATGTGATGAGCGGATCTATGGAAACCCTTTAGCCTACTGTTTGGCTGATAGAAACACTCAATCATAGGTAAGTAGCAAATGTTTATACTTCATAATTTTTATGGGATTCAAAAACTTTGTATACCTGGAATTGGGTCTGTCCACGCTATTCTTAATGTCCATTTCCTTCAAAACGTGTAGATGGTCAAAGTGAGAAAAGTTAAACCACTGCAGATAAGTAGCAAAAGGGCCAAATAATGACATTAAGACACCATGAAAGTAGAATTTCCTAAAGGTTGTAGAAAATAAGTTAACAATTCCACATCTGTCTATGATGGGGTAGGAATCAATTGTCAGCTCACCAATCTTGGCATGGAGGGGAAAACTTTAAAGGCAACTTCAATTCCTGTAAAAGGGAAGTGTTGTAATATTGGACTAACCAAAATTCCAGATTATTAATGTTAAAGACTTCTTTAGTATTTTAATATTAGACTGTCAGAACAAAGTCCAAGAATGGATTCAAGTAAGGGGAATTCTGAGTGCTCGTGAGAAAACTTTGAGAAAACAAGAGAACAATCTTATGACCTCAGTTTCTCTTGGAATGTGTTTTGGTGCTCATCCCAGGTGTGGTGGAGAGGAGTGCATTTACTTCAGCTGTTGTGACCCTTAACACCCAGAAGATAAATTGTCTGATGCTCTCAACAAAGTTGACTATTGATGAAGGACTCCCCTCTGTAAGGTGTGATTACTATTGCTGAATAAAAAAACTGCTTTGGACCTATAGCAGGGCAGAACTTAGCTAGGTGGGGAAAACTAAACTGAATGCTGGAAGGAAGAGGGTGGAGTCAGAGAGAAGCCATGTAGCCCAGCCAGAGACAGATGCTGGGAAATTTACCCAGTAAGCCACAGCCTCATGGCAATACACAGATTACTAGAAATAAATTAAATGAAGATATAAGAGTTAGCCAATAAGAAGCTAGAGCTAATGGGCCAAGCAGTGATTTATATAGTTTCTGTGTGATTATTCCAGGTCTGAGCTGCCGGGAAGTGGGACAAATAAGTGGCCTCTTTACAACAGACTGTTGCATGTGATTTTAGTCTGTTTCAGTTTTAGGTCCCACTCTCCCTGGTTCATGCCACTAACTAAAGTGGTCAACATTGCACTGAATTCTCAGAATAATGATGTTAGAGACTATATTTAGAAATTGAGGGCTCAAGTGCATCATGAAGCACTCCCTACAGCTAAAGCAACAAATGCTTTTATAAGGGCAAGTCTATTAAGTCACACCTTCTGAAAAAGATACTTGCATTGGATATGCTTTTGAAGGTTAGAAAGGGAGAATTGGTGGTGGGTCATGCCTGTAATTCTAGAACTCAGCAGCCTCAAACAGAAGGGTCAGCAAAAACACTGATGACAACTTATGCTGAGGAGTATAACGGGTAAAGGGAACACTCCTGCATTGCTGGTGGGAGTGCAAACTGGTACAGCCCCATTGGATATCTGTATGGTGATTTCTCAGAAAATTACGAAACAACCTTCCTCGAGACCCAGCAATAGCACTTTTGGGTATATACCCAAAGGATGCTCAATCATACCACAAGGACATGTGATCACCTATGTTCATAGCAGCATTGTTTGTCATAGACAGAACCCGAAAACAAGCTAAATGCCACTCAACTGAGAAATAATACAGAAAATGTGGTACATTTACACAATAGAGTACTACACAGCAGAAAAAAATAACAACATCATGATATTTGCAGGCAAATGGGTGGATCTAGAAAACATCATATTGAGTGAGGTAACCCAGACCCAGAAAGGCAATTATCATATATACTCATAAGTGGTTTTTAAACATAAAGCCAAGAAAAACAGTCTACAAATCATAATCCCAGAGAACCCAGACAACAAGGAGGACCCTAAGATAGACATACATGAATCTAATCTACATGGGAAGTAGTAAAAGACAAGATCTCCTGAGTAAATTGGGAGCATGGGAATCATGGGAGATGGTTGAAGGTGAGGGATGAGGAAGGAAGGGGAGCAGAGAAAAATGTAGAGCTCAATAAAATTAATAAAAAAACAGGAGGATCAGGAGTTCATCATTATCTACACAGTGAATTGGAGGACTGTCTTGGGCTACGTGAAACTATGTCATGAAAAAAAAGAAGTTAGAAAAAGAAAGAACAGTGATTAAATAACATAATATTGAATACTGGGTTATTGCAGAAATCAAGACGGATTTTTTTAAATCCTAGAATAAAATAATAGTGAAATAGTCCTAACAGGGATGTTTGTAACTCTAAATGTCTGTATTAGCTAAGGAATATTAAATGTGGGAAAAATAGTTCTCCCCTGTTTTAAGCCTTCTATTCTAATTGGTTATCCAATCCCAAGTGGTCAGTACTAAACTCATATACATACAAGTAACTATAGATGATAAATATAATCTAGTTATTATAAACATATTATATTGTAAATATATAATTACAAGTATAGATTTATGTATTTAGGCATACACACACACACACACACCAATAACAACAGTAAAGAGAAAAAAGCCGATGATTTCAAGAGGGAACAAGGAAGGAGATACTTAGTAGGGTTTGAAGGGAGGAAAAGGAAAAATAAAAGTCAATAATAATAATAAAATTTTTAAAAGAAAATAACGGGCTTGTAATTGATGAAGGTTTGCAGAAGAAGAAATACAAATGAAAAAAATGTTTTTAAAAGTGTTCACTATCCTTAGCCACAAGGGAAATGCAAATTTAAATTGTCATGAGATTCATCTTATTCAAGTCAGAATGGCTAAGATTAAGAAAATTGACAACAAATTAAGGAGAAACTGTGGAGAACAGGAAACTCATACACTGTTGTTTGAAATGAAAATTAGTGAAGCTACTATAAAAATCAGTGGTGTGGTGCCTAAAAAAAACAAATTTACTGTATAACCCAGCTGTACCATTCTTGGCCATACCCAAAGCACTCTATATCCAACACATAGATACTTGCTAGGTGCCATAGTGAGGGTTTCTTCCATTGTTGTGACCAACACCATGACCACAGCAGCTCTTATTTTTTTTTAAAAAAAAAAAAAAGCATTTAATTGGGGTTGACTTACAGTTTCAGAGGTTTAATCCATAATTTTCCTGGCAGGAAGCATGGTGGCCTATAGGCAGACATGGTGCTGGAGAAGGAGCTGAGAGTTCTACTTCTGCATCTGCAGGCCAAGAGGAGAATGGCACTCTGGGTGTGACTTGAGCATCTAAGACCTCAAAGCCACCCCACAGTGATACACTTCCTCCAAAAAGGCCACACCTACTCTGGCAAGGCCACCCTTCCTAATAGTGCTACTCCCTATGGGCCTATGGGAGCATTTTTACTCAAACCACCACATTAGGCAATGTTCATCACTGCTCTATTCACAGTTAGGAAATGGAAGCACCCTAGATAGCCCTCAACTAACACGTGGATAATTAAAGTGCGGTACATATACACAATGGACTTTTATTTTTATTTAGCTATAAAGAAAAATGAAATTTGCAGGTAAATGGATCTGAAAAGCATTTTAGCTAGTGAGATAATCCAGACCCAGAAAGGCAAATGACACATTCTCACTCATCTATGGATCTTAGTATCAAACCTTTAGATATATGTGTTTATTGTGTAGTACCTGAAGAACCAAGAAAACTAGAAAGGGACTATTGATGGCGAAGCAGAAGAAATATCTTGAAGTGGTGGGATTGGTAGAGCATGGTGATACGAAGGTGGAAAGAAGAATAATGAGGATGGAGGTATAAGAAGGGAGAGGGAAGGGAGGGTAGGACAGAGGAGGGGCTGAGGGAGAGATAACTAGTATCCCCTAGCATTGTTGATCAGAGGTGTCCAAGAGACTGCCTCCAAGAAAGAAAGGAAGGAAAGGAAGGAGGAAGAAGACAGAAAACAAAGTTAGAATACAGAGTAAACAGTGTACCATACTCAGAATGAGGGAAAGTGTCTGTTGTGTGTATGTTTTGTTTTCTGAGATAACATTTTTACTGATCTAAATTCTTTCTTTTAATACCTTCAAAGCTAAATTCTCGAGAGGCCATAGAATATATTACTGTCATTTATATTCATAAATAAAAGATGTATTATGTGGCCTGATGATAAGGAAATTAAATAGACTTCCTCATGCATATGTTTAAGCAGAGTACGCTGTTCACAGAAGTTTCTGTCCCCACCTGGTTCTGCAGTCATTCAGCCCCAAAGAAAAACATTAATTATAAACTGGTTGGCCTAGTAGCTTAGGCTTCTTATTAATTAATTCTTACATCTTAAACTAGCCCATAATTCTTGTCTATGTTAGCCACGTGGCTTGGTACCTTTATCTAAGAGGCATTCTCTGTGGCTGGGTCACGACTGCAGACTGAGCTTTCCTCTCCCCCAGAATTCTCCTGTTCTCCTTGCCCCACCTCTACTTCCTGTCTGGTTGCCCCTGCCTATACTCCCTACCTAGCTACTGGCCAACCAATATTTTATTAAACAAGTACAAGAAACAACTCTTTACAGGGTAAAACCATTGTCCCACAGCAGGACTCAGGTCCAAGGAAAAGAGTAGAAGGCCAAGAACATAGCCAACTCTGATTCTATGATTCAGGAACAGACAAGGAAGATGCAAGTGAAGATACCTGCCTTCTATATCTTGACCTACTATAAACCATGACCTTGTGGAAATCAGTTCCCTGCTCCAGGCTCCAATAAAAAAATAGCATTTAAAAAAAACAGCCTGGATGATTCCTATACTGCCATGTTTTGTATGACAGTTTATGCTTTTAGACAATAGAATACTAAATAATACACTGAAACTATTTGTAGTAGTTAATGGGAACTGAAGGCCTTGTGGTATAATTACTTTTTCTGTAACCTCTATATGAGATCAAAGTCTAGTGAAATATATTGAGTTCCAGGGAGGTGAAATGAAAAGCAAATCAATTAACAGAGCACTTGCCTGGGTTCCCTGGGTTCAATCCCTAGTACTGCAAAGAAAGCAGAATAAAATTAACACAGAAAGGTATACACTGATAAAAATCATTGCCAATTACCATTTTCTTTTCATGTTATAGATCTTCTCTCCTTTTTTCCTATGTGTCCTACCTCAGTAAATGTTCCTACCCTCTATCTCATTCTTTGCCCCAGTAACTCAAGAAATCTATTTTATTCTTCCTTGTGTTATAACCCTCATCAACCAGTCAATTGCAAATTCCTGAAAATTGTGTTTCCCATTTCCCAAGTCCATTTACCCCTACCAACTCTGCTGCCACATACACACATCAAGTCATACCATCAAGAGTGTAGCAATTGTCTTCATCCTCCTATTTCTATCCAGGCTCATCCTTTCATGTCTAGTCCATCTTCCTGTAACAGGCTCAAGAGATGTTGTGAGGAGGTACTGGCAGAGGATTGATTCTGGCTCCACAGCCTCTGTCCCACAGCCACACATGACAAACTCGGTGGATGTTCAGGTCCCTTGCACAAAATGACACAGGATTTTCATATAGACTACATACATCCTCCTTTATTCTTTAACTCATCATTGATTTTTTTTCAATAAATACTTAATACAATGTAAACCCTACATAACTAGTTCCAGTGTGTTATTTACAGAATAATACCCTAAAAAAATATGCACACACTTAGTACAGATACCATATATATATATATATATATATATATATATATATATATATATATATTACATTAATCCCTTGGGAATTTCATACTATGTATTTTGAGCATCATTACCCCTACTTCTTCCCTTAACTTGTCCCAGAATCACTCTACGCCTCTCCATCACCTCCCAACTCTGTGTCCTATTATTAGTTTGAATAACTCTTTGTAATTTTTCTCTTCAGGTATTTTTGATCCAAGCTTGGTTTAACACATGAATAGGTGGAACATACTGAATACTGATTTCAGATAACATTAATACATTATCAATACATCATATTATACAATTTATTAAAGCGTTATGTACAATGATTGTGATATTTGGTGTGTCGTACTTAAATTATATGCATATGCGTCTATCTCCCACTAAAGATGAAGCTCTTCCAGGCAGAGACATTTTTCCATTTTAGCTCATGGCTTGAACTTAACTCTTGTTCTGATTTCATTTTACATTCATTTATTTTCACGTAGAGGGATGAGTGGGTATGTGGGAGAGTCCCATGTGCCAGAGCATGCATACTGAGTTTAGAGAACAATTTGCAGGAATTGGTTGGACCCAGGTCTTAATATTTAATTATACACATGGCATCAAACAACATATACCACATCACAGCTAATCCACAGATATGTGTTCATTTGATAAATTAATAAGGTATGGTATTTAAAAATCATAGACTTTTCAGTTAAACAAACATGGATTCAAATTATACTTCAAGTTATTGAGATGCAGAGAGAGAGGTACTGTCTTCAGTACTCACTGGTGTGCCTGCCAGACTCCAGTGGAGATTTTAATCTCCAGGTAACACAGAAGGACTTGATCAAATCCAGAGGGCAACAAACAAAAGACATGAATGTAGAAAAGAGAATAAGAGGCAAATTGAGGGTAAACAAGGGAAGGAGGGAGATGAGAGATGATACAGATATGAGCAATTGCAAGGCATTAGATACATGTCTGAAATTGCCAATGAACAAATTTAATTAAGGAAAAAGAAAGGGAGTCACCTCGAATCAGCCATTTTTTTCATGGCTTAAACCCAGAATAGTAATTATACACGTACTACTTAATAGAGTGCCTATAGCAAGAATTGTTAAAGGGCCATTGAAGTAGTAAATTCTTTAAATCTTGTTTGTTGCTTTCTATACCACAAAATAAATAAATAATGTCAATAAAAAGAACGATATCTACAAGCTACTTGACTTCTCTAATCCTGTGGTCTCATCTAGCAACTATAATAGTAACACCTTCGTCCCTGGATGAAAAAGATTGTGAATATAAAAGTAATCACTGACTTCAAAAACTTTCTACAGATATACACATAAGATAGTAAACATCAAACATATACAGTAGGACCTAAAGTGTAGGCCACAGCCTTGTGGTGATACATAGATGAATAGAAATGGGTTAGTTTAAGATGTAAGAGCTAGCTTATAATTAATATAGATTCTGTGTGGTTATTTGGGTCTGGGAAGCCAGAAAACAAATGCACAGTCTCCATCTACAATCTCATGAATGACAAACCAGTACCGCCTAAGCATCAGATGGTTTTCATGTGCCAGTCCCATAGCTGCATGACTCTGTTGTTTACAGAATGCTTATACATCTATCCAACTGTTCTATTTGCTACTGCAATTTGTCAGGCATGTTAAAACACTCCTTCCTGCTGGATATCAGGGCTCATGAGAGCCCTTTAGCTTATCTAAGATGATAGTCAAGGTTAGAGAAAGCCAACATTTCAAATTGCTTGGGAGAATACCAAGTTATATTTAAGGATCCACATAATTAACAGTGTTTTGTGTCACTTTTGCGTGAACAGTGGTTTGGGCAGTAAGTTATATGGTCATTCTAGTAAAGAATGTGCTTCTTACTTGTTTTCATTGTGGAGAAGAAAAAATCCTAAGTGAGAACCGTCTTAATCCTCTCTCAACAATAGCATCTGTTATGGTTGCAGAAAGACATAAGTTATGCTTTTTTTCCTTCTCTCTGTGTCTGTGTCTCCACATAGTGCACAGGAGCAAACCACTGGGGAAATTAAGAGTGGTACCAGTCGCCTCGTCTCACAGCTTCTAGGTTCATTTACATGAGGAGCTAGGCTGCTTCAGCATCTGCTCCTGTAATTGCGTAAGCACTGTGTCTTCCTGGACTCAGAGGCCACTCTTCCTGTAACTCTACCCCAACATTCTTTCGGGCACATGGCAGAGCAATGCCTGCAGACACAATGTGGACAGATGGCTCCCTATCACAGGCCTCTCTGAGACTGCAGTTTAAAGGAGGTCACTTTATTATTGTTTTTAATTTTCAAATTTTATTCCCTTTATTTTAAAACAATCTTTTCTCATTTTACACATCAATTCCCTCCTCCTGCTTCCCCCAACTTCCTCCCACCCCACTCCCCATCCATTCCTCAGAGAGGGTGAGGCTTCCCATGAGGAGTCAACAAAGTCTGACACTTTACTTTGAGGTAGTATCAACCCCCCATATTTAGGCTGAGCAAGGTGTCCCTTCATAGGAAACAGACTTCAAAAAGCCAGTTCAAGCACTAGAGATAAGTTCTGGTCCCACTGCCAGTAGCCCCACAGACTGCCCCAGCCACACAACTGTCACCCACATTCAGAGGGTCTAGTTTGGTCTTATGTCAGTCAAGAGTCAGTGAGTTCCCACTAGCTCAAGTCAGCTGTAGGTATTCCCATTATGGTCTTGACCCTTTTGCTCATATTATCGCTTTTCCCTCTCTTTGACTGGACTCTGAGAGCTCGGCCCAGTACTTAGCTCTGGATCTCTGCATCTGCTTTCATCAGTTGCTGGATGAAGGTTCTATGATGACAATTAAGGTAGTCATCAGTCTGATTACAGGGGAAGGACAGTTAAAGCACCCTCTCCACTATTGTTTAGATTCTTAGCTGGGGTCATCCTTATGGTTCCTGGGAGTTTCTCTAGTACCAGGTTTCTTGCTAGCCCTATAATGACTCCCTCAATCAAGATATCTCTTTCCTTGCTCTCCCTCTCTGTCCTTCTCCTGTCTTGGCCATCCTGTTCCTTCATATTCTCCTCTACTGTCCTTAACTAGCATACATGCTAAGTCTTTCAGGCAAGACTCTTATTACTGCTAGCAGTTCTTGGGGTTTTCCTGGACCACCGATGAGAATCAAAGGTCACAATCATAATGAAAATGATTGAGCCTGGCTTTGCCAACACTTTGATAAGATGCATTAAGAAGCATTCTATTCGTCAGCCTAGACCATCAATATTTGCATATATTGATTTAATCCCTCCCAATTGGTTTTGCCATTGTGCATCAGAGGCAAAACCTCCTATCAACTGGTCCCAGTAAGAAGGAAGATAATTGTGTCATTGTGTGTGGGGATTCCACCCATCATGAATTGTGCTTGGTTTATATCTACAATGCCCATCAAGGAATGGGAGACAGACTTAAAAATCATGGCTTTTGCTCTATAATCACAAGTCCCCATTGTGCAAAACACAACACAAATATATGGTAGAATAACTTAACCCAGATCAGTGGAAGGTTGTGCTTAGTCATCGAATCCGTAGATTAGCTATAGTGGGCACCAAGGACAGACTGACAACCAAGATGAGCACTGTCCCTGCCTTAGGATTTTAACATGAGAAAGAGAGAGAGACCAAAACTATTATTTTAAAACACACCTTTGTTAGAAGAGCGACAATAGAAAGACTATATAAAGAGGGTGTGAAGGAGGAGTCAAAGGGAGTACTTCCTGTAGTGAGTGACAGCTAACTTACCAGCCAGAAGTGTGAATAGACATTAACAAAATAGGAGCTGGCCATTTTTACTCATTTGAAGATTTACATGTTTGGTGGGTTCCGTCGGAATGCCAAGGAAGCTGAAAAATAAGACAGGAGGCATATTGTGTCTCTACTTTTGAGGATGGAATACTAGAATCAAAAAGGTTTTGTGTCTTTCTACTTTCATTTGACATAGTTTTAAGACTTACCCATATCACCATGTATCTATAGCTCCTTAATGCTGTTATTTCTGACTTTACAAGTACATGAAATATATAACTACTATTCTACAAATGCTAGAATCCCACTGCCTCACAAAGATTTCTGCGGGTTCTGGGAAAGAGCCCATTGCCAGTGGACATAGAACACAGCATTAGCAGAGGCCTGAGAAACAGATAACCTTGGAAATATGTTAGGGAATGGACCTGGCTAACCCAGAGACCAGGGGAGCAGAGCAGAAAGACCCAGAGGAGAACTCAGAACAGGCAAGAGCAGGCAGTAAAGAGACAAGCCAGGACCACGAGGATAAACTTTGAGACTGCGCAAATCCAACAGTGTTTCCCCTTCCTCTCTGATTTGAAAACTCCTGCAAGGCTCTGAGCAGACTCTTCCAATCACACATGATTTTCAATCCTGTGCAGCAGCTTTGGTTTGAAATGAATAAAGATAAAAAAGGGTCATCTAACTTTTTACCAATTCATTTTAAATTCTCTAAACCTCATCTTTGTCAATGAAATATTTGATGACTCTTGGTATTTTATGATGGAACATAAAATAATTATGAATGTGCCATTTGCAGAACAAAGTCAGTATCTTAGGGGAAAATTGCTGTTGTAATTTTCTGTAATAGCTATCCTGAGTTTAAGGATTTGGAATGTGTAATTGTACTGCACAAAAAAGCTAAGATAAACACCGAAGTCCAAAAACAAGGACTTCTGGGCTATACTCCATAACTTTCCGCAAGGCTTTAGTAACTGACTACTCTCACTTGGCTTTTCCCCTGCTCAACCCTGCCCCCACTGCACTGAGAATCCTTCCTTGGATTATTGGAAGATTTCTCAGTGTGCCTGCTTCCTATCCAGAGACAAGTGAATTTTGTTTGTCTGATGCCATACCAAGGCCTTTTTCCATGCTAGATGAGAGCTTTACCATCGAGATGACTCCTCAGCTAAGGAAGAAAGAGTTTTAGTGCCTTTTCTCAATGGCAACTCTAAGCCAGAATATCAAAGCAACAGCCCTGCATCTTACCCTTCTGTTTCCCATCTCCCACACCCCATAGGCCCACCCAGGGTTTTTTGTTTTGTTTTGTTTTGTTTTTTGTTTTCTGAGACAGGGTTTCTCTGTAGCTTTGGAGCCTGTCCTGGAACTAGCTCTTGTAGACCAGGCTGGCCCCAAACTCACAGATATCTGCCTGCCTCTGCCTCCTGAGTGCTGGGATGAATGGCATCCACCACCACTGCCTGGTGGCCCACCCAGGTTTATGAGCGGATAAGTCCTGACACTTGTTGAGTCTACACCAGTGGTTCTCGACCTTCCTGATGTTGAGATCCTTTAATACAGTTCCTCATGTTGTGGTGACACCCCCAAACCATAAAATTACTTTTGCTGCTACTTTATAACTGTAATATCACTACTGTTATAAAAACTGTAATGTAAATATCTGATATGCAGGATATCTGATATGTGACCCCAGTGAGAGGCTCACAAAGCATAGGCTGATAACCATGGCTCTGGACCATTTGCAGTTCACTCAGAGGGAGCTGCCAGGTAAACACTGTGATTTTTGTGTTTGTTGCTGAAGATGAGGGCTGAGCCAGAGACTTGGGAATCATCTTAAACTCAAACTGCTAGGATTTTTATGGCAGGAAAACGTCTGAAGTCCCAGATGTTGAGCTTGGGTGATTGAATGGATAGTGATGCTTTCACTGTCTGTTTCGTGATACAAAACAGAGAAGAAACAGTTTCCAAACAAAGGGATGGGTGTGTGTAGCTTTGGAATTCAGGAGATCACGGCAAAGGAAAAAGCCCTAGACACCATTGACGTTTACAGAATTAATCCAAGAAGGCAGGGAGTAAGATAGGCTCAAGGAAAGCAATCCAATACGCTAGAATCCAAGACACACTACAGGCAATTATCAAAAACACAGCAACTTCCAGGTCTTGGTGCTTTTCTAGCTTCAAATTCTTAGATTTATAATTTGCATCGTCATGGAAACTAAATGAATGCAATTAACCAGACCTTGAAAAGCAGCTGATAAAGGAGTAAAGGGCTCAGACATGAAATCTAGAATGCTGTTGAACCTTAGACTGGAAGCTTTTTATCAATAAGCTTACCTGTAACATGGACGATACAGTCTTCACAGTACTTTAATGAGAATTAAATAACTTAATGTTTGCTGAAAACATAAACACTGACACGCATATAAGCAACCACTACAGAAATGCTTATTAAGATGGATTATACATGAATCACATGGAGGAGATTCTGGTTTATGTGAAATAGACTGTCATTCAGTGTGAGCGTTTATCCCCAACCCTAGGTTGGTATAATGTGTGATCAGAATTGAGACCTATGATCTTAACAATTCTTAAATCTTTGTGAAGATTTGTACTTTCCTAGGTCAGTTACTTAAAATGGGTCCTAACAATCACTGTGGTGGTCCTACGTTGTTGGAATCTAGGTAGATGGGTGAGTACCAAATCCCAGCAGGGTGTGAAAGAGAAGATCCTTATTCTTCCTCACTAGCAGCCTCTAGGAAGCTCAAGCTCAGCTAGATTCTACCCCCTCCACCAGCGGCCCACATCCCCACCTCTCCCAGGGGTCCTGTGCCCTACCAGCCACTCCACCAGCTATTTGATACTTGAAGTATCAAACCAGCTGTGCCAATTAGCATTGGTTCAACCATCCAGGGTTTGAAAAGAAGTGAGGTAAAAAAAAAAATACCCCCATCCCCCCAACATCCGCTTCTCCAGACCTGCTCTTCTATTTCTTCAAGGTAGAGAGGTTCTTCCCTAGGAATGAGTGGGAGAGACAAGGGCAATACATTTGTAACAGAAGGCAACTAAGGCCAGGAAAGACCTTAGCGACCTGGTTCTGTTGGGATAGCAGTATTAAACTTTCTCCAGAAACCTTATGACAGCAGATATGGGGAATAAAAGTACCTCTGTAAAATGTTCACAAGGGATTGGGGATTGGGGATGGGCAATAAAAAGCATGCTTGACTGTCTGTATGGATTCATTATATACATCAAACAAAAATGTTGATGATAATGTCCAGATAATCTGTGGGTTCTATAACAGGTACAAGGAGTCACTCAAAACTTATGTGTGGTGGCCATTATGCACCTCTATTTGGACTGCAGACTATATATCTCAGAAACTAGATCAAATAGCTGCTTTAGGACAGAGAAGAGTCTATACCAAGTGTTTCAGCTGAGGCAAATTTGCAATGTCATGTCAATGTACCTACTGCATTTGGTTCTGCTGAGGATTGTGACATAAATTGTGTGCTCTTCTCAAGGCATAGTGAACATCTAGTAACAAGCAAATGATGGTAAGTTCCATCACCTCCCTGCCCCTGTCCCAGGTGGAAGGGCATATGTCTGCCTGTCTTACTCAGAATCTTATCCATCTATTCATCTGTAGGCCCCCTGCATGGTAACGCTGGCAGTGCTGGGGGGATGCTCAGGGAGAGTCAGTGAATCACTTGTTTGGGGACTGTGATTATCACTGTGCCTGTGATTGTTTACTTTTTCTATGTTTTTTCTTTCCAAAAGATGTTTGCAGAAAATGCTTTAGAAATGCCCTGTAGGCAAGAAAAAAAAAGAACAATTGACTTAATTCCTTTTCAGCACCTGTTCGGAGCAACAGCACTTAGTTCAAAGAATACGAAAGGGAAAAACTTTTCTGGACGTCCCGCTGCCTCTCTCCAGGGCTTTAGGACTCTATCTCATTCCATTTTCTGTTACTATAGTAAAAAATAACTGAAGCTGTGATACTTAATTTTTATAAAGAGGTTTATTTGGGCAGCTGCCTCCCGTTGGATTTCTGATGAGAACATTTACTGCAGCATGTTAGAGAGGAAAAACGGAAAATGGAAACAGGCACCTACAAAAGAAGGTTGTCTGTGAACCATAGAGGGGAGATGTCACGCTTGTCTGATATTCATTCCCTCTCCCTGTAAGCAATGCAGCCTCAAGAGACCTAACTTGCTCCAAGAGACACAAGACAGTCTTGGGAAACTGATTCGATCTCTTGGAAAACACCACTCCATTCACCACGGTTGTACCCTACTAACCAGTTACAACCTTAAAACCTACCTCTTGACAATTTTCATGAGAAACGATGCCTCAACCTGAGTGTTTGCGAGGATTAAACCATAATCAAATCTTAGTGAGTGCTAAATGGCATTTAGCAGAGTGTACTTCATGTGCCTTCTCACCCATCAAATTCAAAATCAAAACCTCTTAGCTAAACCTTGGTTAAACGCCTAAGATGCGAACCACCCCCTCTCTTCCTTCATTGGCTCATAAAGGATTTTTTTTTAAAATCTCTTGTTGGGACTTCTCAGAAATGACAGTGCAGATTATTTATGCAAAGAAGCGTTTTGTTCTGCAATTGTTTTCATTTTCCCCTTTAGAGGCAATAGCAATTGAAGAAAGATAAAGTCAAATTATCTTAAAATAAGAAAAAAGTGCATGACCAAACTTAAAAAAAAAACTACAGAAATCACAAAATGTTCCCTTTTTTACCGAGAAAAACAAATCTATTATTTCTTTTCTTAGTATCCCAAAGGCCTATAGAGCACATGGAGTTAGGGTACTTAATAAATATTATAGAATAGAATGATGAAGATGATTTTAATGAAAGTAGCAAAACGCCCTCCTCAAGTATTTCAGCCACACTTTCTACAAAAGGCAGCATCCTTCTTTCCCAATTTTTTTGGTCTGGAAATGACCGTTTCCAGGGAATACTGCAGATGGGTTTAGAGCAGGGAATTCAAGTCCTGACTCTACTATTTACCATGTGCGTGTCTTCAAGCAAGTTATGTAACCTGTTTGTGCTGCCGCTTTCCGCTTTTCAAAATGAAAATAGTACCCCCCTCTGTCACTTCAGCTGCGGTAATTAGAACGACTTAACTTGTACAAGGAACCCGGTGCATGTATGAAGTACTTGAGAGCAGCTTCCCATGGTGACTTTCAATCCTAAGGACTATAATAACAGTTTGACCACAAAAACACAAGCCAGCAGCTGGCCACATTGTGTACTCTTAACATTTAATGATCTTTATGCTTTGTAAACAGCCCCAAAGTTCTTATCACCTCGCCACCAACACCAAACACTGCCAGATATTTCTGAAAACCAGTTGAAACATTCTTTACTTTCAGACTTCCTAGCCTGGTGGCATATTTGTCAATCAAAGGCAATTTCTGTGCCTGCTCTTAATTATCTATAATAAACTGCCTTTTCATTTCAAAGCCCTGCTGTAACAATAGTGTTAGCTACAGGTTTGTGAGGAAACAGCCTTGGCTAATTGTGTCTCAAAATGTGTTTCTGACAGGAAGGAGAAATGGTGGCGATGTCAATCCGTTGTTGCATGCCTTCCTCCGACTTGCCAACATTCCTGGGTGCTCTTTAGGGCCTTGCACACAGGAGGAGGCATTAGATCAGTATGTATTGCATGGAATCATTAATTGTGTGCTAATATTTGTCCACTATTTAGTGAGCCTCTTCTAGCCACTGTGTTATATTTTACAGCACATACTCTCTATTTTCATCCAAATGTTGATCAACTATGACTCTACATATGTACAAAGCTGTTTATTGTTGTTAGAATTTGTGTTAAAGGGAAAGAAGGGCTTTGGTGTCTGTAAAAAGTGATTTTGGAGAAACCTCCGGGCCTACAACATTTTTGACTTATACTTCAGCTGTTAAGTCTCCATGATTATACAGGGATCAAGATATTTAATAAAAAAATGTTTTTCTCTCTATTCTTTCATTTCGCTAATCCTTGCAATGCACGTCACCTAGCTTTGTTCAGTATCATCTCTCTCTTTTTTTTGACATATTATATTGTGTAGGAATGTAAGGTAGGAGCAGTGAAGGGAAAAATTCCCTAAAAACCAGAATATGCATCTAATGTCCACTAATGGATGAATGAATAAACAAAATGTGGGACATCCATATAATGAAATATTATTCAGGCCCAGGAAACTATCCTTTCTTTAAGAAATAATAGCCTGGTCTACAAGAGCTAGTTCCAGGACAGGCTCCAAAGCCACAGAGAAACCCTGTCTCGAAAAACCAAAAAAAAAAAAAAAAAAGAAAAAGAAAAAGAAAAAGAAATAATGTCACATGTTACAAGATGGTTGAATCTTGATGACACTGTGCTAAGTGAAGTAAGCTAGTCACAAAAGACACAGTACTTCATTATCCCACTTCCGTACTGTACTTAGAACAATCAAATTTGCCAAGATAGAAAGCAGCATGGTGGTTATCAGGAGCTGGGCTGAGGGGGACAGGAGTTGATGCTTAATAGATCATGAGTTTTGGTTTTGCAAGATGGAAGGAGTTATGAAGATCATTTGCACCGCTGTGTCACTATACTTGACATTACCAAACTGGTCGTTGAAAACCATTATTATGGAAAGATTCGTTTTTGGAGCCACAATTAAAAGGTTAGGAGATGAAGATTTCATGGGAACTTGCACATACTGGGTAGCCAGCATGCAGCAGGTGCAGTCATGCCCCAGGTTGCAGTTTGTTTCAGATGCAGGCGTTACTCAGCGTGCCTGCCTCTACTTCATGAGTATGATTTCTGCATTTTTCTATTTATGACCCCAGTAGTGAGCTTCGCTTCAGGGTAGGAGACTAAGGAGGCAGAAGAGCATGAAACAAGCATTTCCCCACCAATTGCCTTCCAATTGATATTTAGAGAAGTTCCACTCCCTCTAAGGAATGGCACACAGTAATTTGCAGCTGCTCATCTCAACTGTAGCCCCTGATTACCGGAAGCGGTCTCAAAGTCATTCCACGCGAGCTTTCGGCTAAGCTCATGGATCAACTGAGTCACTGTCCGCAGATGAAATGTATTCAGAATACATATTCAAAACCCCAGAGCCTACCTTTAAATATCCTCATTACCGTAGAACTCATCAGCAGGAAGGGGAGACTCAAAGGCGGAAATTGACCTAACAGCGCAGAGTGGGGGGGGGGTGATGGAGTGCCTTGGAGAGAACAGACACCTCTGCTCTGACAAATTTTTTCACTTTGTTGAAGCAAAGATTTTGTTAGCTTGTTTGTTTTGGTGAGCTGTTGTCTGGCCCATCTGTGATGTTTTAATTTATGACAGTGTTCATACACACAGGACCATTAGTTGGTTAATTGTTTTTTATATATTTCCTGCCTAATTGAGGAGAGCACCAATATGGCTTTGCGACCCCTGATCATTTGCATTAATAAACTCTAAATCAATCTCTCATAACTAACCTCCCTAACAAAATCAGTCCTAATCTGCTAAAAATTGAAAGACAAAAAAAATATAAACAGATAAAGCTGAGAGAGCTTGATTCACCTTCATCCGGTCTTCACAATTTCCTTGGTCTCAGTGTAAGCCAATGGGCTTTCTTGCTTCTGTTCCATACCCCCCAACACGCACACAATTCCAACTGCTAAGCCTTTAGTAATGCCGTCCTTTCAAAAAACGTTTAAAAATATACCCTTCTTCCTTGCTCAGCCACTGGGTAATTGTGGTGGTGGTGGTGGTGATGACGACGATGATGATAGTTTTGTTTTTTTATTAAGTCTTGATTATGTTTAGGCATGGAACTATCTTTTTGTTTCTTTTGTTGTTGTTTTTTGGTTTTTCGAGACAGGGTTTCTCTGTAGCTTTTGGAGCCTGTCCTGGAACTAGCTCTTGTAGACCAGGCTGGTCTCGAACTCACAGAGATCTGCCTGCCTCTGCCTCCCGAGTGCTGGGATTAAAAAGGCATGCGCCACCACCGCCCAGCTTATCTTTTTGTTTCTTAAATTTCTTTTTTTTTTTTGACAATTTCACGTAGAGTTCATTCTGAATATTCTCAGCCCCATCTTCACTTATTCCCCCCACCTCCCCGTCCCTGTCATAGCCCATTTCTCCCTCCAGGCCCCTTTCCCACAGTCATATTATTTGGTTTTATGACCCACTGATTTTAACTAGGCTTGTCTTGTGTCCACAGGGCTGGAACTCTCCACTGGATATTAACGGCTCACCATTGGGCATACAACTGAAGACTGTGCCTGCCCAAGAATACTTCAGCAGCCAATAATTCATTAGGAATGGGTCTCCATGAGCCCTCCCAAACCCATGATGCACTGCTGGCAAACCCAATCTCTATGTAGTGCCAATGCAGACAATCTCAGCTGTTGTGAGATCATGCTTTCAATGGCTGTGTCCTGTCCCAAAGGCAACCTTTCTGGGCCTTTCTCCCTGCAGTGTTCTCTAAGCCTTATGGTGTAAATGTTCTGCTTAGGGCTGACCACTTAACTGTCACTTACACTTAGCATTTTGAATAGCCAGAAGTCTCTGTATTCCTCACCATTCACTGCAATGAGATTCTTTGATGAAGGATAGAATCAACATTTGTCAGTGTGTATAAACATGAATATTTATAATGTAGTTTGGCGTCTTATCAATTTAGCTAAATGATAGTAATGAGCTTCCCACTAGGATTTATGGCCTTCCCAGTTAACTGAGTTTACAGTACCAGTATGGATTCTCCCTTGTGGATTGGGCCTCAAATCCATACTGAAAGCAGCTGGTTACCCCCATACCAGTCACACTGCTATTGCACCAGTGGGCATGTCTTGCTTTGTATGTTGGCATTTGTAGTTCATAGAGTTCACAGCTGGGTAAGATCATCAATGCCTTATCTCCCCCTAGCAACCTGCGTAGAATCTGCCGGCATCATGACAGCTAGCCAGCAGGAAGAAGGCTTCCAACTCAGTTCCAGCTTGATTTCCCTGTATCTAGCTACCAGGAGACATGGTGTCTTTGGCACTAGTGCCTGACCACCTAATTCCGCTAGGCAAGCAAGAGGAATGGAAATAGCATACATCGTTTTGGAAGTCTCCAGTGCCTCCATGACCCTACGCTTAAAGAGATAAATGCCACATGTTCTTGCTCAGGTGTGGGTACAATATCTGAATCTATAGGTGTTTGTGAGTGAGTGTGTGTGTGTGTGTGTGTGTGTGTGTGTGTTTAACTTAGAGCCATTTGATGAGAATGCCTACCAGGAAGATGTCTTAGTCGAGCACGGGCGATAGGGAAGAAGAGAGACAGAACACTAGGGGTGAGAAGGGTTAAGCAAATTGGGGGTGATGTGGAACAGGGGAGACAAGGAGGCTGAGAGGAGGAGTGAACCAAAGTGAAGGATCGATTAACAGCATACGGAAACCTACTACTCTGTAAACTAGGGGTTTTTAAAGTTGAAGAATAATAGGAGAGAGGTAACCTGAACGGCAGAACAGTGCTACACCTAGACACCATTGTTTCTGAAACAAAACTGCTAGTGTCAGATGGGGAACACCTCCCTATGTGCTGGTTGCACTACTTTTCATTGTACATGGTGTTCTTCAAAGCTCCTAAAAATATTACCAAGCAGCTTACTATTGTTACCATCCTTCACAGACAAAGAAAATTTAATCAAAGCGTAATACACAGAGCCGTTTGGTTAAGCCATAACAGAGCTAGTACCGAGCTAGATATGTCTGATTCTTTCTACCTCCCCATGCCGCACCATGCTATAAAACTGTGTTTTCAGAATCAAGCAAATGCCATAAGGAGTTCAGGGTGTTATAGGCCATATTCATGCAATGCGTGGCTACAAATTAAAATGCAGATCCTATTGTTTAACCGATGGCCAGAACTTTTGCATCTGAGTGAATGATGCCACTATCAGTGGCCCCCACGAGAAGACATAACACTGATTCTAAGGATATACACAGTGCTCCAAGCTTTCTGTTTCTTGTTCATCAGGACTGTCTCCAAAGCTCACCTCTAATGCGCTCAGGCAAATTTGTGTCCTTAACAGAGAGACACAGCTCATTTCTAAATCCAAAACATTCCTTGCCGAGGATAATTAGCCACCTTGTTCACCAGTGTGGGCTCTAAAGACTGCTAGCTGCTTGCTCAAATATAGCCTGTTCTCGGAGGACACAGATTCGTCACCACCAAGGAGATTCGATGTGACAGGCTCTGAATGCAATTTAACCACCTAGCATCTAGCTTGTCTTTTCAAAATTTCACCGTGAACAGGCAACAGGGACTCAGAAGTTCCTCTCTGAGCTAGAAAACAAACTAACTTTACCCTGAAAAATCCCTCTGGATGCAATGACCAGCCACAAAATACCTGCATTCTCCATCAGATTGCCCTGGCTCCTAGAAGGGAAATCAATGACAACCAGTTGCTATTTGCCCTTTCATTTGGAGTAGCCAGAATCCAGCTGGCCTCCAAGGACTTGCTCACAGTGAAACAGGAAATAACTACTCCCCCCACCACCCCGCAATGCTCCTTGGAACTATTTTCTCCAGCAGTAAGTTAATTGCTAGCATAAAATTCGATTCCTATTCTCTGTGTTGTATGCCTATGAGAAGAGAGAACAAGCCCCTTTGCCATATGGCCTCTTGGAGATAAATGAGCCCTGGCAAACCAACTGCCAGTTGGTCATCCTTGCCAGTACCTTTAAGGGCATATTTCAAGTTGTCTTTCCTGCCCCTCCTGATAAAACATTCTAGCATATTTATTGCTCAGGAAGTAATCATCTCAATATAAGCTGGCTATACTGAGCCACATTGCTAAGGAAGAAATATGTTCCACGGATCAATGGCCCTCATGCAAATAACACATCACAGTAATTTAACACTCCCATTAAGTGACAAACATTTTGCTTTTGAGTGTCACAAAGGTCTTGGAGAGAAATTGTTACTTAGAAGCTGATGATATTATAGCAGCCTAACAGCCCTGGGCCAAACAAAGAGAACCACTCTGAATCTTAGACTTGGGGGATGGCGGAGGCAGGACTAGGAAGGACTTCAAATGATTTGAGCAAGGTATGACCAAACTATGGCTCACCCAAGAGCAAATGCAAAAGAGACCCAATAGCCATTCTGAGTGTGACTGACGCTGTAACTGAATGCCATGCTTTACGCGTGGATTATATGCTTCCTTTGAAATGCTTGGGAGCCCGGTAATCAACAAGCAATGGAGAAAAAGACTTTCACGGTCTTGTTTTCAACTACTGCAAACAGCGAATTGAACCATTCATCAGAAGTGCTTAGTGAAGTCTATCATTTGTCCTTAGACGCCTTTGGAAATCTCACCCAGAACTAGATAGGGAGCACTATTTGGGGCAACTTATTGGATCCTCTGGGGGCTTTTGAACCTTTCTATCAGCTTTCTCTTTTTGTCTTTCACTCCCAGCCTTCCCTGTCTTCTGATAGCTATCTCAAGTAACACAAGGTTCAGAGGGCCAGTCTCAGATGCATCCCAGGAATAACTTAACTCTGTGAAGTAAAAGACTTGAGGGAAATCCATCTGAGATACACAATGAAGGATCTGATATGATAATAACACCCTATGCTAAACATATCTGTAAGATTCTCATTTATGAATAAAATTCGCATCCCTGCATGACCTGGAAGTGGTTGATTTCTTCCACAGGGCTGCTTGTACCACAATTAAAGCACAGGAAAATACCCTTTGTTTTGTCTGTGCTCGTGAAGGTGCAAGCCTCCAACAGGTACTTAGTCCTTCTCCTCCCCTAGCCCACTGCTAACATTCTCCAAGGGAAAAGTTTTGTCTGGCCTGCAGCCTGAGCACAAGATGATGCCCAGATGATTCCGTGAGCTGGTAAAGTGCTGTAATAAGTGCAGCTACAAAGCAAAGTTCACCAACGTTCCCTGTTCTTGCTGTAATTTGTCCCGTAAATAGGACCCATGTGCATCAGCAGTTGAGGGATGCTAAGAGGGCATTATGACCCCACATGCCTTTCGCTTTCCTTGCCCTAGGTTATAACAGCCAATGGACCTTTCTTCTGCCACATTGTTTTCCCCCACAGAACCTTCTGGCTCTTGGTGAGTGAGTTTCTTGGTAGGCTGTAAAGTGAACCAACTTGATCATGAGGAATTCATGACTTCCCTGACTCTCTGGAAACAGTCAGCTACAGAGAAATTCTCCATTTGTTCATTTTTTTTTTTAGCCTGGTGTGTTGCCAGGAATCAAGGACCATGAACATATTCTCTCTCAAAGACTGATTTGAGGCTGCTGAAATTGATAGAAACATCAGGTTTGAGAAAAAGTAATTTCATTTGAGACCAGAAACAATTTTTTTCCTGCATATCTCTTCAAAATATCACATATTTGTTTCAACATCTGAGCTGTGAGACAGTTTCTATTGACATCTCAAACCTTTCAGCAGTTTCTACGCCAAGTCCTAAATGGTACTTGTAAAGCCTCCTGGAGCACTCTCAAACCTGGCTAGAAAATTCCTTCCCCATCTTCGGACAACAGAGTACCATTCTCTATTTAGAACAATTGCTCTGCCAGTTCAATATCCTAGGTTGCTATTGCTGCAATTCCCTATGTGCCATTTCTTCAGGGGAGCAGTCTAAATATTGGGTTATGGGAGTAATGGTGACAAGAAAATCCCCGAGAAGGCTTCTGAGGACACATTATAAGTTGAAATTTTAATGATTATAAGATAAATAGGAAGTCTGTCCCTATCCTGTAAGGTATTTAGAACCACTAGCAAGTATATGTATGAGCTCAGAAAAGTCAATACAAGTGAAAGAGAACCCACTCTTACCATGGCTAAGAGGTCTCCATTAGCCACATGCTAAGACTAAGACTAGTGCTCACTATTGGTTCAGCAAGCATTTCCCTCTTGACTTGCATAGAATATATTCAACTGCATATTGATGATAAAACTTGCTGATCAAAGGAAGCCCTCCATTTGCCTTCTTTCCTTCTCCTGTTTGTGGACAGTCCCAAATGCTTCATAGAGCAGTATAAGCAAGTGCCTGCAACTGTACTCAGTTTCTCTTTAAAGCTATCAGCCCCAATCCACTCTTACAGAGGGTAGGACTGAGCATGGAGGCGGACATGGAGAAAGGAAGCAGAGACAGGGTAACCGAGCTTATCACCCCCTGATAGCCATGCTGTAAACAATGGATAACTTAGTTTAATCTCTCGGAATAGCCATGTTGATGCTCATTCAATCCCAGTGCCACATCATCTGGATCCAAGTCCAGTTCCTTCTCTTCTAGCCGTACCAGCAAAAGGCAAGCCACTCTGTCTCTCTGAAACGTCTCCTGACTATTGAACACAGAAAGTCACACTGCTCTTTGTATGGGGCTAATACAATTTTCAAAATCAAATTGAGAAGGTTTTATGCTAGAATAGACCCCCACACTGAATATACATTCTAAAGCCTTTTGTAAATTTGAGGTGGTTTTACATCGATCATAAAGATCACCTAAGTTCGTATGGTTGTTAAGAGAATCTGTGAGATCTCAAAGTGCTACTCAAACTAATAAAGGTACATCTGATTATATATACACACATGTATGTGTATGTATATATATATATATATATATATATATATATATATATGTTATGTCAGAGTAAGTATAATTTTCTGTATTCTCATGCTTTTAAGCATGCGTCATTTATATGGTACCTTTTAGACAAAGTAGTCATTAACTACAACCCCACCCCAATAAGGCTGAGTAAAAGAGATAACCAAGTGTCTTTTAATTCAGATCCTATTTTACTCTTTCTCTCCAAGCATCAAATGCCTACAGTTTGGCACGCAGACTTCAGAAAATAGCTTCTACTTCCCAAGAGGAAAGTACATCTTTACCAACAAGGACAAGGCAAACAGAGTGGAAGGTGATAGAGAATGAGCTCTTTACACAACCTGCAAACAACCAGCTGGCAGCCAGTTGTCTATTGACCATCCTAGTCCCATAGCCTGTCTGTGGATGGAGCCGCTTTTTCCTCTCCTGGGGCTCACAAATGCATTCTAGATGGCAATCAGCTCTCAGATCATGGCCAAACCATTTCATCCCAGCTATTCTCCACACAAGTGTTTATGCCTAATTCTAGTACAAATAGCCAAATAATAAATTGCCACTGGATATTCTTCAGTGCACTGTATATAAGATAAACATTTCATGAATATACTCATATATTTGTATTATAGTCTCATGAAGTTCTTTGCTGCATATTGTCTCATGTGTTTCTTCTCAACAGCTCTGAGACAAGGTGGGTGATATTGCTGCTACCCTCTTCTTTCTCTAAATGACAACAGTGTTACACATTTTGCCTTGTCTAGGACCAGGCCTGGAACCCCTACTCACTCAGATATTAACATGTTAATATTTGTTCCATTACTGAAGAAAAAAGGGAGTTGTAGTCAGTGTAGGTGGGAAGAAACCAAGGAGATATGGGAATGATCACATCAGCACCACCAAACCCACTGGCTCACCGACATGCAGCAGCACTGGCACAGAAAGTTCTTTGATCTTTCCAGTGCAAACACAGACTTTCTTTTGCTGCAAGTAATAGGCATGTTCCTTTTATTCTATCAAAACTACCGACATTTACCCTGGACCTCTTCTTCCTCTGACACTTGTTTCTGCTGATTCTGGCCTGAGGTCTAGCATCCTAACTTCCAGAATTATGCTTGCATAGACTCTATGACATCATATGACATCACTCAATTCCTCAGCATCAGAACAAGAAGGAAAAAAAAAATCAAAGTGCAAAAAGAATATCATGGTTCATTCATTAGAGCAATAGTGGCAGCAAATAAGCAAATAAATGCATTTTCATTCTCTTTCCGCTGATTTGCATCTCTTTGGGATCTGCCTACGCACCTATTGGTCAGAAACTTGATTGTTCTTTTCATATTCATGCACAGGTGACACTAGGAACTTTGGCACTAGAAAAGGGTTGCAAATAAAGCAGTCGTGCAACAAAAAGCACTACAAGTGGTTTTCACACTCCTCAGCACTCCCAGTTACTAAAAAAAAAAAATATGCAGTTAAGAGCTTTCTCCCCATGGCAGGAAATAATCAAATTGAGAGCTGAAATCAGAAAAATAGAAACAAAGAAAACACTACAAAGAATCAATAAGACAAAGAGTTGATTCTTCGAAAAAAAATCAACAAAATAGACAAAACTTTATCCAAACTAATCAAAAGGCAGAGAGAGAATATCCAAATTAACAAAATCAGAAATGAAAAGGGGGACATAACAACAGACATGGAGGAAATCCAAAGAATCATCAGGTCATATTTCGAAAACCTGTACTCCACAAAATTGGAAAACATAAGGGAAATAGACAACTTTCTGGATAAATATCACTTACCAAAATTAAATCATGGCCAGATAAGCAGATTAAACAGACCTATAACTGCTAAGGAAATAGAACCAGTCATCAAAAGTCTCCAAACCAAAATCTGGTCCAGGACCAGATGGTTTCAGAGCAGAATTCTACAAGATTTTCACAGAAGAACTAATACCAATACTCCTCAAATTATTCCACACAATAGAAACAGAAGGAACATTGCCAAACTCTTTTTATGAGGCTACAATTACCCTGATACCCAAACCACAGAAAGACATTACTAAGAAAGAGAATTACAGACCAGTCTCACTCATGAACATTGATGCAAAAATACTCAATAAAATACTGGCAAATCAAATCCAAGAATACATCAGAACCATCATCCACCATGATTAAGTCAGCATCATTCCAGAGATGCTGGAATGTTCAACATACAAAAATATGTCAACGTAATCCACTGATGTGGGAGTCCCCTTTTTGTGCTGTGATTTCCATTAATGAATAAAGAAAATACCTTGGCCTGTTGATATGGCAGAACTAGACTGGAGGCTGAGAGAAAGATCTCCATGGATTCTCTGCTTGAGACAGACACCGGTTAGAGTCTTTGCTGGTAAGCCACTGCCATGTGGTGATATACAAATTAATAGAAATGGGTTAAATTAATATAAGAGTTAGCCAATAAGAAGTTAGAGCTAAAAGGCCAAGGGGTGTTTTGATTAATATAGTTTCTGGGTGGTTATTTCAGTTCTGGGTGGCTGGGATAAACAAACGGTCTCTTTACAACATTTCACCATATAAACAAACTGAAAAATAAAAACTACATGATCATCTCATTAGATTCTGAAAAAGCTTTCAACAAAATACAACATCCCTTCATTATAAAGGTCTTATCGAGAACAGGGATACAAAGAACATACCTAAACATAATAAAGGCAATATACAACAAGCCAAGTGCCAACATAAAACTAAATGGAGAGAAACTCCCAGCAATTCCACTGAAATCAGGAACAAGAAAAGGTTGTCCACTCTCTCCATATCTATTCAATATAGTTCTTGAGGTCCTAGCTAGAGCAATAAGACACCAAAGGGAGATCAAGGGGATACAAATCAGAAAAGAAGAAGTCAAACTCTCATTGATGATGATAGTTTACATACGTGACCCCCAAAATTCTACCAAGGGACTTCTACAACTCATAAACACTTTCATCAAAGTAGCAGGATACAAGATTAACTCAAAAAATCAGTAGCCCTCCTTTACACAGATAATAAATGGGCTGAAAAACATCACCCTTCACAATATCCACAAATACCATAAAAATATCTCAGAGTAATTCTACCCAAACAAGTGGAAGACCTGTATGATGAGAACTTTATGTCTTTGAAGAAAGAAATTCAAGAAGACACCAGAAAGTAGAAAGATCTCCCATGCTTTTGGATAGGTAAAATTAACATAGTAAAAATGGCAATCTTACCAAAAGCAATCTACAGATTCAATGCAATGTCCATCAAAATCCCAGCAAAATTCTTCACAGACCTCGAAAGAACAATACACAACTTCATATAAAAAAAACAGAATAACCTAAACAATCCTGTACAATAAAGGAACTTCTGGAGGCATCACAATCCCTGACTTCAAACTCTACTACAGAGCTACAGTACTGAAAACAGCCTGGTATTGGCATAAAAACAGGCAGGAGGACCAATGGAACTGAATGGAAGACCCAGATATGAATCCACACACCTTTGACAAAGAAGCAAAAAATATCAAATGGGAAAAAAACATATTTAACAAATGGTGCTGGCATAACTGGATATCAACATGTAGAAGAATGAAAATAGATTCATCTGGACAAAACAAGTCCAGATGGATCAAAGACCTCAACATAAAGCCAGCCACACTGTACCTCATAGAAGAGAAAGCAGGAAGTACACTTGAATGCATTGGCATAGGAGACCACTTCCTAAATATAACCCCAGTAGCACAGACACTGAGAGAAATAATTAATAAATGGGACCTCCAGAAACTGAGAAGCTTCTGTAAAGCAAAGGACATGGTCAACAAGACAAAACGAGAGCCTTCAGAATGGGAAAAGATCTTCTCCAACCCCACATTGGATAGAGGGCCAATCTCCAAAATATACAAAGAACTCAAGAAATTGGTCATCAAAAGAACAAATAATACAATAAAAAATGGGTTACAGACCTAAATAGAGAACTCTCAACAGGAATCTAAAATGGCTGAAAGTCACTTAAGGAAATGCTCAACATCCTTAGCAATCAGAGAAATGCAAATCAAAACAACTTTGAGATTCCATCTTATACCTGTATGAATGAACACTGATAATAACTTATTCTGGAGAGGATGTGGAGTAAAAGGAACACTTCTGCATTGCTGGTGGGAGTGCAAGCTGGTACAGCCCCTTTGAAATTCAGTATGGCAATTGAAACAACCTTCCTCAAGACCCAACAATAACGCTTTTGGGTATATACCCAAAGGATGCTCAATCATGCCACAAGGACATGTGCTCAACTATGTTCATAGTAGCATTGTTTGTCATAGCTAGAACTTTGTAACTATCTAAGTGCTGAAGAGTGGATAAGGAAAACGTGGTTCATTTACACAATGGAGTACTACACAGCAGAAAAAATAATAATATCTTGAATTTTGAAGGCAAATGAATAGATCTAGAAAACATCATATTGAGTGAGGTAACCCAGACACAGAAAGACAAATATCATATCTACTCACTCATAATTGGTTTTTAGACATTAAGCAAAGAAAGCCAGCCTACAAATCACAATCCCAAAGAACCTCGACAACAATGAGGACCTTAAGAGAGACTTACATAGATCTAATCTACATCAGAAATAGAAAAAGACAAGCTCTTTTGAGTAAACTGGGAGCATGGGGACCATGGGCGAGGGCTGACGGGTAGGGGAGAGGAAGGGAGAGGAGCAGAGACAAATGTATAGGTCAATAAAATCAATAAAAATAATAAAAATATACAAAAGTGCTTTCTCCCTGCTGTGTTTGAGCTGATCATAAAAAAGTCCTTAGGCAAATTTGCAAATTTGAAGTCTAACAACTGCTTTGTTCCAAATGGAAGAGAGTTGTAATCTGATAGGAGGAGAGCACTGAAGTAGAGCTGAGAACTGGTGGGATCTGGTTCACTTGAGAAATTTCCCATCTCCCAAATACAGTTACAGTCCCAATGGTCCTTCCTGTAAAGCAAAAATAGAAAGAAAAAAGGTGGAGGGGATCTCTTGTGCTCCAATGGATCCTTAAGTTCTCTCCAAATTGTAATAGGTAGCCCTTTTGGTCAGGTCAATAAAGAAATCTTGCCAGAGAGAAGTCACTTCAGTGGCAACATCTACTAAATGATCCCAGAGTCTGTTATAGCCTGTGAATCTAAGCTCCTGCTCCCTGCAGCGTACTGTCAGCCTCCCCTCACTGTGTTAGTTATGGCGGTACCTATACTTCATCTGCTGCTTGTTAGCATATGATTGGGAAGACTTATTTGGCTCGTGGTTTCAGAAGGTGGAGTACATCATGGCAGGGATGCTGCAGTGGGGCAATGGCTCCTCTCATGGTGGCCCATGATGGAGGACTCTCATTGGTTAATAAAGAAACTGCCTTGGCTTTTTGATAGGGCAGGATTTAGATAGGTGGAGTAGACAGAACAGAATGCTGGGAAGGAGGGAAGATAGATGCCTCAAGCAGTCGCCATGACTCTCCTCTCCGAGATGGGATGCAGGCTAGAATCTTCCCGGTAAGCCACCCCTTATGGTGCTACACAGATTACTAAAATTGGGTTAATCAAGATGTGAGAATTAGACAAGGAGAGGCTGGAACTAATGGGCCAAGCAGTGTTTAAATGAATACAGTTCGTGTGTTGTTATTTCAGGGCATAAGCTAGCCAGGCGGCCGGGAGCCAGGCGGGAATGCAGCCCACCGCTCCACACTACAGGCCCATACTAGCTGGCTTTCTCTTTTCCTCCTTTTTATTCCACATAGGTTCACATCCTGTGGGACAATGCCACCCACACTCAAAATAAGTCTTGCACCTCTTCACGGACATATCCAAAAGTGTCCTTTTCCTCATCTCCCAGGCATCTCTCAGTCTAAATTGTCAGTGAAGATGAGCAATCACATCTAGTTTACGATTTTTTTCTTTTATAATTTTGTGTTCTGTGTCCTAAGAATCCAATTCATTTGTGAGACCTCATGACTCACCGCTTTAATTGCTCTTGAATCTGAACCATCTTCTTTTCTATCTCCCTTTTGTAAATGGCCAACTCTAAGCTCCATCAATATCTCATGATTACTGCAAGACCTTCTTTGACGTACAAAGTAGACCTTAAAATGATATCCCTCCACTCTATTCCTTCTTGCCCCTCCTTCAGTCTTCCTTATTTTTTGAAGACACTATTGTATAAAGCAATCATTCAAACTAAAACCAAGACATCATCTTGAACCTTTGCTCTCCCTTACTCCCCATTCCAACAAATAACTAAGTCCTTTGGGCTTAACTTCCTATCTATCTCTCAAATGTATATGCTTTTCTCTGCCTTCTCTCCACTATCTTAACACAGGGGCCATTCTTCCAACAGTAACAACTTTCTAGTTCAACTCTCTTGCCCCCAATCCATTTTCCATTCAGAAGTCAGATTGACTTTTCCAATTATCTACTACTGCAAACAAAACAGCCCCTCAATATTTAACGGTATTTAAAAAGCAACATGTATCATGAATTTTAATTGGTATTAATAATAAAAACCCAGAGTTATATATTAGGGGGTGAAAGCTGAAAGATCAGAGAAGTAGAACCACCAGCCACTAGAGAGACCTCTACTGATGCTCAGACGGAAGGGGTGATCCTGTCCCCAGCCTGCATCTCCATGCTGCCTCCTCAGACTGACTGCTTCAGACTGTACCTCAGACTGCATTCTTAGACTCCATTGAGCTCCTGTCTCCTCCCACCTTATATTCCTCTCTCCACCCAGCCATATCACTCCTGTCTTTATGTCTCCAGTGCTGGGATTAAAGGCATGGGATCCCAAGTGCTGGGATCTTGTAATTTAATAATCAAAAGTTAGTTGCCATACACAAAGGTTGGAACAATGACTACCATACCTCAATCGGGAAGTGGGTCAAAGAATTTGGAACCATATGTCAAAACAACAGAGTGGCCATCTGGACACAAAACAGATCATGAAATTGCCTGACAAAGATTTTCAGTCACCTTAGCAGTGACTCTCATATGGGACCACCCCCATAACAGAGATACAGTCAAGGCCTCCAGCAGGTTGTATTCTTCAGAAGTCATGTACTAATCCAACCATGAGTACCCTTCCACTAGGTTCACACAGGACCAAATGCACTCTTGTGTACACTTAGAAGGTATCCATTACCCTTCTATATGGATTCAAGACTGTGTGGCAGGGGACATTCTCTTTCTGGGTTTTACACAGTCCCTATTTAGTGCCTTTGGGGAGTATCCTCATCTCAGTAAGTAGCACTTTTATTCTTGAACTGCTCAGATAAAAAAAATTGGTTGTATCCTTAAGTGTTTTCTTGCTTTGAAACTTTGCATGCAGTATACCAGGAAACCATACCGTATCTCCCTTCATACATGTATCTTAGTCTATCCAGAACACTTATGGGTCTTAAGTAGTCTAACCTGCTGAGGGCCAGAGAGACAGCTCAGTGGGTAAAGGTGATTGCTGCCAAGCCTTATGACAGGAGTTCAATTTCTAGGAACCACATAAAGAAGGAAAAGAACTGACTCCTAAAAATTTTCCTCTGACCTCCATACACCAAACACATAAACACGTAAACACATATATGTGGGCACATGCACACATTTTTTTTTGGTTTTTTGAGACAGGGTTTCTCTGTGGCTTTGGAGCCTGTCCTGGAACTAGCTCTGTAGACCAGGCTGGTCTCGAACTCCCTCTGCCTCCCAAGTGCTGGGATTAAAGGCATGCGCCACCATCGCCCGGCCCACATGCACACATTTTATATATGTATATATAAGAGATTATTTTCCTATGTATTCATATATATGCACATATATGAAAATTATGTAATATATTTTATTATATACATATATATATAAGTAAATAGTCTTATGTCTAAATTGCAAGCTCCTAGAAGCACAGATAATGCCTCATTCATTCTTGTCAAAGAGAAGACAACTGCCTTTATATTATGATATGATACATCAAAGAATGACTTTTTCATCATGGTGTTTAAGTATCAACTTTAGAAACACCTGTGTCTATATTCCTGCGTCTATTTTAAATGGCAACATTTCTCATGATTCCCAATCATTCACAATATGGTCTTAGTGGTGCATCATAGGTCATTCCTTCATGTGAATGCATTAGGTCAATAAGAAAGGAGATCAACCGTGAAAGAAAAGGACAAAGGAAAGAAAAGCCCATCATACAATTTTATCTTCCTTGTGCTCTGTGCATTACCAACACCTCACTATGGTGAACAGTCCTTGACTTGCCACACTAGAAAATGGTTATATTCTGAACGTTCCAGGCCATTTCCTTTCCCCACAGATTATATTCATACCAGAAAACATTAAAATAAGGCCTCTCCTAATGTCTTAAAGGCAGTTAAAAGGAGAAGGGGATAGATGGACCTTGACAAAATCTTTTTGAAAAGCATTCTGGCCTTTTACATCAGAAGCCTTTGATTCAGAACCCTTCCATAAATATCTAAGGGGCAGGGAAATAGAAAATCAAAAAAAAATAATAAGAATTATGTCCAAAAATTTTTAGTCTGAGCAAATTGAAAATAAAAGTGCTTAGTAATGACAGGAGGATGCTCTTTTCATCGGGGCTGAGTAGGGACTGTGTAAAACCCAGAAAAAGATACTTAATCCCAAGGTAAAAAATGTCCAATAATCAGGTACTTTGTAAGGAATATAAGGAATACTAAATAGCCAGTGAACATTGTAATTTCAAAGAATATTTAGCAGCACAGAGAAATGCTTGTAATACAATTTAAATTGACAAAGAAAAGCACAAAAATTATATATGTAATATGCACTAATTTGGAGTTCTTTATGACAGTGTGAAAGTTCCCAGGAAGATGCATGGTACATGGTACTGCCTGGCTCAATACATTGTACATGTGAACAATCTGCTCTGCAGAGTATAGTCATTAAATGACTAAAACCATTAGGTTCTCACAGCATATCAGCTTAGTGTTAAGGCTTCCCATGGCCTCCATACCTTTCTTAATCTTCCCCGCAGTCTTTAGTCAGCCAGTTACTGGCATGGTCCCAGCTTTTACAGGTTAGAAGCCTGAAAACCTGAAAGGGCAGGTGACTTTTCTCAAAGACACATGATGGCTACTAACTGGCAGGGCAAGGATTCAAGCCGAAACGGTGCAATCTGGAGCCAGAGCTTTTTTAACGTTAGCTATTGTGCACATTTATGCATACATTAGCAGCAAAAGGCTGGGAGGAAAAACACCAGAATATTGCCGGTGCCTTATCTCTAGGTGGTAGGACAGGAGGAAATTAACATTCTAGCCTTTGCTTTCTTCATTTTCCAAATCTCTTACAATAATTACACATTGCTTTCATATTCAGATTTTTAATGAATTGTTTTGCTTTTAGCAGACCAAAGATTTGGAAAATCAACGGTCAAGTCCAATCCTTAGTATTTGCCTTACGTATTTGCCTGCTGGGACCACCCACTCTGATTTTCTCTTGACATACCACTCCTCCTCCAAACTGCTGCATAAACAGCACTTCCGGCAGGCTCCGGCTTTCTGCTCTATTTTGGTCTAACCCTTCTCGGTTTTTGCCACTCAGGCTCTCTGCTTTCTGGGCAAGCCACTCTTCCCATAGACCTATCCCATTTCTCACTTCCTCAAACCTATAGGCTCAGGATGACATCATTGCAACACTCAAATGTGACAGTTGGGGAGGGGGAGTTGGTGAGCAGAGTTCTGGCAACACAGCGAATTCAGGAACAAGCCACTACAGCCCCCTTTCCTCTGTGACTTTTTCATATTTCTCTTCAATTACAGACCCCAAGCTGCTCCCACCACTCTAATAAGGCTCTGATCAATGCTAGAAGTTATGTTTATGATTCCTGCAGGTTGTATTCCTGTTATTATTACACAGCACAGCATCACATTAGCTTTCAAAAAACAAACCAGCATTGATTTGCTGACTCACTCTGTGGTCTCTTATGACGCCCAAATCCTTCCGTTATGTTTGCATCTCCAGGCAAGGAGAGAATTGATTTCCTCTCCAAGTCCTCTGTAAGAGGTTCCTGTTCACATCGTCCCCGCCCGCCCGCCCTCCACTCCAGTCTCCTCCTCACCCTCAGTATCAGAAATCGGACAAATGCAGGGAACAACAGAACCCCGAGGTATATTTGTTAAGACCCTGAAATCAAAAGTTTCACAAGCAAACTATAGCTTTACCCTCCCTTCTACCAGGGCTCTCCAATTTTTGCTTTAAAGTTCAAATAGCCCAAACATGGTTTATTATTTGTAGGCTGTAAATCAATACAGTGAGACAGTTAAATCTTAGAGCGATGGAGTTGGAGAGATTCTAAATTCAAACACTAAGCTTTAAAGTAAATAAATAAAAAGTCCTACCTCTATCATTTCAGAGTCATTACGTTGTCTCTCAGCCCACGTCCTTCCAACCTGCCAAACGGGAACATATATCGGCACAGTTGGCTTTACTGTAATATGTACACGTGTCCCTAGAAATCAACACCTATGCAAAAGCCTGTGCTCCAAACTGCGAATTTATGGTGGCCAAAGAGGTAAAATATTGCAAAAGTTTCATCCTACCATATAGGGACTGATAAACACAACAGCACAGTTTTGCATTGCGTGTTTAAAAGACCTGGAGTTTGTTTGTGAGAGCATGGGAGGGGCGTGGAAGATTTGCAGTTGGTAGGCACTTGTGAAGTAGCAGAAGGAACAACCCTCGCAAGGTTGGAACTGCAAGTGGAGCGAGGCACATTTCGGGGATTTATGGGAGTGGGTGATGAAGCATGTGCACTTGTGTGCATGTTGTCTACGTGTACTTCCTGTGTTTCTATATGATTCACTTTAACTAGCACAGCTTATTGTGCTCATCCCCAATGCTTCCAGCAGAAGAAATGGCACATCAGCAAACCCGGTGCTCGCGCGTTATGTGCTCAAATTGTCCCCTAAACATCAATCGCATTAGAGTCAATTCTCAATTTTCAAAACAGGACTGTACAGCAGAAATGACTGTCCTAACCTCCCAACTTGGGAAGATTACCCAAAATAGTACCATGGGATAATGCCTTCTTCGCAAAAAGGACCCACATGATAAGCTCTCAATAAATGATGGCTGCAGTTATCCAAAACATTAATGGTACGTCAAAATCCATGCAAGCCTGCTGTGCTGCGGTGGAACCGTGGTGTTGTCTGGATGTGTGTTTTCCCTCAGACATCTGATGAGAGGTAATGAAAGCCCCTTTAAGCTCCATTCTGTTTATACTCTTCCCCTCTCCCAATACCACATCATAGCCACAATCTGATGCCTGCGACATTTCAGTGAAATGCATGACTCTCTTTTATGTCCTTAGAGTACCAGACAGGGCTAGGCAATGGCAGCTCTTCAAGATGACTCAAGGGGGAAGCCCCTAGCTACAGTGAACTCACTCTCTACTGGTCACCAGGAAGAGTGAGGCCCAATGGGAACCGGGGCGGGATGGCTAGGCACTTCCCATTATGCCATAGGGAGACTCTGAGTTCCAGAGCAGAGCTGTGACAGTATAAAAGCAATGTATTAGAGCAGATGCCAGCTAACTTTTTCTGTCCACGGCCAGATTGTAAGATTCTAGGCTTTGCAGGCCATATGATGGCTGTTAGAAGCAGCCAGTGTTCCATTGCAACATGGAAGCAGCCATAGGCAATCTCTACACTAATGAACATGGCTGTGTTCCAGTAAACTTCCTTTGCGACAATGGCAGGGGGCTGGATTTGGTGTGCAGGCCTTCCATTGCCAACGCTTGTTTTAGAGAAGTCTTATCTAATAGAGGTACAATTTGTGACACAATTGTAAACCACACAGATAATTTAAATTTTTTTCCCAATAGCCGCATTTTAAAGAGTCCATAGAAACAAGTGTAATTAATTTTAATAATATGTTTATGTAACCTGACAATGGCTAAAAAGTTCTGATTTCAATGTGTAACCGGCAGCACAGAATGAGATATTTTGCATGACTTTTTATTGTACTAGGTCTTTCCAATGTGTTCTGCATTGAACTGCATCACCCCAGAGATGCCGAAGCCCTAACCCCCAGTGCACGTAAGCCTGAAAATAGGAACCTGCACAGATGACCTGGTTAAGACAGCTCTTTCCAGTGGATCCTAGCCGGTGCTTGCCCTGCTAGGCCCAGAGAGCCTCACAATGTAACCACACCATTTCATACTGCCTTGGTGCGTGTACAACATCACCAACAAACCGACTTGGAGTGCGAAGCTGATCCCATGCTTCCTGGAGGCAGCCAGAAGAGAGGAAACCTGTCGGTTAATAATTAATAGGAAACATACCACCACCCTTCCCTAAAGCTAATCCCACTTCCAGAAGGAACTGGCTTTTAGTCACAGAGCGGATTTTCTCAATTGTGTCTGCGAAGAGAGATGAGGTTTTAGGAGCTTATATAACATGTCACATGCCTCCCTTGGTCCCACTTAGCTACAGATTAATGTCCCCTCAAATGTGTTTGCAGAAGCTGACTTTTCCAGCCAGGCAGAGAAAGAATGCAACATTCAAAGTCGTCATCTGTACAGAAGTCCTGATAAAGAGTTTTAAAGAACAGCAGTATCACAGCTCCCCGGCATTGTTCATCTTTGAAAAGGAGGGAGGCGGCGAATTACTCGGGGAAAGCTTTGGAAATGCTACAACTGTCACACATTTGGGGGCGGGGGAACAGCTGTAGGACTGAAGTCCTGCGCAGGTCTTAGAGAAAAGAAGGCTCTAGAAAGAGCTTCAATAGTGAAAACAATGCTGACAGATACCATAGCAACCTGAACTGCTCGTGGCCTGGTAGAAATGAAAATTGTTCCAATGTGCAAGCCTGTGTGCTGTTTGACAGGAAGGGAGTTCATGAATAGAAAGCTTCTCGCAATAAAAATCAATTTCAGGGATAACACTGATCGGGAAAGGGGAACTTTGTCTCTCAATGGATTGTGCTCACTCTACTTCTGCAGAGAAGATACCAATTTCAGCTTCCACCAAAAAAAAACACAGAGCTGTGGGGGGGGGGAATGTGAAACAGAAAGCCCCTCTCCCAAAAGCATCCACTCCACAGCTCCACCGCTCTCCCACCATCAGGGCTGCTCTCCGGGATACAGCTCTTTGGAAAAGATTTGGTTTCTGCAGCATGAGCTTCTTTCTTTCTTTCTTTCTTTCTTTCTTTCTTTCTTTCTTTCTTTCTTTCTTTCTCCCTTCCTTCCTTCCTTCCTTCCTTCCTTCCTTCCTTCCTTCCTTCCTTTCTCTTGCTTTCCTGCTTTTTTTACCTTTGCCAAGCACTCAAAGGTTTTTTTTTTTTTTTTCTGGCTTGCCTTCCATTTTCCTTCCTTCTTGGTTCAGTACCTCTCATCTTTTGGGAATCATTTTCCTTACATTGGACTTTAGACTTGATAATGGTTTGGCCCAATCCAGGATAAATCCTCTGCTCTCTAATCCAGCCTAGCCCATTGGTTTATTGACTGAAATATTTTCATTCAATCATGTTAGCTAGAATTCGTCCCCCTAAACATGGATGAACTTCCCTCCAAGTCACTGCACTTCATTATCTCTGTGTGGAAAAACTCCTGATGGGCAGCCTTCCTTTCCCTCCAGCTCCCAGCCCCATAGAGTACCCACTAGGCACATTTCAGTACAGCAGAAAGAACAATGGCACAAACTAGTTCTGTGAGCTTTGTGTTTCATCAGACTCTTTGATCCTCACTCAAAACTCCAGCTTGTTCTCCATGCCCACGCAAGGAAACCAAGACTCAGAGTCAGAGTGGAAACACTGAAAGAACCAAGATCCCAAGCTGAACTCCTAAGACACCCCTAGGACCTCAGAAGCCCAGGCTCGCCCAGATCATCACTACTTTGCCTGGAGATCAAGGACCCTAGATCAAAGGGATGGCTGTCACCTTCAAAACTGCTAGTGACACCGTGGAAGCACCCCAAATAGCCCTTTCTGTGAATCCACTCTGCAATCCCCCTCTTAAGCCAATCTTCAAAGAAGGCTGGCACTAAGCACAGAATAAATGGATTTAAAAACAGTCATGGTGGCTCTCCAGACTTGCCTACTTCTCTCAGGCATCCTATCTGCACCTCCCAAAGCATACAAGCTTGTCAATATTCTGCCTATTAATCTTTGCAATTCGCTTTCTTGTAAGGAGTTTGCACGGCTGCCCGGGGAACATTTAGAGACTGGTTTGAACGCAGATTTGAACCTTGAACTTCACACATACACAACAATAAAATTAGAAGTGTGGGGAAAATATGAGAAAAGCAACGGCAGCAAGAGAGAACATACATTTTAAAAGCCTCCCACCAAGGACTGGAGAGCTCAGACTTCCCCTTCATAGGACCAGAGTTTGGTTCCTAGCAGTTCATAACCACCTGCAACTCCAATCTCTCGGGGAATCTAACTCCCTCTTCTGGACTCTACAGGCATCTGCATATACAAACATAGAGAAACACAAATATACATACACATAATTGAAAATAAATAAAATTTTTAAAACATGAAAGGCTCCCTATTATCTAAGTGTTTCTAAAAGCTTTGGAGTTTGTGAAGGTGGCATTCAGTTGTGTGCGATTGTATTTCTCTTAGCATTTTTTTCCTTCCAATATCTTACAGATCTGACTTTCAATAAACAAACAAACCCCCCACCACATTTAGTGTCGAGTGCTGAATCGGGATGTTCAACTTGTTGGGTTTATATAAAGAGGATGCTCTCCTGTTGAGTTTATATAAAAGGAGAGAGGAGGGGAACTCGTATAAGAAATGATAATGCTGTAATTGATATGGTAATAATTCTCACTGTTGAAGTTAAAAACATTCTAACATTTCAAGGTATGAATACACCTCCTTACAGCCTCTGCTATTCAATACCACAATTCATTAGGAACGGGCAGGACCATTAAGAACAGGGAGCAAGGGAAAATGACGGCTGGTGCTACAAGCCCCAGGGCCAAACTCAGAAATGAATGACAATTAGATTGCCATTCAAAACACATAGGCGATCCAGACACCCATTTTGAATCCCATCCACATTTGCAGAAGGCAGAGGTAGACAACGCCTGGAATGTTGTCTTTCAGAAGTATTAATGATGCACTATAAATTTTGTCCACGTTTTAATGATAATTCAGTCCTCGTTAAGCGCCGGTGCTGATAGCAAGCCACATTTCGGCACAGCGGGTCCTCGCAAATTTATTTTCCCTTTGTTAAATCCAGTTTACTTTAATAGTTTGCCGAGCAGTAGACAGAAGCTGAGCGGGGGTGGAAATCGATGTCTGCCTCTGATCAGATACCGGCTTTTTCTAAAGCAGCAGCACCGGAACTCCAGCGGCAGGCAGCAAAAACGTCTTCGGAAGAGATGGGGCTGTGCTAGGGGGCTACAGGGTTGTTTGCTTATAGGTAGCTTGCCCCTCCTCTTTGGAGTGTTTTCCCCCAAGCCAAAAACAAAAATACGGTGGCAAGGGCAGCAAATGACAGCTGCAAAGGCCCTGGGAGACAAGGGACTGGGACGCTCTATAGCCCTCCCCACAGCCCTGTTCAGGATGCTGCGGGTAACCTCGGCTGAACCAGGAGCTGCCGCTGTTGTGAGAAAAAAAGCCCCTGGGGGCACAGGCACAGAAAATGAAGAGCCTGGGTTTGGGTGCAGTTTTGCTAAAGAAATAAAGAAACAGGTGACACTAAATCTACATCCTGCAAGTCTAGCAAAGTGTATATCGCAGCCAGCCGGTGGTTTCAGTAAATCCCCCTTAGAGGGTCCCGGCTGACTGAGACCACCGGAACCCACGCTGTGAGACCCCTGGAGCACCAGAGGGCGCCTTGGGCTTGGTTTGCTGTTGCTGTGAGGAGGGTGAGGGCTGCAGTTAGGGGCTTGCAGAGGGTGGGGACAGACGGGAGTTGGGACTAACCCACCGGAACCTCAGCTCGTTGCCCACACCGCCCCCAGGCCTCCCTAAGACGCACACCGGGAACATCCGAGGAGCTATTAGATTGACAACGCAGCAAAGGCTGCGAAGGAGAGGAAGCATCTGCAGCCTGTACAGAGGCTGAATCAAATGTCGTTTGTAAATCGCCTAGGATGAGCATTTGTTATCATCAGACTTTCTCCTTTGGCACATTCCAATCTCCCAGGGATGGCTGAATCCTAAAGTACACTCCATTTCACCCATGTGGAGGCCCGAACACACCCAGGAGGGTTTTGAATGGAATTGTTTCCTAATCAGGACAGCATCATCCAGGGCTCTGAGCTCTTGCATATTATGTCTCTCATTTAATTCTCCAAGCGATCTCAGGGGACATTCTTAGTTACCAATTGCAGATAGAGAAACTGAGGCTTAAATGGGTTATAAAATCTGCTCAAGTTCATAGAAATTCCCTGTTTGGTTTTTTTTTTTCCATTTCTGGGCGCTGCTTCCCTGATGAGAAATGCGGATGTCCAAATGGCTGCTCGCGCCCTTCTTCAAACTGTCAGGAAATACGGGAGGTAAAAGGGTTCCTATGGTGCACAGAGTGTCTATAATTCTTATCTGTTTCCATTCTGGAAATGCACACACACTATCCTCAGAAGCTCTCTAGCTGATGGATCTCAGGTTTCTTTAAGAGAGCCTCTGGCCTAAGTTAAGAGGTGGCGGCACACATGTGAGGAGCCTTTCGGCACAGAAGGGAATGGAAAAGTATCCCTTTGCCTCAGAAGCATCACCAACCACACTAAAACAAACTGCCAAGGTCTTTGAAGAAGTCTTTGGTCCACACTAGCTTCTTTTGCCTCTGACTTCCTCCCAGCCCTCAATTTCTGAACCCACGAGCAGCACCTTGCTTGATTCCATCTCTTCTTCTCCAGTTCTCTCTTGTGTCTCTAACTCACCAGCCAGCTGATGAGAACTGCAGGAGCAGAGGCCATGTCATCACTGGACCGGCAGCAACTCTCGGACTTGGGATATTGAATTATGACTATATCCCCGCATGCAACATCTACCGCTTCCCATCACTTAAACAGGACGGCCTTGCTTGCTTTTTCTTCTGGGTTTGGATTGCTTCTTTAAAACAGTGAGATCTAGTGACAAGTATAACTTATTAAAAAAAGAACAACAACAACAGAAAAACCCAGAAATTGTAAAACTCTGAATTGTTTCCTTTGCATAGCACAGTGTATGGCTTGTCTTCTCTTTCCACTTAGGTCCATACTTCATCTCTTTTGTGACTTTGACTTTGATTCGAGGTATTTATTTATATTACAGATATAGACTGACGTTAAGCAGAAATGCTTCTATACAGTAGATCTCTGCTCACCATTGCTAGTTATGTAGACTGTGATCAGGCCCTTTGTACTGGGCGCCTCCCATCTCTTCATAAGGTGGTACCCAGACTGACTGCTACCAGGGAAGAATGGAAGATGTGTAGTGAGGGAGAGTAATTGAGGATTGATAGAGACACAAGCTGGAAAAGACAGAATAGACTGGGAAATAGACTTGAAAGGGGGGGCAGTTTGAGTGTCATAGATGCTAATAACTGGGCCTCCAGAAATTAAAGGTGTGGGGGCATCTCGTAGACCATGAAAACTACCCAAGTGATCCCATCCAAAGTGCAGAGGCTGCAGAGTTTCCAGATTGACCACTTCATGCTGAGCTGCTACCAGGTTTAAATGTGAGGTCCTCAGGCAAGTTAGCTACTTTGGGTTGAATGGCACAGCAAGAGTCTCATTCAGGCTGCATTCAGAAAAGAGTCCACCTCGAAAATGAATGAATCTAGTCAATGAGCCCCAGTGGGTGCTGACATCACAGAAAGAGAGACAATCAGACATCATCAGCCTCCTGATGGAAGCACCATAATACCATCTATGAAGAAGTCTTGCCAGAAGGCAAGTGTGAATCTGATCAAGATCCAATCAAGCCAACAATTGCGGGGAAATACAAAGGACAGAGGAACATGTCAAAAAGCCATAGCAGGAATTCAATCAACAGTATCTAGATTTTAGGAAACTCTACCAGAACAAATGATCTCAGTATTCCAACAAATAAATTGGGACAGAATCTAATAAAAAATGGCTTAAAGCACATATCAACCAACCATAATGGGTAGGAGCTTATTTAAATAATGACTCAAAAACTTACAAAATGAAAAACTCCAATGGCATTTAAGAGACAATTCAACATTTGTTTGAGAGTTTGTGACATTTTCTATCGTTTTAAATGTGATGATGATACTGTGCTTCCTTTAAAAAGACTTCTGTGACCTGCCTGACAATATGTACCCATTGGGTACATGAAGTGACATGAAGGTGTCACTAGTACTGTTGTTTTGCTAAATGGATATGTCAAACTGCTTTCTGTTTGTGCTTATACCCATAGACCTGGAATGGTCGTACCCTTGTTCAGAGAAGCCTTTTTCTGCAATGGCAAGCAGTTGATGCAGCAACACATAGCAGATCAAATGCTTAGTGACTTGCTGAGTGTTTATCCTTAAAGGTGTGTGTGTGTGTGGTGTGTTGTGTGTGTGTGTGTGTGTGTGGTGTGTGTGTAACTCGTTGTCTTCTGATTACATGTCTGATATAATCAATTCCCTGAAGTTCCTGCTGCTGTGGCTTTCATGTTATGTTGGATTGCAACCTGGAACTGTGAGACAAAATAAACCCATCCTCCTCTAAAAATAAACTACTCCTTTGTTTAATTTACACACACACATACACACACACACGCACATGCACACTGAAATGCATGTAGATGAGACAATGGATTAGAAGTTTGCCTCAGAATATTCTAAAAGTGAATGTTTTCAACCACACTACTTAAAATAGCTCAAAGTGGAAGCAACCTGAAAGCTCATCTACTAGTGACTAGAAAAAGGAAACACGGTATATCAACACAGTGGACTATTGCTTAGCTATAAAATGCTTGCACTACTGATTGAGGAAACAGTTATTGGTATGTCAGCTTTAAAAATATTCCACCCAGTATAGAAACTTAGTCGCAAAAGTTCAGTCTTTTGCATCTAGGTCTAAATAATAGCATATTATCTTTATTCACCAGTAGATGAAATGTGGATTGTTTCTGCATTTGACTAGTGTAAGTAGTCCTATTGAAAATCTGTAAGAACAACGCTAAGATTAGTAGTTGCTAGGTAAGAGTGGAAAGGAAAGCTAAGGAGGATGGGTCTAAAGAATTTTCTTGGAGCAATCGTCTTCTAAATCTGGAGTGGGGGGGTCTTAAAATTTATTACATCATTTTATTTCGGGGGGGAGGACTCATGTGCCATGTCTGCCACGGGACACATGTGGAAGTCAGAGGACAACTTGCAGATGTCCGTTCTCTTGCCTAGCATGTGTGTCTTGGGTATTGAACCCAGGTCCTCAGGCTTGGCAAAAAGCAGCTTTACCTTCTGAGACATCGCGCTGGCCTGATTGTGGCGATATTCTTGTGACTTTGTAAATTTACATAAAGCCATTGGATTTCATTCTCATAATGAGTGAATTTTATGCAGTAGAAATGATGCCTCAATAAAGCTGTTCTGCTTTTAATGCTATAGGGGATGGGAGGAACACATGGGTAGGAAATAAATGCAGCAACATTGGCTGTGAATTGGTATTGCTTAGACTGGGTGATGAATACATGGGATTTATTAGGCTACCATCTTTAGCTTTAGGCTTGAATTTTTTCACAAGAGCAGCCTTTAAAAGTGGAGGAATTAGAGGTTAAAGTCATCAAGGTCAGGGGCTTTTCCAAGGACCCGATCTTCTCATAATCTGTTGCTTCAGTTCTACGTTGTCATTCATGGGATTTCTGAATCTCTTGCCTGCTCTCCTCTCACGTAGCTCTGCGTCTCTTGCCTGTTATCCTCTCCCAACCAGTTGACCCAATCTCTTAACACTCTCTAGCCCAAATCCTATGGTATACATGGCCTGGTCAGGGCTACTGTTAGCCAAAAATCCTGGTACCTGGCTACATAATGATCATCGGTCTTGGGTCAGTTACCCATTTCTTGCCCAAACAGTACACACCAGCATCAAAAACAAATCTAAGACACAAAGTTATATGACCCTAGATCTCTGGGCAAAGGGCTGTAGAACAAACCATTTGAGCTTGAAATGAACACACAGGAACTACTAGGATGCTCCACACAGGCCCCATCTTTACCATCTACAGAGCTTGGAACAAATGGATTCCACTTCTAGCATGGTTTCTGCTGCATGGCTCTGGTAGTTGGGTCTGAAAAGCGGGAGCACAGTGCATCAAATGAAAATGAGGGAAAGTCGTGGCAAGTGGCCCAGTCTAGCCCGGGAGAGTCCAGGGCAAGTCAAACTTCTTCAGAAGGGTTAGTGCACCTAAGTGTGAACAAAGGAGAATCAAGGGACGACCACAAAGCTGGAGAATTGACAATTTCACCAGGCTTGCCAGCAGCCCTTAACACTTTCACCATGATCACAAAATCCTGGCCATAAAGAGATGGGAGACAGGAAAGAGAGGAGGGGAAAAGGAGGGAAAGCAAACCAGACTTTGGGAGGACCAGGCCTCTTTCTGCCTACTTGAGCTGGGACAAGTAAGTGGTGGTAAGTGGCTCATTAGTAGCAGTTCACGACGGCTGCCTCTGAAATGCTTGATTATAAACACTTCCGGGGTTCTTACCCGACAAGTGCATTCACAACCACCTACAGAAATGGCATGTTGCCTTAGGCAAGGAAAGTGCTACATCCGAGCAAAGAAAGCTATTGAACCTCCAAGCCCCATTGGCTTGACCCACTTGGATATGCCCCAGGGACTTTCCTCCGGTTAGAGTTCTTCTCTAGCCAGCACTCCAGCTTTGGGAAGGGTTCAGCACTGAAGTAGTTCACGATTCCACGAAACGTGTCCTTAATTGACGTAACCAACTCCAGGTAGCAGGTGCCTTTTTCTTCTACTCATTTACTCCAAAAGAGCTTGTTTGTGCTAATACTAGCCTAGCTATATCCTTGCTACTATACATAATCATTCACAATTCGTGGTCTACAGCACCAATAGGAAACCCAGCATGTGTTTGGAAAGATATTCTGCTCGATAAATGGACAAAATCCAGCTATAGCAAAGATGGACCTGCGGACTCTGCATAGTTCCTTCCTCAGCGGCCTTTGCTCAGCTTCTTCCAATTGAGCAGGACAGACATGCCTTGTGATTATGACCTGCCATCTACGCTCTGGTTCCTAACATTTCCCTGAAATCTCCCTCGGCTCTGTGGCACAGATGAGCAAACACACTCTCTCAGAGGGCATCTTGACATCTCCACTGAAAAACAAGAAGTCAGAGTGAGAGAAACTCTTAAGAACGTTAAATCACCTCTACTAAAATACTTTTTTCTTAGGCTTTCTTTTTAAAGTTTCTTGCTTTCTAATTCTATTCATTTTGCACATTCATTTGCCTTACCTTGTAGGGGGCTGATTTTTTAAAGCAGATTTGTGGTTTGTAGGCAGATTTTTCTGTCCCACCTGCCAGCTCCCAAATAGCCACATGCACACTTCTTAGTTATTATGAAAGCTTGGCCAATAGCTTAGGCTTGTTTCTAACTAGTTCTAAAAACTTAAATTAACCCATATTTTTTCTCTATCTTTTATGCGGCTCAATTACCTTTACTTTGTGCACGGCTACATCGTTGGTGTCTCCTCATGACTCTGTCCTTCTTTTTCCCAGCATTCTCTCTGCCTGGAAATCCTGCCTACCTATTGGCCATTCAGTTCTTTATTAAACAAAAGTGACACTTCTTCACCATGTACAAAGGATTATTCCACGACAGGGATTGTGTAATATAAAGAAGTACCTTTCTTTCTTTCTTTCTTTCTTTCTTTCTTTCTTTCTTTCTTTCTTTCTTTCTTTCTTCCTTTCTTCCTTCCTTCCTTCCTTTCTTTCTTTCTTTCTTTCCTTTCTTTCTTCTTTCTTTCTTTCTTCTTTCTTTGTTCAGAAAAACATTCCCTGGCCATTCCACACACATTAGAAACCTTTTCACCAAGGAAAGTTCCTTGGCCCTAAGGTATTACAGGAATCTTCCCACACAGCACCCGTTCAGTCCTTTCAGTGTTGGAAGGACTTACTATAGTTTCTTAGCTGTAGAATTTCTAAGAGTAAGTGGCTCCTTCTAGAAACAATAAAAGTTCTGCAGCCGTTCTAGTGGTTTGTTGATCATCCATATTTGTCCTAGTATGTAAGAGCATAACCAAGCTGCAAGCCAGAACACTAAGCTCAGAGCGTGCCAGGAGCTAGCTTTCTCAGCAAGAGTTACTAAACCATAAGTCCCTGCCCCAAAAGTCAATAGATTGACTTCATACTCCAATGACTACTCTTGAAAAATGTTTTGAAATGATGCTGTGTTTATGCGAGTACATGCGTGTTCCATCACAAAACTTTTGCATAGACCACAGCGCTTAGCTTTTCTCAATTTCGTAATGAAGCCCTTAATCCAAAAGGAAGCTAGAGCTTTCAGGTGTGCTGCTAAGATGCTAGTGTGAGAGTGCTCCACATTCTTCATGAAGGTACTCAGTGCTGTGAACTTTCCTCAGCACCGCTGTTACCATGTCCCATTAGTGTGGGTATGTTGGACTTTTCATTGAATTCTAGGAAGTCTTTAACTTCTTTATTTCTTCCTTGATTCAGTGATAACTCAGTCGAGAGTTGTTCAGTTTCCCTGAGTTTGTAGGCTTTTTGTTGTTTCTCTAGTTGCTGAAATCCAGCTTTAGTCCATGGTGGTCTGATAAGATACAGGGGGTTATTTCATTTTTTTAATATCTGTTGAGACTTGCTTTGTGGCTGAGTGTATGGTCAACTTAGGAGAAAGTTTCATGAGGTGCTGAGAAGAAGGCATTTTGTGTGTTTGGGTAAAATGTTTTGTAGATATTTGTTAGGTGCATTGAGTCACAATGTCTGTTAGTCCTATTATTTCTCTGTTTAATTTCTGTCTGAATGATCTGTCCATTGGTAAGAGTGGGGTGTTAAAGTCTCCCACTATTATTTTGTGTTGTTCTTTGTGTGATTTAAGCTTTTAGTAATGTTTCTTCTACAAATGTGGGTGCCCTTACACTTGGAGCATAGATGTTCAGAATTGAGACCTTAGCTTGGTAAATTTTTCCTTTGATGAATATGAAATGCCCTTCTCCAAAAGGAAGCTGTAAAGTTAAGAATCATTTTCTCGAAAAATAATAAATTTCATCAGTAGTATGTATTGTGTAACAGTTTCCTCTGAAATCAAAATAGTCTATGCTGCAGGGAAGTTCATTAAGAAATGAAGCAAATAACAGACATAGGGACAAGAAACAGGCATAAACATGACTTTCTTTATGGAGATGTTGTAACCTCCTCCCATATAGTAGTCGAGGGATCTGTCTTATTTGGCATACTCAAAATCTATGTAAAAACAGAGTCAGTCTAATAAAAAAAAATCAGGTTTCTAGGCAACACCCAACCTTTCTGGGTAGTAACATGTTAAACTTTTTAGTTTAAACTGCAGGAAGATGCTGAGAGGCTAGGTGAGTGGGCTGAAAAGTAGCAGGTGAACATCAGTGTAGGCAAGTATAACATAATGCACCGAGAAGAAGAATCCCATTAACCATTCAAAATAACACATCAAGCAATCAAGCCTCCTTTGTACAACTCCTTAGGATGCCTGTACCCCAAACGAAAGGGCCAAATCTACTTTTAGACCAACGGAGTAGTATAAAAGTTACCTTGCTTAAAGTCTGCTTTTGAGAGATGAGGCTATAGAGGCCCAGGGACGGGCAGAGGAGTAGAACCCAAGCCAGAACACTTTAAACAGACCGTCAGTCACTGGCTAAGAGTAAATTAGTCTCTAAGTACCAACTGGAAGATCAAGGGTCTTGGAAGTGGCGTGGTATAATGGGTAAAGCATGACTTCCCAAGCTAGATCCATTCCACTCTAGCTCCATTTCTAGTTTTCTACAAGTGGACCAAATGCCCTAATCTCTTAGTGTATCATTTGCCTCATCTGTAGGATGCAACTACCACATACATTCTTCAAAGTTATTATGAAAGAAACATTTTAAGAGAATTCAACAAGGACCCTTTTAAATTGTTTTTATTGAGCTATATATTTTTCTTTGCTGTCCTCCCTTTCTCTCCCCTCCCCTTCTATCCTTTACCATGGTCCCCATGCTCCCAGTTACTCAGGAGATCTTGTCTTTTTCTACTTCCCGTGTAGATTAGATCCATGTATGTCTGTTCTTAGGGTTCTTATTGTTGCCTAGGTTCTCCGGGATTGTGAATTGTAGGCCAGTTTTCTTTGCATTGTGTTTAAAAACGACGTACAAGTGAATACATGTGATAATTGTCTTTCTGTGTCTGGGTTACCTCACTCAAAATAATGTTTTCTAGCTCCATTCATTTTCCTGCAAAATGCAAGTTGTCGTTTTTTTTTCTGCTGTGTAGTACTCCATTGTGTAAATGTACCACATTTTTCTAATCCATTCTTCGATCGAGGGACATTTAGGTTGTTTCAGGTTCTGGCTATGGCAAACAAAGCTGCTATGAACGTAGCTGAGCACATGTCCTTGTGGCACAATTGAGCATCCTTTGGGTATATACCCAACAATGGTATTTCTGGGTCTGGAGGTAGGTTGTTTCCTAATTTTCTGAGAAATCGCCATACTGAAATCCAAAGTGGCTGTACCAGTTTGCACAAATATTGGCACACTTGTTATAGTAAACAATTTGGCATATCTTTGATAAATAAAACATGACCCAGAAATTCCAGTCTTGGGTCTATACCCCAAAAAAGTGGAAGTGGATATTGGAAAGACTTTTATAAGAATGTCCCCTGAAGTATTATTTACAATATCTAAAAATTTAAAAGAGCCCAAGTGGACATCAACTAATAAAATAATAAACCAAAGAGATACAGGCTTAAAAGAAAATACTCTTTAGCCCTAGGAACAAATGAAGGACTGAGATGTGTCAACATTGGATGAAAGTTGACAATGCCACACTGTGTGATAGTAACCATCAGAAACATTTCTTTTCTGTCTTAGGGTTACTATTGCTGTGTCAAAACACCATGACCAAAGGGGAGGAAAGGGTTTATTTAGCTTATTTTACTTTCACATTGCTGTTCATCACTGAAGGAAGTTAGGACAGGAATGCAAACAGGGCAGGATCCTGGAGGCAGAACTGATGCATAAGCCATAGAGGGGACCTGCTTACTGGCTTTCTTCCCATGGCTTACTAAATCTGCTTTCTTATAGAACCCAGGACCACCAGCCCAGAGACTGCACCACCCACAATGGACTGGGCCCTCCCTCATCGACCACTAACAAAAAAAAAGCCTTACAACTGGATCTCGTGGAAGCATTTCTTCAACTGATGTTCCTTCCTCTCTGATGACACTAATTTGTGTCAAGTAGACACACAAAACCAGCCAGTACAACTGACCTCTTGTCAACTTGACATACAAAGACAACACTATTAAGCAGTAGCCCTTTCTTTATTATTCATCCCTAAGATCTTAAAAAAAAAACTTTAAAAGTCCCCCAGTCTTTGCAAATCAAAACACATTAAAATGTTAGTAACCAATATTTTAAAATCCAAGGTTTTTCAAAATTCAGTCTCTCAATTGTGGGCTCCAGTAATACATGTTCTTACTTCAAGAGGGCAAAATCAGGGCATAGTCACGATTAAAGCAAAACAAAATTTTAACCAGCCAGTGCCTAGAATCCACTCACACTCTTCTGGACTCCTCCAAAGGGTTGGGTCGCTTCTCCAGCTCTGCCCTCTGCAGCATACAGAGCTTGTCTCCTGTTCTCCGGCTGGCTCCACTCCACTGTTGCTGCTGTTCTTGGTGCTCTTTCCATGGTGCTGGCATCTCCAAAATGTTGGGGTCCCTCACTGCAATTGGGCCGCACTTTCACCAATGACCTCTCATAGGCTCTCTTCATGCTGCCAAGTTTCAACTTCTTTTCATGACCCCTTCAGCCCTGGGCCTTCAGCTGCCACTGAGGCCTTCACCAATGGCCTCTTCCAACCTTTCACAGTGCTGAGCCTGAGCTGTTCTCCATGACCCCTTCATGCCTTCAAAACCAGTATCACCTGGGTGACCCTTACACATTACCAAGTCCTGCTACCAGCACAAGGTACGACCTTGGCTGCCTCTGCAACACAGCTTCTCTGTTCTCTCAGGAAACACTTCCCAGAAGATGTCACCCCAATCATGCTGGTCTTTTCTTAATCACTGCTAATTTCTTATCTCCAGCTGACCAGCACCAAGTTTCCCAGCCAAGCACAATTTTGCTTTAGTAGTTCTGGTATCTTGTTAATCACAGCCGAGTCTTCAGCCCCAGCTAACTGGAATCACGGAATCTTAATTCAAAATAACAAATGGCCCTGATAGAATCTTTTAAAACTTCCTACAGAAACTTTGCAAGCCAGGCCTGAATCCTCTGCACTTCTCTTAATATTTTTATCTTCCAAGTTCCCACAGACCATCCCACGGAGGTCTCTCAACAGTGACTTTTCTAGCCCAAAGTTCCAAAGTCCTCCACAATCCTTCCAAAAGCATGGTCAGGTCTGTCATAGCAATACCCCCACTACACTGGTACCAATTGCTATCTTAGTTCAGGTTTTTTTTTATTGCTATGGAGAGACACCATGACCATGAAATGTCTTGTAAAGAAACACTTATAATTGAGGTGACTCACTCTCAGTTACAGAGGTTCACGCCATTATCATCAGGATGGGCAGCATGGTGGCATGCAGGCAGATGTGGTGCTGGGGCTGAGAGTCCTACATCTTGGCTCAGTGGCAACAGGAAGTCGACTGACTGTATCACTGAGTGAAGCTTGAAAAAAGAGACCTCAAAACCTGCCCCCACCATGTCACACCCTCCAACAAGGCCACGCCTCCTAATAATGCCACCCCCTTTGGGGGTCATTTTCTTTCAAACCAGCACAATTTGTATGCAACTTCCAGAATGAGCTATTCATAGAAAATAGAAAGTAGTGGTTTCTGGGGACTGGGAGGTGTGGGCAGAGAACTATTAGCTAAGAGGTACAGTGTTTCTAAAGTTGACTTTGGTAATGATTGTACATGTCCATAAATGAGTTTAAATGGGGTGTGTGGTATGTACAGTACATCTCAATAAGTTAAAGAAAATAACAATAAAGTGTCATATAGGCAGAAATGCAGAAAACATTTGCTTCTGTTTCTCATACAGGAAAAAAAATGTCTTGACTTAGAGTGTTTAGTGCTTCCATGAGGGAAAATATTCCCCTGCTTGTTTTTAAGAAGAGAGTTCTCTATTGGTGAGTGTGTTGATAGGAAGAAACATAGAGCTGCTTGCTCTCACAGTATTTAAACCATCCATACATAATAAACCAAAGTAGTAAATATACCAAGGTGTATAATGTAAGATGGTGCAGGAGTTAGAAAATTGCATGCTTTGACTGTTTATTTCCATTGTTTTAAATATAATACATTTAACTATAATTTTGAAATTTTATTTTTAATTATTATTTGTAAAAGTCATGAAGATTTAACACTAAGTGCCCATAAACAAGTTCAGAATGATAATGGGCACTGTACTGTGATTCAGGAACACTTCCTTTGAAGGTTTTATGTAAATATTCCGGAAAGTGCCGCCATTTGCATTCCACTGAGCAGAATTCAAGTGCTTATGTGGCCTAAGCAGGTTTCTATTTCTTCCTCTAGTACTGCTTATCTGAGCCTAGCGGAAGTATTTTCCTGGTTGTAGCAACATAATTCTATTCTGTGGATAGTTTTCAGGCACGTGGGAACTATTTCTCAACCCAGCAAGCCCCACCAACAACTCAACAAAGCACCTGAGTGCACATGAAGGACGGCCTTTCTGTGGTTAGGCCGTGGGCTCTTTGGATTCCTAACTGTCATCAATCTCGGTACTTGTACTGTTTCTTGAAGTCAAACGTCAAGATGATTTGATGCAATGACAAAGCAAATATCAACCAGTCTTTGAAAAACTTCCCAAGTCCTGCTACTAAATGCAGAGTCCTAACAAGGGTGATGTAGTTGATACTTTGAGTATTTGGTGTTAACCAACACTGTGCTGGTTCTAATCACAAAACCCCCACTTGTTCTGGAGGGATACAGGTCTTGGAAAGGGGTATGCTCAGTATGGCACCTGATACTTACTGTACTTAGGTCATGAACATTGCTGCCTGTGGGCAAATGGATTAAAAAAAAGGTTAAGGTCTGATTCCTAGATTCGTGCAGCTAAGTCTTGCCTGTCCTAAGCATGATGGTAGGCCAAGTAGCTATAGACAATAAACTCTGCTGCTATCCACATGTTGTTGGAACAGCTGAAAGCAAGTTATGCAGTTTCTCTGTGTTATTTTCACATATGTACAATAAGGAATATTAACAAATTTCACAGTTGCTAAAGAACAGATGAGACAAAATGGATAATAAAATTTCTTACACATCAGTGAGACATCCAAACACCCTTAGGATATAGAAACAAAATAACACGGGTTTTAAAGTCAATCGGTCCTAAATTGAACTATCAGCCCTACATATTTATTGCTGAGCAACTAACTCTAAATCAGTGCTGGTTCCTCTCTTAGCCTTCAGCCCGCCATCTATAATCATAGTACCTACCTCACAGTGGTCATGAAATGCAGCTGAAAGAGGTCGAGTGCATGTCCTCAGTAACTGGGGGCTGTTTGGCAGCTCACAGAGAGTGGATGCTATTCTGCAAGCATTTGGGCAGAGGTCACAGGCAGAAGACAGGGGGAAAATACTAATTTCTAAAACACAGTGGTCAACAGATGAGACCCAAGGTGGAGGTGCTACCATTAGGTAATTGCTTCCATTAGGGAAAGCCATCCAGTGTTCTTGCACTGGAGGTAAGAACATTGGAAGGCAAACCATTGACTTTGGGTTTTATTTTTCATGATCTTTTAAAAATTTTCTTTCAGTGTAATATATGTAAATTAGACTGTACATACCTAATGAGTACAATTTGATGAATGTTGATAGCAGCATATTCTTATAAAACTATCATCACAATCAAGATGATGAACATTTGTGTCACCACCAAAAGATTCTCCGTGAGCTTTTTTAATTGAGCCTCCCTTCCTTTCCTCTCATCTCTCATCCCAAGGTAATCGTTGATCTACTTTTGACACTTTAGCTAAAATTTCTTGAATTTTACATAAATGGAATCATACAACTATATAATCTTTTGGGTCTGCTTTTTTTCATTCAGCATCATTATTTTGATAATCATCCACTGTCCCATCTACTAAACATTCATTCTTTTTATTGGCTGAGTAGCATTTTCATCCATGTATATATTGTTACCTGTTGACACATATTTAAAAAACTCCCAGGGTTTAGTCTATATAAATGAAGGTATTACATGCTTTTGTCTATATCTTTGTGGAGGCCAAACCTTTTTATTTCTTTTTAGCATTGTTTAAACTAAGTAGATTACTTTCTAATATGTTTGTACTGTTTTCCATTCCAAAAGCAGTGTGGAGATGTAGAATGTCTCTGAGTCCTCACTAGCTGTATGTGAAGAGTCAGGGAAAAACTCAACATTTTGATTTCCCTCAACTTGGTTTTCTCCACATTCTTTACACTTGAGTTTTGTTGGGGTTCTTGGAGATTTCAGTTTAGAATTGTGATTAAATTTGGAAAAAACTTCAGCCATTGCTTCTTAAAATAATGGATATCTGGGGCTCCCATTCCACTTGCACTAAAGCCATGGAAACTTGCCCCACATCTTGCTGCTCTTCTGCTCAGTTATTTCTAACTTATTTCTCTCTGTGTTTTATTTTGGACATTTTCTATTGCTAGGCCTTCAATGTCACTAGGGTCTTAATCTACAATGTATTATACTATTATAATACATGTAATAAAAACATCTGGCATTATTTTATCTGTGGACATAAGAATCGAACCTGTGTCTCCCTCAGCATAGGAAGCATGTTTTGTAAGAAACTATTGTAATGTAATTGCTTACCAATTCTCTCACCTATGTTACTTACCACTTAAGAGCTCCTTTTTGCACTATGGGACACATTTTTTTTATTTTGCATTCCTTACGATATTTTCCAACTTGAGGAATTGTATCGTTGAGTGCTAGAATACCCCTTTAAGTATTGATGAGCCTTGCTCTAAGTTTTAGCAAAATCTTTTGGAAATAGCTGGAGCCTTTCAATGCTTGATATAAGCTTTCTTATGTTAGATCAGACAAACTACACCAAGGCTCATTGGGCTCTATCACTGAGGTAGCCTCATGAACACTCAGCCTGATGCCTTGGATATCATGAGGGCTTTTTTTCTGCCTGAGTATTGAGGAGTTAAGCAGCTCAGAATAGTGTAAGACTCTAGAAATCACTTCCCTGCTTCTTCAGAATGATTTTTCTCCCAGCCTTGTACAAATTCTTCATGTGATCGTGATCCAGATGCAGCGAGAGACTTGTGGGGAACATATTACAGACATCCAGAGTTTCTCTGGAGCCGTCCTTATCTCCTGGGTTCTTAAAATCTGTCTCTTCAACTGTGGGATGTGCAGGTTCATCCTGGGCCTCATGGGAACTCTCTCTAGGTCACACATGAGAACAACTGTAGAACTACCTCCCCCGCCGCACGGATCACAATCTTGTACAACATGTTTTCCAAATGCCTGACAACCATTATGTCACATGTTTTGCACATTTTTCAAGTTCCTTGAGAGCCGGGCGGTGGTGGTCCACGCCTTTAATCCCAGCACTCGGGAGGCAGAGGCAGGCAGATCTCTGAGTTCGAGGCCAGCCTGGTCTACAAGAGCTAGTTCCAGGACAGGCTCTAGAAACTACAGGGAAACCCTGTCTCAAAAAATCAAGTTCCTTGAGGTAAAGGACTAAATCCAGCTCCTGTTACTCTTCTATGTATCAGAGAGTTGCTCTCCATTTTTCCACATAATCAGCTTAGACTAGGTTTTGGATTCCTAGTAATACCAGGTAAAAAGTAAAAATTCTGAGTCCTAAACTGATAGGGTTCTTAAAGATGACCTTGGATTGTCCTCTCCACTCATCTCCCCTCAGGTTTCATTGGATGGATTACAGAACAGAGATCAGGAAAGGGAGACTCTTCCCAAAGTCATATTGCAAACTAGCCACAAAAATAAGACAGAAATCAAGCCTATTTTTAATTCATACAGTGATTTTTTTCCTACTCACTTTTCCTTACAACCCAGTTTATTTGGATAGATTATAGCTTTGAAATCCAAACTTGATGCTTCCCCAGGCTACAGAATGGGCAATCATTAGCTTCCACCTAGATACTATTTCATTTCGATTAAGTTTTGCAGCCACAACTCCTAGGGGTTGGCTGAAAGTAAATACTACCAAAATAGCTCAAATCATTGAAAACTTAAAACACTTCCACGGCAGTCAATCCAGGACAAAACTATATATTCCCCCCCCCACCCCGCTGATTTATTGTGAACTTCTTAAGTAGAAAAAGATATGACTTAGAACTTAGATTGGTTCCCTACAAAAGTCAACTTTTTTATAGTTCCATGTGTGCCCCCACAAGTCCAGTGGTTCCTAGTCCCCTTTCACCTGATCTAAAAAAAATGGCTTGGCTAAGTCTTGAGAAACCCTGCTGTCATAACCCTCCTTAAAACAGTCTAGGAAATGCTGGTTTCAAAGTCTACTAGAGAAGATTTTAGTAATTAGCTTCAACACTTACTGTAGCACTTCAGAAATGTGACTTAACCTCTCTGTAAAGGCTTTGGCTGGCATTGAAGCACATCATCACTGTAATTAATTATTTAACTCAAATGTTAACACCTTTCAAACAACAGTCAACTTTACAGGTTTTTTCTTTCTTTTTTGAGATTTATTTTATTTTATTTTTTTATGTGTAGAATGTTTTGCCTGCTTGTGTGTCTGTGCACCATGGGCATGCGGCACCCACAGAGGCCAGAAGAAATCATCAGTAATTATTGTTGTTGTTGTTGTTGTTTTTGTTGTAATCATCATCATCATTATCATCATCACCAATAATAAGAAGCAATACCTGATCAGGTCACAGGCCTTCCAAATTCCCTATTCTGAGTGTTGATACACAGTTGGAGCTGCTTGTCTGGCAAGTTGGAGGCTATCATGCTGCTCACCTGAAGGGGTGTGGTCGATCGGTAGTAAAAATTAACCAGACCAGCTTAATATAAAATATTCAGCTTTAATAAACAGAAGAAAGGGAACTTACAAAACCAGGGTTCCAGCGATCCAGGAGTGCAGGAAGGAAAAGAGGAAGGGGCAAGCACACCTGGATGTTTTATCTGTTTTACTGTGACCCCAGGGGAACACACCCTAAATGGAATGTGATTGGCTGAAGTTCCCCATCACTTACCAGTATAACAAATTATCACTGTAGTTCAGCCCTCGGTCTTTCTTGCTAGAAGGATTTTGCCCTCCATTTTAAGCCTATAAATACCATTATCTTAACACCAACTTTGGTACTATTGAATTATAATAGTGGGAAACTGTTGTTGTGACTTCTTGGGTCATCTTCGCAAACTCTCTTTAGTTCATTTCAAATATCGCCCCCACTAGCTAAGGAAGCCTTCTGGTTGTAGTATAATGCAAACAAGGCAGACTGCTTGCATTGTAAGGCCTTACACCTCCCTAACTTCTCCCACAACAGACACACACAAACACACACACACACACACACACATGCACGCACGCACTCACGCACACACCATCCCAATCACCTCTCACTGTTCCCATGAATATAGCTGTAGACTCCATGAACTGGTCCTGAAACAGGTAAGTAGAGAGGTTGGCTCTTTGTCTCCTTCTGGTTCCCAGCAAGTTAGGGCACTCTGGAGAACCCCAATAAAGAGGAAGAAAGGTCAGAAAAAAAATGGACTTTGTCTCTGGCCGTTTGGAGCAAGCAACGCTTCCCAAGCAATTGTAAAGTAATCAAATCTGAACCAACTGATGCTTGACAGTGCATGCCACCCAGGATCTTGCACCATGGCCAGTGTGAGGCTGGGAATTAATAATAGTGAGTGATTATCATAGAAACTGTCTCCAGGAAAAACGACCAGGTTTTTTTACCATTCAACCTTGGGAAGATAAAATCGGGTCTAGCAGAAAAAGACAAATGATCTAAGAGCAAAAGCTGGACTTGAAATCCAAAGAGCATCCTGGGACATGACTATGCACTAGCCGCATCTCCCTGCCCCATCTCAGAATCATGTGGTCATCCTGAGCTATCCCTAATACCTCCTGGCCCTTGCTTGTTCTTCTCAATGCTAGACCCTGAAGACTCTGCTAGACCCTTCTGTGTGTCCTGTTGAGCTCCTCTTGTGTTTCCTATGGCAGCATTTCCTTCTGCCCTTTCTCCACCCAGTGACCCACCTGCCCCCATGCAAGCATTGCATCTGGGAAAGCATGGAAAAGCAGAAACCTCCTCATATTGCCCTACTTAAAAAAATGAACAAGAATGCTTTATTGTGTCAATATTCAGGCTGAGTGATAAGAACATGCTTATTTAAATATTTAATTATTCTCACTATGCTTGTGTATACTCTAAATTACGCATAATAAAACAGATCTTCAACGGTTGTTCAAGGATGTCAAGTTAAAGCCCAGAGACTTCAGGTTTGCCTTCAAGGTCCCTCAGGCTGTCTGTAAGATACCATAGCACACAGCCTTCTGTATTTCCCAACTTTGGCATGCAGCCCTATCTTGGACCATGCACTTCCACATAACAGAGCAGCTGCCTTCCTCTCTTGGAGGCAGTCAAATCAAAATGATTCCTGATCCATCAAAGACACCTTCCCAAACTCTCCCCGATCCTGAGAAGATGGGGATGGGGGAGGGTGTGTCCTTTGGCCTGATATGCATATACGCTGAATGTATTTCAAGAGAGTAGAATGTTTTAGTTACTCAAATAGGTACGACATTCACTTCAACTTGGGCAAATTGAGTAATTCAAGTTGGCTTCTGCTTCTGTCTTTAAGAAATGAAAGTAATTGCCGTACTTAAAGGAAGATAATATAGGGGAGACGGGAGAGGAAAAAGGAGAGAGGAGGTGAAAGAGAGGGAGGGAGAGGGCAGAGGGAGGGGAAAAGGAGGAATGGAGCGGAGAGCGGGAGAGCGGAGAGCTGAGAGCGGAGAGGAAGGCAAGAAGGGAGGGAGGGAGAGATGGAGGGAGAGAGGGAGAGCGCGCGCGAGCCTGAGACCGACAGGCACACAGACTTCAAGCATAGTGTGGATAAATAATTGCTTAACTTGTCCAAGATGGAATGTTCCTGAAACCTAAAGGTAAGATACTGCTGTTTATGCGAGCAAGGGAAAAATAATTGCCATCAAAGCTGCGATTCCGCTCTGGAAAGAGGACAGTTCGTATTAGGAGGGAGGTCTTCAGAGGTCCAGACTAGAGTCTCCCCACTCTCTTTATAAAGACTCTGAAAGTCAGAAGCAGTGGTCTTGCCCCAGTTCCAGGGGCTAAGGGCTAGGAGCTAGGGCTTGCATGAAAACTCATCCTGGTGACAGCTTCAGTCTGCGAGCCTCAGAGTGCTTGTGATGGGATGCAGGGTGACAAAATCTGTGTGGGTCCATTGCGAGTCATCCCCCCTCCCTCCTTCCCGCTCCACTGTCGCTGCCACCAGCCTGGCTCCTCTGGGTTCGGTGGCCTCGTGCGTCACCGGCGCGGGCGGGGACAGAGAGGAGGAGGGGGGCGCTGCAAGGTGAGGGCACAGCGCAGCTTTAAGAAGCCGCGCGCCCCCGCCACAGCTCAGAGCTTGCGGCGCTGCGCGCTGGCCGGACTTGCGGGCACAAGCTCGGTGCCCGGCTCCAGACGCGCCCGCAGCTCCTTCCACTCGGTGCGAGCTTGCAGCCGCCTGTGCCCCGAAAGGTGGCCAGACGAGCGGCGAGCCCCGAGGGATCGGTCCTCAGCTCCTGCAGCGCGTCGTCTCCAGCAGCAACAGGTAAGCTGTTGAGCTCCGCTTGGGTCGCCGCGGGTCCCCAAACCCAACCGATCCCTTAACCCAAGCGCCAGGACACCCTTTTGCCAAGGCTAGAAGGTTAATAACGTTGCGCGCGAGGTCCGCCAGGGCTCTCCAGGTGCCCTGGCTTATCCCGGGCACTTTTTCTCCTGCGTCCTCTCCCTCTCCCTAATTTTCATGTTTTCTTCCTGCATTCTTTGCTTCTCAAACCTATCTCTCTCTCTTTTAAAATTCTGGTTAGCTTTTTCTTTTCCCGTTTCTCCATGCCTCTGTCTCTTACTGTCCCCCCCCCCTCACACACACACACACACACACACACACATTCTTAATCTTTTTTTTTCTCTCTCTCCCACTCTAAGGATCCTATTTGTTCTTTCTTGGTTCTCCTTCCAAATTACTCTCTCACTTTCTCTGCGTCTCTCATTCCCCTTCTCTCTCTCTCCCTCTCTCTACCTTTCCAAGTTTCCAGCGCTCTCCCTCTCAGATCCCCGACCCTGTCCTTGCGCACCCCAGTCTCTTTACCTATTCTTCAATCTCCCCAGCTCGCTCCTCTCACCCCCACCACCCTGCGGTTCAGACTCCTAGCCGGCTGGAAAATATAGGGAGGATGGCGAATTTGCGGCATGAAGTAGTGTAATAGGTATCCACCTTGCATGCTCCAGCCGCCACTGCGCATTGAGAAACTACGCATTTTATTTGATAAAGCTCTGGCGGCCAAGGGGGGGGGGGGCAACTGATTTTCATAGCAAGATAAAGTCAGCAAAGAGGTACATGGAGACAAAGATCCAGGCAGAGGAAAGCTGAGGGGGGAGGCTCCCAGAGAAGAATGCTGAGCGATAGTGATGTACGCATATTCAAAGAAGCAGAGAAAGAGTTTGACTGAATGGTACTGGGTTGGTGAGAATGAACGCCGGGGATGAACTGGAGTACACTAGAGTACACACCTAGAGACATCGTTTTAAAAACAAAGACACCAGAGTGTTAGGGAACAAGAGGGAGGAGGGACAAGTGTGGCAAGACATAAAACTTTGGTACTTGGAAACACAGTAAAGGAAACTAAGGAGAGTTTCAGAGAAATGTGAGGAAGAGCGCTGTTGTGAGACTTGACACACGTAAGTCTGAGCGAACCACGGACTCGAGAGTCAGAGATGCCAAATAGGTGTGTTAGGAGCCCAAAGGGACGATCAGGGAAATTCACCAAGAGAGAAAGAAGCAGGGAGAAGAGGCGCGCACACAGCTACAAAGCAAGTTCCCTAGTGGGGAAAAAAAAAAAAACCACGCAGAGCCTGAGAGACAGAGAGCTGTCAGTGGGAGGGAGAGACAGCATATCAGACAGAGGACAGCGACAGCCGGACATAGGCAGACTGTATATATGCTGGTGGGAAACTGAAAAAAAAAAAAAAGACTATGGAGTGAAAGGTGAGACAAAGTCCGTGGAAATAGGGGCATGCGCTCTGTGATGGGGGAAAGTGCCCCCAGTAAAACACTGGAGACAGAAATCTAGAGTCACAAGCAGGCAGATACAGAGTGCAAGTGCATGCGTCATCTAAAGAGAACAGATCTCTAAGAGACATGGAGGAGACAGGCTGAGGGAGTGCCCACTGAGCTAACGGGAAGGACAAGCAAGAGGAAGAGAATGCAAGAGAGACTGGCAGCAAGACCCCAAGAGTTGGAAAAGGAGAAACTGCTCTGATTGGGGTTGAGAGTGCACAAGGGTCTCAGGGAGGGGCTCTGCACCGCGGTGCTGCTGGGCTCAGAGGCTTGTCTCTGCAGGGCACTAACCCTCCCACGTCTCTCTCCTTCACAGCATAGTGTGCAGTCTGTGCATCTGGCTGCCCACTGGTGCAGAAACTGAGCCGCACCTTGTCTCCCGCCTGCCCGCCATCACCATGACACCCACCTGCACCAACAGCACTGAAGAGAACAACAGCAGCCAAGCGTGCATGCCCCTCTCCAAGATGCCTATTAGTCTAGCTCACGGCATCATCCGGGCCACTGTGCTGTTTGCCTTCCTTGCTGTATCCTTCGTGGGCAACGTCGTTCTCGGTTATGTACTGAACTGTAAGCCGCAGTTAATGCAAGTGAGCAACAGGTTCGTCTTCAACCTTCTTGTGACGGACCTGTTGCAGATTACCCTCGTGGCTCCCTGGGTGATGGCCACCTCCATTCCTGCCTTCTGGCCTCTCAACAGCCAGTTCTGCACAGCCCTGGTTAGCCTCACCCACTTATTTGCCTTCGCGAGTGTCAATACCATTGTGGTGGTGTCAATAGATCGCTACCTGTGCATCATCCACCCTCTTTCCTACCCATCAATGATGACCAGCCGACGTGCTTATAGGCTCCTCCAAGGCACCTGGATTGTGGCTCTCTTGCAGAGCACACCTCCTCTCTACAGCTGGGGCCAGGCTACTTTTGATGAACGTAATGCTCTCTGTTCCATGATCTGGGGAGCCAGCCCCGTCTATACCATTTTCAGTGTGGCATGCTTCATCGTTGTTCCACTGGCTGTTATGATTGGCTGCTACTCTGCAGTGTTTGGTGTAGCCCGTCGGCAGCATGCTCTCCTGTACAACAATGCCAAGAGCCGCAGCTTGGGGGTGATAGCCAAGGACTCTGTGAAGACTGAGAATAGACGGGGAATAAAGAAAAGGGATGAGTTCCAGGATGAGAATGAGTTCCAGAGCGAAGATGAAGGTCAGGCCAAGACTAAGGAAAGCAGCATCAAGGTGGAAGAGGGTCCCATGGAAGCCAGTGGCATTGTCAAGAAGACCAAAGAAAGAAGCCTATATTTAAGTGCAGGTATTTCTGAGTTCAAGGGCAGTGAAGAGGTCAGTAATGGCAGCACGGAGGGACTGGGAACCAGCAGCGAATTCCTAATAGGCAGCACTGGCCGCACAGAGAGCAATCAGTGCAATATTGACTTGGGCGAAGATGACATAGAATCTGGCATGGATGAAACCCATTTCAGCGAAGATGATGCCAAGGCAGTGAACATCCCGGAGAACCTTCCAGCCAGTCGTCGAAACAGCAACAGCGACCCACCTTTGCCCCCGTGCTATCAGTGCAAAGCTGCCAGAGTGATCTTCATCATCATTTTCTCCTATGTGATATCCCTGGGGCCCTATTGCTTCATAGCTGCGCTGGCTGTGTGGGTGGATGTCCAAACCAAGGTACCCCAGTGGGTGATTACCATAATAATCTGGCTTTTTTTCCTGCAGTGTTGCATTCACCCTTATGTCTATGGCTACATGCACCAGGGCATCAAGAAGGAAATCAACGAGGTCCTGAGGAAGCTACTCCGTAAGAATAGGCCCTTTACAGAAGTCAGCCGCCGTGACCTGCATGAAACCGAAGCTGGCATAGAGGGAGGTATTGAAGGCAGGATTGTCCCCTCCTATGATTCTGCTACTTCACCTTAAAGTTAGTTCTAAGGCAAGCGTTTAAGTGTCCACAAAACAAAAACAAAAGCTGCTTTCTTTTCAGTGCACCACCCCCAGTCTCATTAGTGCCAATCCTTACCATTTCAGGCAAAGGTGTTGTGCACACGTCCTTTCCCACGACAAGGCAGGTAAGGAAGAAGTAGAGACTTGAATCTTTCCTGAAAGGTAAAAGCCCGTCAAAGATTGGACTTGAGGATTCCTACCAAATATATATATCTATATATCTTTTTAGGCTCTAAATTTCCTAAAACAAGGGCTGTCTGGTGTGGAACTGTTCTTGGTGTTTATTTTGCCTGCCTCCCCAGAGCTATAACATGGCAGCTTTAGCTCGGAGTAAAAGGGAAGGTGGTGCCTGTGGACAGAGGGACTATTTGGCCTTCAGGTCAAGAACTCATGGACTGGGGCTACATATTGTGTTCAACTGACAGAAAACACAATTGATCAAATCACTTTTGGAGCCCCCAAAGCAGAGCGAGGTGGACAGGTCATCGTATGAGTTGATTTCTGTACTGAAGAGCCCCACGATATGGTGCAAAGACTATAATGCAAACCTTAACAAAGGGGAATTATAAAGTTAGTATATAAAGAAAACTTCTAGGTCCTCCAAATGGATCCAGAAAAATGCATACAGGAAATGGGGAGTTGGTCCAAAGGAAGAAGCGGAGAAATAAGATGTAGCCATGGAGCTAAACAATTGTGTGTTTCTTTTTCTTTCTCTCTCTCCCCTCTTTCTCCATCCTCCCCTCCCCTAGGTGCCTACATGGGCTGTGACTGACAGTGATTTATCGCTAAGCTTAAAAGATACCTGGGTGAAGTGGCTTATTTGATCAGTTTTCTTGTGGGGCAAGAGGTATTTCCTTACAGGTTTGAAAAAGGCATTGAAAGGTGGCAATGCCTAGCCTATTGGTAGAAACGCCTCCATAGAAAACAGGATTTCAAATGTGTTTCTAACATTTTGTTGAAACTGAACTTTCTATTTTATCTTTAAAGCTCAACCCCTTCAAAGTGTAACAAAGAAAACTGTTTGCCCAAATCCAAAATCCAAATGGAACCAGAACCTGTCCAAAGGTAGTAAGTTCATTTGACAGCACACTTAGGTTATAAGGAACAAAACTGGTTAGAGGAAGAAACAGGAAAACTCAAATACACTGAACTTGGCCACTGCGAGGTCACTGGCAAGTTCACTGCTTTTTGGTAAGTAGGGTAAGAATCCTCAATGAACACGACAGTTACAATAGGAGTTAGGTTTCCATCACTGCCTCCCAAAGCCTCCATGTCTTTAGACTATACACATTAAGGGGAAACCACAACAACTTGTACATATAAGGAGGTTTGCCAGGTGAAGACTAATTGCTCTATTTCTTTTGCTCATAAGGAGACAAAAACAAGAATGGTTTTGGTTTGATGCTTCAAACTTGAGTGGATTTCCCCTCTTCGTTTGTTACAACTTTGTGAAAAATCAGTACTTTTGTCTTGTGCTAGTGCTGTGTTCTTTCGTGGTACTTCTTCTAGACGTAAGCTCTAACTGTAAATAAAATGTGTTCTTGGAGTTGTGGAGCTAGATAGTAGGTTGTGTGTGTTCTTAGCTAGTGTCGTCAGTGAACAGTGAGTGATGTGTACATGTGAAGTTAGTTAACAAAATGCATGCAGTATTCTAGCCACAATTTTTGAAGTAGAACCTAGTACGTTTCTTTACCTTTGAAAGTGTATACTGCTGGATATGTAAGACGGCTCCAAGACGGTGCAGCAGGAAGAGGTGTCCCTTCGTTCCTCAAATCCCTGGTACGTGACAAGCAGGAACTTATTTTGGTACAAGCGGTAATTGATGTGAATTAAATTATCATCTTGGCTGAAGTCCACGCTGGCAGTTCTCCACAATGCACCTGGCACTGGTATACCTGTTTTCTTTAATGCATAGAATGCAGACTCAAAGAAGACAGTCCTTTCCCCATAAAAGAGCAAGAACCCCGGGACAGGCTATTGGAGTCCTGAGAGCAGATGAAAAGAACGCTGCAGTTTCAAGACTTAAACAGGAACCGGTACCTGATTGGAAAGTTATTGGACTTGTACTGAATTGACCTATATTGTGACCATCCCTGCCCCCCTAGATAAGTGCCAAAACCCAGAAAAGGACTGCTCTGTTTTTTACCCACTTTGGCTGTCTCAGACATGACGCAGTATTGATAAAGGGACAGTGAGATTTCTCGTGGTGGGGGCCCGGGTTGCAGCTCAGGTGTTTGAAGAGTTACAGTTGTAGATCAAATATATTTACAAAAGAAATAGTATTATTTTATTATATTTTGAGAACAAAAGTATTACAAGAGTATATATACATATATGTGTATATATATATACTCATTAAATCGTTTCTAAAACTGCCTTTAATACCAAATTTCATGTGCTATTTTGAGACTGAGAACAATAGAAAAATTGCACTCAGTCAATAAAACAATTCTCTTTACTACTTTCCATTTTAAATTTAAAAGTTTCCTTTAAAAAGGGTTTGTAATTTAAAAGTGCCTTTTCAAAGGATTTTCAAAACTATAGTCCTGGGACCAAGTTCCCACTGGCACAACTTACCTTCAGGTGCACAAATGGGGTGGAATTTATTGTCCACTTTCAGGAAGAAGAGAAATCCCCTCACAGTCCAATCAAATTTATGAATTGATATTGTTTCATAGGCCAGTAGTCTCAGAGACTCTGCCCAAAGTCAAGGTTTCATGGATTGGATGGCTTTAATTGAATTCTTTCTAAACTGGTTATGATGCATTTATCACTGGACAGGAATAACAGACTCCTGCTTGGGGAATGCAGTTAGATTAACATTTGTGATTTAACTATTATTAAATGTTTGTGTTTCTTAAATAGGTGCTGTTAATCTGTCCTTGGTATTTTCTTCTGAAATATTCTAAATAAAGTGTGATTTAATGTGTGCACCTGGTTTCTATATTGTGCTCTTTGAGAAAAAAGGGGGACACATGACATTCCCATCCCTCCTCTTTTGTGGAGACAGAATAAGCAACTCACTGTGTCCAATTCCCTCCATGGGCAACTGCACTCACGTGCACATACATACACCATTTTTTAAGATAAAAATAAAAAATTATGCAGTAGTACAGAGCAGTAGTCATCAGAAAGGGTTTGTTGGGAGAGACACATAGCTTTGTGCTCAATGAATAAAGAAAATTTCAAAGTGAAATGGGGTGAGCAGAGAGGAAACATGAATGGGGCCAGATACCTAAGGTTCTCACCTGTCAAGTTCATTCCAAAGGCAATGAGGTTTGAATAGATGGGGGCGTTTTAATCTTAAAAAACTTTTTAATATTTTAGAAACTCCTAGTGTTTGAGTGTTCTGTCTGCGTGTTTGTTCACTGTGTGTGTGTGTGTGTGTGTGTGTGTGTGTGTGTGTGTGTGCCTGGTGCCCTCAGAGGTCAGAAGAGTACATCACATGCACCGGAACTGGAGGTATGGGCAGGTATGAGCTGACAAGTGGGTACAGGACATCACACTCAGGTATTCTATAAGAGCAACAAGTTCTCTTAACCATGGATCCAGCTTTTCAAGTGGGATAAAAAAAAAAAAACCTGTACCCTGCCAGGGCAGCACAACAGAGCCAAACCTGTTAGTGCAGGTGTGGGTGAGGCATCAATGTCTGGGCAGGTGGGAGAGCTGACCCTGTGGTTTTAAGAGCAGGAGAACTGTCCTTGACCCCCACCAGCTGCAACACTTGGGAGAGCAGGTCTGGCCCTTGTCAGGGCATCACAAGAGAGCCATCCCTGTTTAACTCAGCTGTGAGCAATCCAGCCCCGAAGTTGACAGCATGGGAGAGCTCTCCCCATTTCTCATCTGTACTGTGGCAACATGGCCTGTGGCAGGTGGGAGAGTTGACCTTGTGGTCATAAGAGTAGGAGGGCTATCCCTGACACCACCGGCAGTGACACCCAGGAGAACTGGCCCTGCACCATGCCAGAGCAGCATAATAGAGCCAACCCTGTTAGCAGAGGTGTGAGAAAGCCAGCCCCGAAGTTGAGAGTATGGGAGAGATGTCCCCAGTTCTCAGCTGTCTTGCAGCAGCACGGGCATGAGCAGGGCAATGAGGCTTCCCTGCCTTTCAATGCCTGAAGTCGATGGGAGAGCAGGCCCTGTGGTCATAAGTGTGGGAGACCCATCCCTGACCCTCACCTCCTCCAACACTTGGGAGAGCAGACCCTGTACCTCACCAGGGCAAAACGAAATACAGCCAACGGTGTGCGTACAGAGGTGGATGAACCAGTCCTGAAACTGTGAGCATGGGAGAACTGTCCCCATTACCCATATGTCTTGTGGTGACACGGACAAGGGAATGATGTCCTCTTGCCTACCCATCAATGGCTGAGGCGGGTGGGAAAGCTGGCTCTGTAGTCATGAGAGTGGGAGGGTTGTCCCTGACCCCCACCAGCTGCAACATTCGGGAGAGCAGGCCCTGCATCTCACCAAGACAACACACTGGAGCCAATCCTGCTATTGCAGGTGTGGGGAGCCAGCCCTGAAGTTGTGAGCATGGGAGATCTGTCCCCATTACCCATCTGTCCTGTGGCAACTTGGGCAGAAGAGAGTTGCCCTCTTCCCCTACCCTCCCATTAATGTATGGGGCAGGTGGGAGAGCTGGCCCTGTTGTCATAAGAGTGGGAGAGTGACCCCTGACCCCCGCCAGCTGTAACACTTACAAGAGCAGGTCCCGCACCTTGCCAGGGCAGCACAATAGAGCCAACCCTGTTAGTGCAGGAGTGGGTGTGCCAGCCCCAAGACTGTGACCATGCGAAAACTGTCCCCATTTCACACCTGGCTGACCAACCCTACAGCTGCTTAGGCCCAGACCCAAGGACATGACTTGGTCTGCCCCACCATCTAGGATCTGCTCAAGAACATGAAGGGGCCTCACCTGCAGACCCAAATCTGCAGGATCTCCACAACATGGGCTCTGCAAGGGCCCAACCTTGATAGGGTAGTAGAAACCAAAGGCCTTGAGTCAAACCACTGACTCTTTTGAAATGAACACCTCCAAGTAAAGATAAAGGACAAAGGGGTTTAGAGCGTGACTCACTGTGTCATACTGCAGCTTCCATAATGAGATTTTTAAGGTTTTCCCTTTTTTTCTTTTCTTTTCTTTTTTATCTTAAACTTTCTTTAATGTTGGAGGTGTGCAGGGGTGGAGGGTAGATACGAAGGAATGTGGGAAAAGAATGGGATCTAGATACATGATGTAAAAGACACATAGACTAAATGAATTAATAATTTAAAACTCTAAATAAAGAAATGAACAGAATTACCCAGTCCCTCAGTTACGGCCACTAGGCTCAAGTCCGTGCTTTCTTATCTCAGCTCAGAGCACCTCATTCATCACCTCTCAGTTTAGCTCACCTTCATTACCCACACTCCCGTCTCTTAGTTCAGCCCCAACTCGCCAGGGTCTATAGGACAGGAGAACAAAAGCACCCTTCTCCAACCCCTAGCCTCAGAAAGGAGTCCTAAGCCTGATACAGATACCACATATGAAAACAGTGCACTGGGGAACTGTGGCCACCAGAGCCCTGGCCCAGAAAGCACCTAGAGAGGGAAGTATCTGGGTTTCAAACTGGAGGGCCCTGTTTTCTAGGTTCTAAACCCCAGAGGCACACCCATGCCCCATTCCCAACCAGCAAAGCCCTAGAGACCTCGGAAGCACCTTCCCATACATCTGACAACACCTGGAGAGAAAAGTATCTGGGTTCCAAACTGGAGGAACCTGTTTTCTGGGTTCCAACCCCCCCAGAGACACATCCCATGACCCACCCCCAACCAGCAAAGCCCCAGAGACCTGGAAACAGCCTCCCCACACACCCAGCAATCCCCCACTGCATCAGTGGCCACCAGAGCCGTGGCCCTTACTGCACCTGGAGAGGTGAGTATCTGGGTTCCTGTTCCCTAGGTCCTATCCCCTAGAGGCATATCCCATACCCCACCTCATCCCCACCCATTAAAGCCCCCAAAGACCTGGGATCAGCCTCCCCATGCTCCCAATCATCCCCCACTGCAACTGTGACCACCAGTGCCTTGGCCGTGACTGTACCTGGAGAGGTGTCTCAATTTCAGACTGGAGGGCCCTGCTCTTTAGGCCCTACTGTCCCACCCCACCCATCAAAGCCCCAAAGAACTCAGAGCAGCCTCCGCAATCCTTCAACAATCCTCCAACACACTCAACACCACAAAGAGCAACATTGACACTGACAAAAACTACTGGCCCTACCACAGCAAGACTTGAACACCAAAATAAAGATGAAGCAGAAGAAAATGACCTAAAAATAACTTTAGGACAATGTTTGAGGCCCTTAAAGAGGAAATGAAAAGTTCCCTCAAAGAAATAGAAGAAAAGACAAAAAAATTGGAAGAAATCAACAAATTCCTTAAGGAAAACCAAGAAAAAAAAACAATCAAACAGCTGAAATAAACAATTCAAGACTTGAAAACCAAAATAGAAACAATAAAGAAAACACAAACTGAGGGAATTATAGAAACAGAAATTATGATAAAACTATCAGGAACCACAAATACAAGCATAAAGAGCAGAATATAAGAGATGGAAGATAGAATCTCAAGCGCTGAAAATTCAATAGAGGAAATAGACTCATTGGTCAAAGAAAACATTAAATCTAACAAAAGCTTAACCCAAAATATCCAGGAAATATGGGACAGCATGAAAAGACCAAACCTAAGAATAATAGGGAAAGAAGAAGGGGAAGTCCAACTCAAAAGCAAAGAAAATATATTCAACAAAATCATAGAAGAAAACTCTCCCAACCTAAAGAAAGATATACATATGAAGATACAAGAAGCTTACAGAACACCAAATAGACTGAATCAAAAAAAAGTTCCCTTGCCACATAATAATAAAAAACTAAATATAAAGAATAAAGAAAAAATATTAAGAGCTGCAAAGGAAAAATCAAGTAACATATAAAGGCAGATCTATCATAATTATACCTAACTTCTCAATGGAAACAAGAAAAGGCAGGAGGTCCTGGTCAAGCATAATGCAGACATTAAGAGACCACGGATGCCAGCCCAGACTACTACACCCAGCAAAATTTTCAATGACTATAAACAGACAAAACAAGATATTCCATGACAGAACCAGATTTAACCAATACCTAGCCACAAACCCCGCCCTACACAAAGTACTAGAAGGAAAACTCCATCCCAAGAAAGTTAACCACATCCATATAAACACAGACAATAGATGATCTCACAGTAGCAAATCCCAAAGTAGGAAAAAAATACACACAATAGGAAGGGTGGATATGGGAGCAGGGAAGCATATATCTTAATTTAAGGAACTACCTGAGGGTTGTCAAGAGACTTGACCCTAGAGGGGTTCCCAGGTTTCCAGGGAGACGCCCCCAGTTAGTTCCTTGGGCAGCTGAGGAGAGGGAGCCTGAATGGGCCAGTTCCTATAGCCATACTGATGAATTTCTTGCATATCACCATAGAACCTCCACCTGACGATAGATGAAGAAAATGACAGAGCCCCACATTGGAGCACCGGACTGAGCTCCCAAGGTCCTGATGAGGAGCAGAAGGAGAGAGAACATGAGAAAGAAAGTCAGGACCGTGAGGGAACCTCCAGCTGGCGACAGATGGGGAAGGTGACTGAGCCCCACATTGGAGCACTGGACTGAGCTCCCAAAGTCCTGATGAGGAGCAGAAGGAGCGAGAACATGAGGGAGAAAGTCAGGAACGAGAGGGGTGCGTTCACTCATGGAGACGGTGGGACAGAACTAATGGGAGATCACCAACTCCAGTTGGAATGGGACTGATGGATCATGCGACCAAACCCGTCTCTCTGAATGTGGCCAACAGCGGGGGCTGACTGAGAAGCAAAGGACAATGGCTCTGGGCTCTGATTCTTCTGCATGGACGGGCTCTGTGGGAGCCTTCTCAGCTTGGTCGATCACCTTCCTGGACCTGGGGGAGTTGGGAGGACCTTGGTCTTAGCATAGAGTGGGGAACCCTGATGGCTCCTTGGCCTTGAGAGGGAGGGAGGGGAGGTATGGGTGGAGGGGAGGGGAGGGAAGGGGGAGAAGGAGGGGAGGGAAGGGGGAGGAGGAGGGGAGGGAGGGGGGAGGAGGAGGGAAGGAGATGGAAATTTTTAAATATAAAAAAAATAAACCATGAGGAAAAAAAATAACATCACCAACAATGAAAACTAAAATAACAGGAACTAGCAATCTCTGGTCATTAATATCCTTAATATAAATGGGCTCAACTCACCTATTAAAAAGATACAGGTTAACAGATTATATACTAAAACAAAATCCATCCTTCTGCTGCATACAAGAAACACACCTCAACCTCAAAGACAGACATCACTCAGAGTAAAGGGTTGGGGAAGACTTTTCAAATCAAATGGACCTAAGAAACAAGGTGGTGTAGATATCCTAATATCTAACAAAATAGACTTCAAACTAAAATCAATCAAAAGAGACAAAGAAGGATATTTCATATTAGTTACAGGAAAAATACAAGTGAATCCTTATATGTAAAAGAAACACTACTAAAGCTTATATCACACATTAAATGGTACACACTAATAGGGGGAGACTTCAACTCCCCACTCTCACCACTCTCACCACTGGCGAGATCTATCAGACAGAAAATTAACAGAGAAATAAGGGAACTAACATATGTTATGACTCAAATGCACTTAACAAACATATATAGAACATTCCATCCAAACATAAAAGAATATACCTTCTTCTTGGGACCTCGTGAAATCTTTTTAAAAAATTGACCACATACTAGGTAACAAAGCAAACCTCCACAGATACAAAAAAATTAGAATAACCCCACACATCTTACTGGATCACCATGGCTTAAAATTAGAATTCAGCAGCAATGCTAACTTCAGAAAGCCCACAAACTCATGGAAAGAAAACAATTCTTACTGGAATCATCAGTGGGTCAAAGAAGACATAAAGAAATTAAAGATTTCCTAAAATTCAATAAAAATGAGCAAATAAAATACCCAAATTCATGGGACACAATGAAAGCAGTGTTAAGAAGAAAATTCATAGCACTAAATGCCTACATAAACAAGTTGGAAAAATCCCACACTAGTGAGTTAACAGAACTCCTAAAAACTCTAGAACAAAAAGAAGCAAATTCACCCAGGAGGACTAGACAGCAGGAAATAATCAAATTGAGACCCGAACTCAACAAAATAGAAACAAACAATACAAAGAATTCATAAGACAAAGAGTTGGTTCTTTGAGAAAATTAACAAACCTTTATCTAAACCAACCAAATTAACCAAAAGACAGAGATAGAATTTATAAATTAAGATAATCAAAAATGAAAAGAGGGACATAACAACAGACATGGAGAAACTCAAGAGAATCATTAGGTCATATTTCAAAAACTTGTACTGCAAAAATTGGAAAACTTAAAGGAAATGGACAATTTTCTAGAAAAATATCACTTACCAAAATTAAATCAAAACCAGATAAGCAAGTTAAATAAACCTATAAATACTAAGAAATAGAAATAGTCATCAAAAGTCTCTCAACCCACCCCCCCAAAAAACCTGGCTAGATGGTTTCAGTGAAGAATTCTTCAAGATTTTCAAAGAAGGACTAATACCAATACTCCTCAAATTGTTCCACACAATAGAAAAAGAAGGAACATTGCCAAACACATTCTATGAAGCTACAATTACCTTGATACCCAAACCACACAAAGACATGACTAAGAAAAAGAATTACAGACCAATCTCACTCATGAACATTGATGCAAAAATAATAAAATACTGGCAAACAGAATTCAAGAACACATAAGAAAAATCATCCACCTTGATCAAGTAAGTTTCATCCCAGAGATGCAGGGATGGTTCAACATATGAAAAATCTGTCAATTTAATCCACCATATAAACAAACTGAAAGAAACAAATGCTCATCTCATTAGATGCTGAAAAAACTTTCGACAAAATATGACATCCCTTCATGATAAAGGTCTTGGAGAGAGCAGGGATACAAAGAACAAACCTAAACATAATAAAGACAATATACAGCAAGCCAATATCAAACTAAATGGAGACAAACTCAAAGCAATCCCACTGAAATTAGGAACAAGACAAGGTTGTCCACTCTCTCCATATCTATCCAGTATAGTACTTTAGTTCCTAGCTAGAGCAATAAGACAACAAAAGGAGATCAAGGGGATACAAATTAGAAAAGAAGTCAGACACTCACTATTTGCTGATGATATGATAGTTTACATAAGTGACCCCAAAAATTCCACCAAGGAACTTCTACAACTAATAAATGCATTCAGTAAAGAAACAGCATACAAGATTAACTAAAAAAATCAGTAACCTTCCTTTACAAAGATGATAAATGGGCTAGGAAAGAAATCAGAGAAACATCACCCTTCACAATAGCCACAAGTAAAATAAACTATCTCAGAGTAACTCTAACCAAACAAGTGAAAGATCTGTATGACAAGAACTTTAAGTCTTTGAAGAAAGAAATTGAAGAAGATATCAGAAAATGGAAAGACCTCCTATGCTCTTGGATAGGTAATAAAATAAAAATGGCAATCTTACAAAATACAATCTACAGATTCAATGAAATCCCCATCAAAATTCCAGCATAATCCTTCATAGAACTTGAAAGAATACTCAACTTCATATGGAAAAACAAAAACAAAAAAACAGGATAGACAAACCAATCCTGTACAATAAAGAAACTTGTGGAGGCATCACACTCCTTGTCTTCAAGCTCTACTAGAGAGCTATAATAATGGAAACAACTTGGTATTGGCACACAAACCGACAGGAGGACCAATAGAATCGAATCAAAGACCCTGATATTAATCCACACACCTATGAACACCTAATTTTTGACAGAAGCTAAAATGGAGAAAAGAAAACATCTTCAACAAATGGTGCTGGAATAACTGGATGCATGTAGAAGAATGCAAATAAATCCATATCTATCCCCATGCTCAGAAATCAAGTCCAAATGGATCAAAGATCTCAATATAAATCCAGCCACACCGAATCTCATAGAAGAGAAAGTGGGAAGTACACTTGAACACATGGGCACAGGAGACTGCTTCCTAAATATAAGAAAAACAAGTAGCACAGACACTGAAAATAACAATTAATACATGGGACCCTCTGAAACTGAGAAGCTTCTGAAAGGCAAAGGACAATGTCAACAAGACAAAATGGCAGCCTACAGAATGGACAAAGATTTTCACCCAATCCCGTATCTGACAGAGGGCTTATCTCCAAAATATATAAAGAACTCAAGAAACTAGGCATGAACAAACCAAATAATCCAATTTGAAAATGGGGTACAGATATAAACAGAGAATTCTTAACAGAGGAATCTCAAATGGCTGAAAGACACCGAAGGAATTGCTCAACATCCTTAATCATCAGACAAATGTAAACCAAAACAACTCTGAGATTCCATCTCACACCTGTCAGAATGGCTAAGGATCAAACACACTAAGGACAGCTCATGCTGGAGAGGAAATGGAGCAAGAACACTCCTCCATAACTGGTGAGAGTGCAAACCTGTACAGGCATTTTAGAAATCAGTATGGCAGGTTCTCCGAAAATTGTGAATCAATCTACCTCAAGATCCAGCAATGTCACTCTTGAGCATATATCCAAAGGATGCTCAATCATACCACAAAGACTTTTGCTCAGCCATGTTCATAACAGCATTATTTATAATAACCAGAACCTGAAAACAACCTAGATGCCCCTAACCAAAGAATGGATAAAGAAAGTGTGGTACATTTACACAATGAAGTACTACTCAGTGGTAAAAAACAATGACATCTTGAAATTTGCAGGCAAATGGATGGAACTAGATAAAACCATCCTGAGTGAGGTAACCCAGATCCAGAAAGACAAACACAGTATGTACTTACTCATAAGTGGATATTAGACATAAAACAAAGGATAACCAGACTACAGTCCACAACCCCAGAGAAGCCAGGATTCAAGGAGGACCCTAAAAGAGACATATATGGATCCCTCTGGGAAGGAGAAATAGACAAGTTCTCCTGAGTAAATTGAGAATGTGGTGAGAGGGGAAAGAGTGAAAGGGGAGTAGGTAGTGGAGAAGGGGAAGGGAAGAGAACATGTGTGATTGGGAAGGTCGAGATGGGGAAGGTCAGAATGGGAGAGCAAGGCAAGAGATATCTTGATAGAGGGAGCCATTATGGGGTTAGTGATAAACCTGGCACTAGGGAAATTCCCAGGAATCCAACAAGGATGACCCTGCTAAGAGTCTAAACAATAGTGGAGAGGGTGCTTTAACTGTCCTTCCCCTGTAATCAGATTGATGACTACCTTAATTGTCATCATAGTACCTTCATCCAGTAACTGATGGAAACAGATGCAGAGATCCACTGAGCTGAGCTTCTGGAGACCAGTGGTAGAGAGAGAGGAGTGATACTATGAGGAAAGGTGTCAAGATTATGATGGACAAACTCACAGAAACAGTTGGCCCAAGCTAGTGGGAGCTCACTGACTCTGGACTGACAGCTGGGGAACCTGTATAGAACCAAACTAGGCCCTCTGAATGTGGATGACAGTTGGGTGTGGCTTGGACAGTTTGTGGGGCCACTGGCTGTGGAACAAATATGTATTCCTACTGCATTAACTGGCTCTTTGGAGCCCATTTCCTATGGAGGGATACTTTGTTAAGCCTAGATATGGGGGGTGGGTTGTGTCTTGGTCCAACCTCAAGTGATATTCCAGACTTTGTTGATTCCCCATGGGAGGCTTCACGCTCTCTGAGGAGTGATGGGAGGTGGAGTGAGAGGAAGGTATGGGGAGCAGAAGGAGAAGAGGGAGAGGGAACTAGAACTGGTATGCAAAATAAAAGGATTGTTTTAAAAAATAAAATAAATGTAAAGAGAAAAAAGAAAACAGTACACAGATAAGATGGGTTAATATGTCTAGTATTTAAGAACCTCTAGTTCTTTTTGAGACAAAGCATTTGGCCTACTATTGGCTTCTCTCTTGATCCTCTCATTAGCAGTGGTATAAGCAAATGCAGGGCTTATACTGCTGAAGTTATATTCATGAACCTATACAAGGAGGCTCAGGTTGCTATTCAACCTCATTTCAATCAAATTAAAGAGCTCTTCTCCACTTAACTACAAAGCCAATCTAATATTGACTTACACACTTTCAAGATGTTCAAAGATGGTTGTCCTGAGACCTACCTTTATCTTAATCTATGAACACCACTCGTGCAACAACACCTTTTTTATTTTGTTTAAGCAATAAATTTTCTTTTCTAGAAAACCATTTTCAAAACAAAAAAAAAGTAGTGGAAGCCTACATAACATTTTCAGGCAGCTAAACTGGTGGTAAATGTGCTCCCTGAAGCTCCATGCAACACTGTTTAGTTTAGAATATTTGTAGAATGGAATAAGCTCCAAAGAATCCTAACAAGCAGTTTTTTTTTCCTTAGGCAGGCTTCAAGACCTAAGCCCTAGATTATGAGGAATCTGAAAACTCCAGTCAGGAGACCTTCTGGGCCCTTTTGTGCCCACCCTTCCAATAATTCTGCAATAGAGTCAGGCTCATTTGTCATAAGTCACAATATAGATCCTTCTTATTTAGATAATGGCAGGCCTTGCTACCGAGAAAGTGACTGATTTTCTTCCAAGTGTCAACCAATCACTCCTTAATTGCCCTCTCCTTCTCTCAGAATGGAAATCTTTAGGGCGGAACAATTCTGTATTATGTCAATTATGTTTTAAATAAATGCTGATTGGCCAGTAGCCAGGCAGGAAGTATAGGCGGGACAACCAGATTGGAAGTAGAGACAGGGCAATGAGAACAGGAGAATTCTGGGAAGAGAGAAGCTCCCTCCCTGATCCTGTCCAGACACCGAAGAAGCAAGATGTGACCTGCCCTGCTGAAAAAGGTACTGAGCCATGTGGCTAACATAGATAAGAATAATTGGTTAATATAAATTATAAGAGTTAATAAGAAGCCTGAGCTAATGGGCCAATCAGTTTATAACTTATGGAGACCACCGCGTAATTTTCTTTGGGGCTTACCTGATGTGGGAACCGGGCAGGACAGAAACCCAAACAAGCAGGCCCCCATGCTACAAATGTCTCATGTCTTCTTTCCCCCATTTCAGTCTAGCCATCCTTTCCCTGAAAGGTAATATGACCTCTTTGAGCCCTTGAGCCAGGCACACAAGAACAATTCTTCATCTTTAGGATATGTTGGGAATGTTCATAAATTGAAGAGTGTGAATAAATATTTTTCAAATATTTTCCTAATTGAGACAGTTATCAATAAAATTTACTACATGAAATATATATGATTTTTGTGACTGCTCCCTCAAAACCACAAATAAGATCGAGGAATATTTGTAATAGAAATGTCCAATATTCAGAGAATAACCTATTGTTTAGTCTAAATCAATCAATACATAAGGACCATCAAGATGGCTCAGTGGATAAAGGACTTGCCACCAAGCTTGATGACCTGGGTGTGATCCCTAGAGCCCAGGTGATGGAAGGAGAGAACAGAATCCCACAAAGTGTTCTCTGTGTTCCACTTGTGTGCCATGTCATGTACATACCCGCACACATCCATGTAGGAAAAGTAAGACATAATAATAGCAGTAGTAATTATAAACATGGACAGCAGTGACTGGTGATGGCTTAGACATAAGGGCACTTAACAAAAGCCCTGATGGCCTATGTTCAGTCCCTGGAACCCACATGGTAGAAGATCATTGACTCCTGTGGTTGTCCTCTGACCTTCACACGTGCTCCATGAGATCCATACACCCATCTCCCACATTCATGGAAAATTGTAAAGGAAGATAAATTTTATAAACCTGGAATCCAAGGATATGTTACCTATGTAAAACTAAGACACAAATCGAACAGTCTTGCCCTCCAAATGACTGTAAACAGAAATAGACTAACAAAACATGTGTTTTAAGCTAGAGGAGATAGAATACAAATATCTAGAAATGTGTAGGATTTACTGAGCAATAAGATAGTAGCATTGAATCTTTTTATAAACTCTACAATTTAAACTAACTACTCTACTGACTAATTTTATGTCAACTTGATGCAAGCTAGAGTCGTTAGAGAGGAGGAAGCTACAAATGAGGGAATACTTCTATAATATGGAGCTATAGAAAAATCTGTTGGGAATTTTCTTAATTAGTAATTGATGGCGGGGGCCCCAGCCCACTCTGGGTGGTTCCATCCCTGGACTTGTGGCTCTGAGTTCTATATGAAAGTAGACTGAGCAAGTCATGGAGAGGAAGCCAGTAAGCAGCACCCCTCTATGGCCTCTGCATCAGCTCCTGTTTCCAGGTTCCAGTTAGTCTTGAGTTCCTCTCCTGACTTCTTTTGAAAAGGAACTCTGATATGGAAGTGGAAGCTGAATAAATCCTTTCCTCCCCAACTTACTTTTGGTTATGGTATTCATCATAATAGCAGTAGTAACCCAAACTAACACACGTACATTTTTTAAAACAGCCATATAGATATAAAATATAATATAGCTTGTATCATCAATTTCAGTCACAAAAACATTTTACCTAAAAGTTGTCATATAGTGCTAATGAAATATTGTTCTGACAGAGAAAATAGGCACTCTAAACAGCATCAAGAAGCAGAATTGGGAAAAAAAAAACTTCATGTGAAAAAAATCCCAATGTATATCGTTTTTTAAAATATGCCTCCTTGGGACTGATGGATCGTGCGACCAAGCCCGTCTCTCTGAATGTGGCCAACAGGGGGGGCTGACTGAGAAGCAAAGGACAATGGCTCTGGGCTCTGATTGTTCTTCATGGACGGGCTCTGTGGGAGCCTTCTCAGCTTGGTCGATCACCTTCCTGGACCTGGGGGGAGTTGGGAGGACCTTGGACTTAGCATAGAGTGGGGAACCCTGATAGCTCCTTGGCCTTGAGAGGGAGGGAGGGGAGGTATGGGTGGAGGGGAGGGGAGGGAAGGGGGAGAAGGAGGGGAGGGAAGGGGGAGGAGGAGGGAAGGGAGGGGGGAGGAGGAGGGAAGAAGATGGAAATTTTTAAATATAAAAAAAATAAACCATGAGGAAAAAAAATAAAATAAAATATGCCTCCTTTTTCTGATCTGATTACTTTTTTTCCTCATTTTTTATTAAAGATGTCCATCTCCTCCCCTCCTCCTCCCCCTTCCCTCCCCTCCCTTCCACCCATACCCCCACTCCCTCCCTCTCCAGGCCAAAGAGCCATCAGGGTTCCCTTCACTATGTTAAGTCCAAGGTCTTCCCAACTCCCCCTAAGTCCAGGAAGGTGAGCAACCAAACTGACAAGGCTCACAGTGAACCCATCCATGCTGTAGAGTCCAAGCCCATCGCCGTTGTCCTTGGTTTCTCAGTCCTCTTCCACCGTCAGCCACATTCAGAGAGTCAGGTTTGGTCGCCTGTTCCATCAGTCCCATTCCAACTGGACTTGGTGGTCTCCCGTTAATTCTGTCCTGCCATCTCAATGGGTGAACGCACCCCTCACGGTCCTGACTTCCTTGCTCATGATCTCCCTCCTTTTGCTCCTCATCAGGACCTTGGGAGCTCAGTCTGGTGCTCCAAACAATGACATCTTGAATTTTGCATGCAAATGGATGGAAATAGAAAACACCATCCTGAGTGAGGTAACCCAGGCCCAAAAAGATGAAAATGGGATGTACTCACTCATAAGAAAAGGACATCGAGCCTATAATTCGTGATCCTAGAAAAGCTAAATAAGAAGGTGAATCCAAAGAAAAACATATAGTTATCCTCCTGGATATTGGAAGTAGACAAGATTGCCGGACAAAAAAATGGGAACTTGGGGGTGGGGTGGGATGGGGGGATGGGGGGATGGGAGAGAAAAGTGTGAAGTGGAGGATGGGGAGAGCTTGGGGGAATAGGATGGTTGGGATATAGGAAGGGTGGATATGGGAACAAGGAATTATATATCTTAATTAAGGGAGCCATTCTAGGGTTGGCAGAGACTTGACTCTAGAGGGGTTCCCAGGTGTCCAGGAAGATGCCCCCAGCTAGTTCCTTGGGCAGCTGAGGAAAGGGAGCCAGAAATGTCCAGATCCTATTGCCATACTCATGAATATCTTGCATATCACCATAGAACCGTCACCTGGCGTTGGATGGAGAAAATGACTGATCTGATTACTTTAAATGAAATCTTTTTATTCAAGGGACTGTGACTGAGAATAAATCATTTTAGCAATCTATTTTCTTCCACTAATCAGTATTTTATGTCAAAGAAACTGAGGCTAGACAGTGAGATTTTGCCTTTATGAACTCTTTAACTGAATGTAACTTAGAGAATACATATATATGTAGCACAGCAGATATTTACATAGATACACAGGTGTTTGAAAGCAAGGGTTATGTGCTTTGACACATCTCTGGGAAAATTCATTAATCTACTTTCATCACACCATAGACTGTAACAATAAAGCAGAAGCAAGGAAAAAATCCAACTGTCCCTGAAACACAATGTAAAATATCTTCGTTAGCCATGTATCATTGTCAGTAAATGAAGATTTCTTAAAAATACAAATATGGCTGCTTCGAGGCAGGGTACCGAATCTTTAAATCTCAAGATTTATACATGATCAAATAAAAGTCATCAGGTTCAGCTGCCATAGTGGTACCCACCAGTATACCTAGCATTTAAGATGCTGAAGCAGGAAAATCAAACTAAGTCAAGGCCATCCTAGGCTACATAGTGAGACCCTGTACCAAAACAAGATAAATCACCAGGCTCTCTTGCTAAGCAATTAGGGTGAGCAACAAGGCCAGAAGCAGTCACCTATAAACAGGTGAGAGCATCCTTCTGATTGAATTCTATAAGTCTCTAACCGGACCCAAATATTAAATAAAATTATCATCTTATGTTCTCCATTTCAAAGAGGCTCAAGACCACTTTCTGATATAAAGTTCTTGTAATTTGTTTCAGAATTTAGAAAATATAAGTAACCGGCTCTGAGGATGGCTGGCTCAGTCAGTAAAGTGTATGCCACACAAAAACGAGGAACTGGGCCAAGCAATTGTGGCACATGACTTTAATCCCAGCACTCGGGGGCAGAGGCAAGCAGATCTCTGTTAGTTCAAGGCCATACTGGTCTACAAAGTGAGTTCCAGGACAGTTAGTGCTACACAGAGAAACCGAGAGAGAGAGAGAGAGAGAGAGAGAGAGAGAGAGAGAGAGAGAGAGAGAGAGAGAGAGAGAGAGAGAGAGAGAGAGAGAGAGAGAGAGAGAAAGAGAGACTGAGTTTAGATCCCACACCCTTATAATTTCTGGGTGCTATGGTGTTTGCCTATAATCACAATGTTGGGAGGCAGAAACATGAGGACCCTGGTAGTTGATCAGCCAGCTGGTATGGCCAATTGGTTAGCTTCAGGTTCAATAATTGTTTCAAAAAATACTGTGAAGAATGACTGAGGATACCTGACATGAAACTCTAGCCCCCCCCCCACACACACACACTCATGCACACACACAGAGAAATATAAAATATCATTATTATTATATAATAATGGAAATGAAATATATATCCAGAGTACCTATTAGTTTTCAAATCAAATTGTCTTATAAACAGGAACAATATCCTATTTGTGAGGATTTTTATGAAAATAACCTACAATCTTATAGAAAAAAACACCAACACAAAGTTAATCTTAATACTATGGCTTAAAACATTGAATAATTACAAACAAACCTCCTCTAAAAGGTCATTAGCTACACTGTGACCTATGTAAACAGTGAAATAATTATTCAACAAAAATAACAACTACAAAAACTAATATAACAGTATAAAGAAATTTCTTTGGTTGATGATTTTTAGGGTGTTTGTTTTGAAAAAAGTTCAAAGCAGGCCTTAAAATTACTAGCTTTGAACTTGAGGTGATCCTCCTACCTCAGTATTTCAAGTGCTGGGATTACAGGCTGCAATCTTTATAAATGGTACTAGGTGGACAGAAATTTAGACCTTAACTCCCCCAAAACACACCAATATTAGTATAAACTGGATTGGATAAATTAGAACATGGAAAGTATAAGTTATCATTATATACTTCAGGACATATTCCTTTCATATATAATTTCATATTATAAGAACTCTCCAATGTTACTAAAGAAACATCACAAATATTCTGTCTTGGAACTTGAAATATATCAATACGTGGGATTTATCTAAATACAGCAGTCCTCAACACTGATTTCAACTTAAAAATGCCTGGTGAAATGTAACCTGTGTGTTTCAAGCCCAGAAATTATGATTTCATTGACGTGGTATGCATAGTTTGAAAATCAAGTTTTTGAGGGTATGGGGAGATGGCTCAGAAGTTAAGAGCAATAATGCAGAGGACCTAGGTATGGTTTATGCTCCATGAAAGAGAGCTAATTAATATCTGGCACTATTAACAAGGCCAATGACCTGAGACTCAATAAGTCATAGGCTCTAGAGAAATCCTGCTAGTATTCAGCTAAGTGAAAATGGAAGTAAAACAACTCCTAATGGCATGTTGCTATTCCAAAAGATTAGTGCGTCACTCAGTCTTCATCAGAGAAATTTCTTCTTGCAGTAGATGGTGATCAAGACAGAGGCCCAGAACTGGATAATGTATAGAGAGTGACAAACTTTATATTGCTCTGCCTTAAATGGAATATCTTTATCACACCCCTCTTCTCAAGGCTCATGGATCTATGCAGAAGAGGAGGAGGAACAATGGTAAAAGCTGGAGGTAGTAGATGATTCTAAGGAAGTGGAATTTTCCAGAAACAACAGGACTGATGCACATATGAACTCACAAAGACTCTAAAAGCATATCCAAGAACTGCATCAGTTCAAGCCAGACAAAATCCAAACTTAAAGAAAGGCAAGAGGACACAAGGTCTTGCCCCAACCAAAAATCTATTTTCCCTTTATAGCTGCTAGGAGAAAAAAAAAAGTTTTCCTCAATGGAGAGACATTGGGTATATCAACCACACTCCAGGACAGGCCACATGCTAAGGAAGTAATAGGTCAACAAAAACTGGACTCCATGGGTTTTTTTGGTGTTGTGGGGGTGAGTGGCGTTGGGAAAGGATCTTTAAGGAGTTGAGGGAAGAGAAAGAATATGATCAAAACATACAGATTTAAATATATATAAAAAGCATGCCATTTAAGATAATGCAGGTAAACAGAGCTCCAAAAAGAACTGTCTTGAAAAAGAGATGCCAAAATCACACTTTATTATCTAATAACGTTTCCGTGATCTGATTGAGAGCCACAATTAACACAGTTCTCACACCTGTGATTTAATAGTAAACCGGATACAGAAATATGGTGACTTGATAGTATCTCCTGCCGTCCATGCTCTATGCACTTCAAGAATGATGCTCTTGAATAGGCAATAGCAGGTCCTGATCTCAACGGGATTTCAGTTCTTCAGCGGACAAGTGAGATGCGGAGGAGGCTGTGAAATGGCATCTGTATATGACACGGCTATCATAGTCATGAACTTATAATAGCTGTGGCTATGTGCACAAGACCTATACAAGATCAAAACAGCCAAAAAGCTTAGCCAGGAAAGAGAGAAAAAGATTAAGGTGCATAGCTTGAAGGAAAGGGAGCACTTATTTAAGCTGGGATCATGTGTGGAATGTGAAGTACCAACAAGACACACAACTGCTCAAAATACAATTGGTGATAAAGATACAGAATGGAGGACAGAGGACAGTAAGCCTTGAGAACACTGAGAATGGATAAGCTCTAAGATGTGAATGTATAGGAACGGAGGACTGAAAGATTAAAATGGTAATAAAGTTGGAGTTAGATAACACACGAAAGGAAAGCAGAAAGCATGGAGTGGGAACCAGGGAAGAATGCAAAAGTTGAATTTCACAGAATAGGTTTGAGAAATGATATAGTGGAGTCAAGGAATGAACCAGAGAAGGTCTATTTGTTTTGTCAAGAGATCATATTCAGGAGCTGGAGAGATGGATGGCTTAGCGGTAAGAACACTGGTTGCACTTTCAGAGAACCCCGGTTTAATTCTCAGCAGCCACAAAGCTGCTAACAATGTATCTGTAACTCCAGTTTTAGAGGAGCTGACATCTCTGGCCTCCACATCTCTGCACACATGTGGTATGAAAACATACGTGTAGGCAAAACACCCACACATATAAAATAAACAAAATCTTTAAAAAGAGAGAGAGATTGCTATTTATCATTGAGAGTCACTATTCAGAATACTATGATAAACAGAGAGCCAAGTTAACAGCTGGTGGAGACACCAATGGGGAAGGTGATTTATTAGAAAACATGATTATTCAGGATTACATCTATTTTGGAAGAAAATAAAACAGCACTTGCAATATGGTTCCCAGGAAAAGGCAATGTGAGTTAAAGTACTTGTTGATGAAAGAAAATAAGCCAGAAGTGATTATGCTTTGTCTGGTAAATGACTCTTATATGTGGTCTTGCTAGGCTTTTTGTTTGTTTGCTTGCTTTGCTTTGCTTTGCTTTGCTTTGCTTTGCTTTGCTTTTAGTTACATGAAGATCTGAGTTTGATCCCAGCATCCACATAGAAAGCCAGGCTTGGCCAGGTTGTGGGGACACATGCCTTTAATCCCAACACTTTGGTGGCAGAGGCAGGCCTGACCTACAGAGTGAGTTCCAGAACAGCCAGAATTATTACACAGAGAAACCCTGTCCCAAAAAAAGAAAAGAAAAGAAAAAGAAACAAATAAAACCAGGCATGAATCAATAATGATCCAAAAATATTGAGTAGAAAATTTCAAAAATAAATAATTCATAACTCGGAAATTGTGTGCCATTCTGAATAGCATGATAAAATTTTACATCCTTCCTCAATTCTATCTAAGCTAAGCTATCCCTTTGTCCACTGTGGTGTGTATACTAACTACCTTATTATTCACTTAGTAAGTGTCTCAGCTTTCAGGTCAACTATCAAAACATGTTCATGTAACCCTTGCATATAAGACCATATCAAAATGTATAATATCATTTACTTCACTTCATCAGGTTGACATTGTATCATCTCACATCAGCACAAAAAAAGTACAAAAGATATTTAGGAAATAAGTGAGACATCATAGTCACATAACTTATTCCTATAAATGCTTTATTTTTTCTATTTTATTAACAAGCACTGTTAATCTTTACTGTGCCAAATATGTAAAATTATTATAGAGTTGTAGGTATAAGGAAACACTATGTGGGTATATGTATATATGACCCAGGATTATATATGATTTCAGGCAACCACTTGGGGTCTTAGACTGGTATCACCTGAATATGGGGAAATTACTATGTATCTAACTGTACACTACATAAATATATAACCAGTAACTTATGAGGACGGATGGAGTAATCCAAAACAAAATAAATGAGGAACTCAGACTCCATCTATAGACATTGGTAATGATCAGTCTCACAAGCAATAGTGAGAGAAAGAAAACAGCTGCTAAAGAAACCAGACATAAAAGATTTTATTCTGTATACATGTACATACTTCTATATTCAAAGTTAGGACAAATTGATCTCTGCTATTGAGAGTCAAGGCAGTAGCTACACTTGTAGAAAGTGAGTAGAAAGGCCCCACTGCAGTTCCAGGGCTGGTGATCAGGTGCTGTGTGAGTGCTAATAATAATGGTGTTTCACTTTATGATAACACATCAAGGTGTATGTATGCTTATGATTCATATGCCTAACGTTTTTTCTTGTACTGCTGGGAACTGAAACTAGGATTGGTCTTGAACATGCTACTCAAGTGCGCTGCCACTGAGCTACTTTCCTTGGCCCTATTTGCGTACTTCAGAGGGAAAAGTAAAAGAAAATAACATGCAGAATTGAGTTAGAATACAATGATAAAAGTGCTCTTGTCTTTTATTGTAAATAGAACTGCTGGTAGCTAAGCGATGCTACATGTGTAGTGATGGGGTAAGAATGCTCCCATAGGCTCATACATTTGAATGCTTAGTCAGCAGGAAGTGGACAGCTTTGAAAGGACTAGGATTAGGTGTGTCCTCCTGGAGGAAGTATGGCCTTGTTGGAGTAAGTATGTCACCAGGGGTGGGCTTTGAGATTTCAAAAATCCATGCCAGGTCCAGAGTCTGTCTCTCTCTCTGTCTGTCTCTGTCTGTCTGTCTGTGTCTGTCTGTCTGTCTGTCTCTCTCTCTCTCTCTCTCTCTCTCTCTCTATGTATCTCTGTGTGTGTGTGTCTCTCTCTCTGTGTCTCTCTCTGTCTCTCTCTGTCTCTCTCTGTCTCGCCTCCCTCCCTCCCTCCTCCCCTCCCTCCCTCCCTCTCTCTCTCTCTCTCTCTCTCTCTCTCTCTCTCTCTCTCTCTCTCTCTCTCTCCCCCTCTCTTCCTGTTTGTTGCTTGTGTATCAGAATGTAAAGGTCTCATCTACTTCTCCCACACCATACATGCCACCATGCTCCCTGCCATGATGATAATGGACAAACACCTGTAATTAGGTCCTTATGTTTGTATGGTAAACACTTTAGACATGGACGCACTTCCCCAGCTCCCAGTTTTCATTTTATGTATTTGCTGAACCTGAATGTTAACTCTGAGAAAATACTTACGTTTTCTACTCTGTCTTATAAAAATGATACAATCTAAGCTACTAAAACCCAAACTTAGTGAGGCAAGCTAAAACATTCTTTTGTGTTCAGAAGGTCTAATGCCTCTGAAATTTTATTATATTTTCAACTAGGCCATTTTATAAAACATTTCATTTTTTCACCTAATTCAAGCACTCATTAAGTATGAAAAATGTTTCTACCACATTTGAAGCAAATAATAGCCATCAACTCACTAATCCTTACAAGTATATACATCTTGTCCTTGACATGTAATTGCTTATGTGGCCAAATAATCTAATTTTAATAATTCAAAAGGTATTTAAATCTGTTAATTTTTGTACTTGGAGCCTATTCAAAGTTTGTTACATTTAACCAATTCTGTGGTTTGGAAAATGTCCCTGATGATTAAAAATATCCACAAGGAAAAGAAATCTTACAAGGAAGTATGGAAGGTACATTTAGTTCCCCAGGCGTCATAATATTCGATGCCAAAAACATATGAATGGACATGGTGACTTTGTTCTTTGTACCTTCCTCTAATAGTTATTGACGCTTACAAGATTACAAATGCCTGACTTTTTAGAGATACTAAAATATACTGCATAATTTTGTCGTCCCGTACCTGTGAAAAGGAAGAAAACTAGCACTAGAATCAATGTGTACCCAAAGGACATCAAGGTGCTTCTGATGCCAGTGACCTGAGTTTGGCAAAGAAGTAATGAACTGCAGAAGAATATAAATGGATGTAAAACTGCCGGTCCAAAAGGCTCTCCACCACCAACCACAATCCTGTAAAAACAGAAATAAACACTGCTTAGGTGAAATCTTAACTATAAATGGACTAGCAGTTATATTTATAACACAAGATGAACTCTATAGCATTACTAATTAAAAGTAGAAAATGTCGTGGCTGGAGAGATGGTTCAGTGGTGAAGATCACTGGCTGCACTTCCAGAGGACCCAGGTTTGATTCGCAGGACCCAGGTTTGATTCGCAGCACCCACATGGTGGCTCTCTAACGCCAGTTCTAGAGAATCTCATGTCTTCTTCTCACCTCTGCAGACACGGCGCACACATGGTGCACAGGCATACATGCAGGCAAAGCACCCATACAAATTTCTAAAAAAATTAAGAAAAGTTGATTTTCCAGAAGCAATTTAATAAAACACGTAATTATGTCATGTTTGAGATGCTCTAGCTACTGTAAACTCTATTTCCAGGGATATCACATGTGCCTTCTGAAGCATGGAGTTATAATTCATAAGGAATGCAATTTTAAGACTGCCTCAGCCTTGGAAGGCATTCAACTCAACTTCCTTTCCTGCCATGAGTTCTGTTGTGCCCAGCTTGGAGTCTCTGTAGTAACTATCATCTACTGCAAAAACTAAGTCTCTCTGGCAAAAGCGGACAGTAGCACTGCTCGATGGTAATAAAAATATTCAGGCGGAAATATGGCAGGCACATCTTGCCCACTTAAGGAAAGCAATAGCAATGGTTCACAACTAGGGCTAATAATCTGACCAAATAGGATGTTGACTAAGCTTACTACAGAAGGCATGAATTTCTGCCTGCTCACAGTATCTCAAGTCCAGTAAAAATCAATTGGCTTCCCCAGTAACAGACTTGCCACTATTGCACCAATGGCCAGATGCATTGCCTGGCTATTTGATAATATAACATGAAGGGTCCATAGCTAAGTAGGACTGCTAATATGACAATTCTCCTATGGTAATCTCTATCCTCTTTACTACTATAAGAACCATACAACAGGGAGGGAGATGCCAGGTCAGTTTCAGCTTGATTCATCCATGTCTTATGACCAAATGACTATCTAATACTAGTGGGCAACCAACAGTAGTGGCAAGAATCTACTGTTTAGCCCTAATGTGACACCTATATAACCACCGCTGAGTCTCAGGAGACATGGGAATAAGGAGCAGAAAAAAAGTCAGAGGAAAGTTGCAGAGTATTATAGGCTGCTTTCTACTGTGCGTGGCATGGTCACTGCACTCTCGAACTCTCAGAAACTGTGATTCTCAGCACCAGGCATGTACAAGACTGAGACTATTAACATTCTATCACAGAAGAGAACAGATCACAAGACCCCGCCCTCACCGAGTATGTAAATGAAGTTAATGATTGCTAGAAAAGGGAGAGGTATTTTCTTCAGTGATATAGCCACCTGTAAGTTACACATGTCCTATGCATAACCCCTCCCCCATGCTCCTGTAAGAAATCCTAACTAAACTCTATGGGTTACCAAAAGGAAAAGATATGACAGCGAAGGGGGAACGAGTTGGAAAGAATGGTATCAAAGGGAGTAAGGGCCACAAAAGAAAAAGTTATGGCATAAATATGACCAAATACATATAAATAGAAGAAAAGCTCATGATTGGGCAGTTATGTTGGTGGAGGTTTCATGGGTACAGCTTTTGGCATTACTAGGAAGTCTCACAGCAAGCTCCCTGATCCTCTGACTCTTACAAATATTTTTGTCACCGTCTTCCTCAGTATTCACTGAGCCTTAGGTACAGAAGTGTTTTGCAGATGTATCTGTTAGAACTGGGCTCCAAAACTCTGTGTTTTGATTGGTGTGATCTGCTGTAGTGTTCTCCATCTGTTGGGAAGAGAAGTTTCACAAACATATCGAAGTGGATGGGGAAGGGAAACCCATGAGGCCTCAACACTACACAAAAACAACTAAGGGACACTAAGGATGGGGGAAACAGTCTTTGCCCGGAAGAGTACACCAATTGCTTATTTTATACCAAATGGTTATCTCTGAAAACATACATACAAGTAACATTATACAGACTGAGCAGGTTGTATTTAAGGATTTATATGTACACATACACACACGCACACATATACATGTATTACGCAAATCAATTTTAAAAAGATGGTACAAATTTGAAAGAAAACAAGGAAGGGTATAAGGAAGGGTATTCAGGGAGGGTATTCAGGAAATGAAAAAATGTAATTATAATCTAAAAAATAGAAGAAAATTTTATAATGAAACCCATTTTAAAAAGTGTAATACTATGTCTAGTGATGACTTAGGTCAGATACTAGAAAAAATATTATGGAAATTAAAGATAGACCTTGTAGCTAATGGGATTTTCTAGCTAAATTCAGCATCTATGGGGGACACGACTGAGGTCAATATGAAGCCTGATCTTGCCATGACTCATGAACTGTGTCTTTTTCCCTTGCTCATTATGATGTGCCTTCTTCTGTAATAAACTCTAGCCCCATGTATACTGATGTTTGGTACCAACATCTTCTGGTTAATTATTGATGTTCAAGATGTCCCAAATATTTTCTTTTTTTTTTTTCTTTTTTAAATTTTTTTATTGAAAATTTCCATCTCCTCCCCTCCTCCTCCCTCTTCCCTCCCCTCCCCTCCACCCATACCCCCACTCTCTCCCTCTCCAGGCCAAGGAGCCATCAGGGTTCCCTTCACTATGTTAAGTCCAAGGTCCTCCCAACTCCCCCCAGGTCCAGGTAGGTGAGCAACCAAGCTGACAAGGCTCCCACACAGAGCCCGTCCACGCTGCAGAATCCAAGCCCATCACCATTGTCCTTGGCTTCTCAGTCAGCCTCCACCTTCGGCCACATTCAGAGAGTCTGGTTTGGTCACATGTTCCATCAGTCCCGTTCCATATGCTTGCTTCTTTAGGCTCATTAATGATTGTTACATCTTCTATTTATGACAAAAATGTACCAGAAAATTTATCAGTAGCTAAATATAATACATATTTAATTATATATTTCATACCTACATCTAAAGAATAAAATGCTGCAAAGCAACAAGTACTATAATCATTCTCATAATTCTTCATTGTTACCTTCAATGACATTTAACAATAATAAAATGATTTATGAGATTTAACCTAACCCTAGTGCTAACCCTAAAACAAGGTGAGGCTAGAGAGATGGCTTAGCAATTAAAAGGGCACACACATAAATAGACAGACAGACAGACAGACAGACAGACAGACAGACAGACAGACAGACAGACAGATAGATAGATAGATAGATAGATAGATTTTAAGAAAGACATAACCGGGTGGTGGTGGCTTTTAATCCCAGCACTCAGGAGGCAGAGGCAGGTGGGTCTCTGTGAGTTCAGGGCCAGCCTGGTCTATAGAGCGAATTCCAGAACATATATAGAAGAAGAGAAATATATTAGAAGAAGAGAAAAGGACCTGCAGCGGGGACCTCAATCCCACAAAATATAATCCTTGCTGACACTACAAAGAATCCTTTAATTGTTTTTCAAAATCACTGTACAATGTCTTTTACATGTCTAAACAAAAATTAGTCACCTACCTCCATATTTTTAAACTCAAACCAGCCCCCCACTGCCATATTTTTTCAATGTTAACTGAATAACAAGCAGAAATTACAGTAACCACCCAAAGAGAAATTGCTTTCTTTTTAAATCTTGCATCTAAAGTAGCACTCGGTAGCTACATCAAAGTCGAAATATATCATTAGGAAAGTATAATATAGAACTTATCTCAAGTAGTAAAAATCACGAAGTTAGTATTTATTTCAATACCCTTCTAAGAACACACTCTAATTCCAATAATGCAATTTTAGAATACTTAAGTAACATTAATATCTGTGTCTTTACCTCAGCACACAGTCGAAAATAGCATAGCAGAACTGTAACTTCTGAACAGGAAATCCTAAGAATTAAAAAGACTAAGAGAAGGAAGGCAAACAGGGAGTGCATATGAGCAGACCTAAAAACAAGCACAAGATTTAAATTTTTAACATTACATAGAAAAAGACTATCACACAATTCTCAAATGTTTTTCCTTCTCTACCCCCTACTCCCACTAACCCACCCTTTTCTCATCTTCCCCTACCCCTTTCTGAAATAGGATCTAGGATCTCTACATAACTCTGGCTGTCCTGGAACTCACTTTGTGGACCAGGTTCATAGAGATCTGCCTACTTCTTCCTCCCAAGTGCTGGGATTAAAGGTGTGTAGCACCATTAATCCTTTAAACTCTTTATTCCAAGCCTTCATTCATCCACATAGTACTAAAAGTAATCTCTTACTAACATATTTTCAAATTTTAGCCCCACCTTCTCTAGAAGTATTCACCACTTTTTACCCGTGTTTGTTTACATTACTAAGTTTAAACTTGAGACTCATCAATATCTCTACACAGATTGAAGTTGTCATTTTAGAAATGAAAGATTTGTAATTGCCATAAATATTGCTAAACATATTATATACCAGAAAATGACAGACTCAAATATGCCTTTGCCTTTGAAGCTCTAAAGATGCCTCTCCAACTATGTCTTCATAGTGTGGTGCAAGGAATTCTATTAACTAATCTTTCAAACAGGCATCTTTTAAAAATATGTGTGTGGGTTGTATTTAGGGCAAACCAAAAGAAATCAATGACTACCTTTGTCATTGGAAAGCTGAACTGATTACATAGGAAAGAATAACAAACATCTTTAAAAGCCCCCTGAATCCGAGCATCGAGTAACATGCTACTCGTACAGGCATACGAGGGAACTCAGCTGCTCAGGAAGCTAAGACAGGAGGATCACAAACTCAAGAGCAGCTTATGTAACTTAGTGAGGCTGACTCAAAATTAGTAGTAAAAAGGAAGGCAGAGGAGCCCCTCCTTTGAATGCAGAAAGCCCTCATTCCAGGTCCCAGTATAATTAAATTAATTAATCAACTGTGGTTCATTTTTAAAGCTGAGAGTATTGAGAAAAACCATTAAATTAGTAAATACTTCACTGAAGTATATTATGAAATATATTTGGGTGTGAGGATAATAAGCAAGGTTAGAAGGAATATTCTCTAATTAATAAGCATGTTACAAGTTGTACACACTCCATTTTCAATGTAGAAAATATTGATTCTCATTTTGACACCTTTTGAAAGATTTTTTTTCTGAAGTTGAACCTAGGGCCTTGGAAGTGTTAAGCAGGCCTTCTCCCATGGAGCTAGAAAGGCAGCATGAAAGCCCCAGAGTCGACCGTTTGCCTTTCAAACCAATTTGTCCCAGTCCTAGTTCAAAAGTCAGGCCTTAGAATGGACATAGCTAATTCTGACTTTTGAGGACTTAAAAGATTTGTTTGAGCCAGGCAGTGGTGGCACACACCTTTGATCCCAACTCTTGAGAGACAGAGACAGGAGGATCTCTAAATTCAAGGTCAGACTTGTCTACAGAGCAAGTTCTAGGACAGGATTGTTTGAAAGACTACTACGGTTAAAAAAAGTATTATAAAAAATAATAAAAACATAGCTACTGCATTTTACTTCTTTTTTAAAGCTAATGTTTTTTAAAAAAGTATTTAGTGTGTGTGCGTGTGTGTGTGTGTGTGTGTGTGTGTGTGTGTGTGTGTGTGTGTGCATGTCACTGTGTTAGATCCAGTGGAGCTGGACTTCTAGGCAACTATGAACTGTTTCATATGGGTGCTGGAAACAAAATTCAGGACCTCTGGAAGAGCAGTAAGTGCCCACAAGCACTGTCACTACTGACTTTTGCCTATTGCCTTTGTCTGTCTCCAAACCTCTCCATAGCAATATGCTAGCTGGCCAGTTTCTAAATCCAGCTAAGAACCAGAAAGAATGAAAGGGGTAAAGCCAGCATGATGGTGCGCAACCTTAATCCCAGCACTCGTGAGGCAGAGGCTGGCGGAGCTCTATGAGTTCCTACAGAACTAGTTCCAGGACAGTTAAGACTACACAAAGAAAGCTTATCTTGAAAAAAAGAAGAAAGGGACGATAGAGAAGAAATGAGAGAGTGGTCATCAAGCTAATGTAGTAAAGCTCTTGCCCATACTTTTGGAGGGTCTTGCTCTATGTAGCCCAGGCTGGACCTGTCCTCATGCTCTTCTTTCCTCGGCGTCACAAATTGCTGGGATGGCAGGGGTCACAGGCATTTGCCATCACACACAGCTGACTTTTCTTCTTCTGAGCATAGAACCCAGGGCCTGTGCATCCTAAGCAAGCACTCTACTACTAGGCTACCTCCCCAGCTCAAGCTAACGCGCTTTGAAACAGAAGGCACAGTTACTCATTTTGCAAATACATATCAACATAACCTTATCATAATTCTTAAATCACGACAGATTAAAAGTAGCAAACAAAACGGTATAAGAAACAGGTATTCTGACACCAGATCTCATAGTTGACAGGAGGAAAACAGAAAAGGACTATGTACAGTTCAGTACACATGAAAACTCAAAAGCCAATAAAGCCAATAATCTTGCCACTTTTAAACATGACTCTAATGGGATTCTCTATGAAGATTTACTTTAAAAAAATCAATAACCAGGGTTTGGGGCTGGAATGATAGCTCAGCAGTTAGGAGTACTTGTTGCTCTTCAAGAGGACCCAATTCAGTTCCCAGCATGAAATGTTCCTTTGGAAGGGCAATATTAAAATATAAAAATCAGATCTCCCCTTTCCATATTTAGGTATCTCCCACCCTAGGGTTTCCGTATGCCTGCTGTCTCACAAGGTTCAGTTAAGTCCTGGAAAATGTCTCTAAGGCATGGAAAACAGCTTACCAAGAGGTTACTTTTCCAATTTTAATTTTTTTCTGTGTGTCTATGTGTGGGGGTGCAGGCATGCCACTGCACTTGTATGGAGGGCACAGGATTACTGCTGGGAGTCAATTCATTCCTTCCATAGATTATTGAATTCAATGATCAAACGCAGGTGGACCGGCAATCTCATTGACCTCTATTTATTTATGTGGATGTCTGCTTAAGTGTGTGTGTGTGTGTGTGTGTGTGTGTGTGTGTGTGTGTGTGTGTGTGTGTGCCCGTGCCCACAGAGGCTAGAAGACTGTGTCATTCATAGCTACTAGAACTGGAGTTACGGGAAGTTGTGAGTCACCTGCCACGGGTGCTGGGAACTGAATTGGGTCCTCTTGAAGAGCAACAAGTACTCTTAACTGCTGAGCTATCATTCCAGCCCCAAACCCTAGTTATTAATTTTTTAAAGTAAATCTTCATAGAGAATTCCATTAGCGTCATGTTTAAAAGTGGCAAATTAAATCTGTTCCCTAGGAAATTACCCAAAGCCAAATTAATATTTCCTGAATGAAGTAAAAATAGATGAAATATTATACAAGAATTTAACCTCTTTGAAATGATAGAAAGTTAATCAACAAAACTAAAACTTTGAGGTTTTTACTGGCATGAAGAAAGCCCTATGTTCAATCCTACCAACACAAAATTTCTAGTCTTTATAAAATATGTATATTACTATAAACTAAAGCCATTCTACTATGCTGTACAACATTAGAACTTACTAATTTAATTTTATTTTGGTACCCATCATCTATCTTCCTTGATTTTATCTTCGAACATTGCACACAAGTCCTGAACCATTACATTATCACTGAACTATTACCATATAAACATGCACTAGTGTTATGGATTAAACCAAACTTGAGTTTATTGAGATGTGATACTCACCAAATATGGTTTAGAATGTAAGAAAGTTGCAGAAAAATACAGCCAAAGGGTAAAAGACTACCAAGTATAATAGTTGGCTTGGAAAAAAAAAAAAAAACTCCTTTTGGGACTCACAAGAGGAGACTCTTGTGTTTGAACTGGAAACTCAAACTGTTTAAAAATACATAAAGCAACAATAGGAGTGAGTGAGACAAATTCACAGACATAATGACAATACAATTCAGAATCCTGAAACTGAACAACACATGAACGTCATGTGGGCTAGGACTAGAGCACCACTGTGCAATGAAAGTACAATGTAAATAAAAATATGATACATATTTATATATATAGTTTTTAAGGTTTTTTTAGTGGTTACATAAAAATATAAAAAGTAACAGGTAAAATCATTTTAAGAGTATATTTTATTTGCTATAACAGGAGTCTATTTTATTTGCTATAACAACTAGCCTTTGAAGTCAGGCGTGGCGATTTACACACAGGCACGTGCCATCAAATCCCGATTTTGCTAGGGATTGAACCCAGGACTTCTTGCTTGGTAGCCGAGCACTCTATCTACTGATCTCCAGATGCAGCCCTGGGTATTTGCTTTTCCAAACGCATTCTAATATGAAATAGGCATCTTTAAAAGCTCCCTCCAAATTTACCTAAAAAGTTACCTTCTAAATAAATTTATCCATGAATTTGTCAACAGTGTTCAATTTTTTTTCTTTTCCCTGTTTTCTGTAGAACTCCATTTCCCACTTCATTAGGGTTTTTTGTTTGTTTGTTTGTTTGTTTGTTTGTTTTACTTCTCTCTTCTCCGCCTATATCTCAAACTAGTTTTGGACAGTCCTTTTGCAGAGCGGGCACATTTAGTCTTTGGCGGGCATCTGCTCCTTTTCTCTTATACACAGAATTAGGCTAACTTCAAATCTGTAACTGATCATCCCATTTCTCGGTTGTGTCTTTGCTCTCTTCTCCCACTATAAAAACATTTGCAGTCCAAGGCAGTTGATGTTAGCCTTTCTAGACTATGTCCTTTTAATTTTGTCCATCAAAGATAAATGTCCTGTGATGTGGAATGTCTACTAAACGGTGTCTTAAAGTGCTACTGTCTTTACTTTTTCTTATATCTTCAATTCAAAAATGATTTTAAGGTTGTTTTTATTGGTATTTTTGTATTTTGTGTATACCACATACACGGTAAGGTGTTTCAAGCATCAGTCAAAAGTCAAAAGCAATGTTGTGAAAGTTTACCTCTTCCTTTTCCCCAAAGTACACTCCCAAAAATGTTAGTGGTGCTGAAACTCCAAAGCAAAATGCAAACAGACTCGCCAATAAACCAAAGGATACAGAAGCTGATGAATTTTCCATCCAAAGAATTAGATTCATAATAAAGATACCAGTGAAGACAATTCTGAGGAAAGGGGTGGAGAATACCATTACAAAATATACTGCCAGAAAAATATTATAAACATATTTAATGCGAATGTCAGAACATTGTTTTGGTGAGAATAATTAATTACAATGTTAAGCCCTCGAAACATATTACATCACAATGCACAAATTGGTCCTTGAGCTGAGACTTAAACATGCTATCACGCAATAGCAGTTGATTTACAAATATGATTACAAACCTCTCGTCTTTACATCTTCAAAATCTAGCAAAAATAGAAATAATGTATAGATTAATATATCAATATACAATATAATGAACCCAATGAAGAAGCGACATATATGGAAAACAGGTTTTTGAAACCCAGACTGAAATAGGCTGTGTGATGCACTCAGAATCAATAAAACAAGTGCTAAATGGACTAGCTACAAGAGCGGCAATACTAATTGTGTCTCCACTTGTTCCAGATAAATTTCCATACTGTTCAAAGTGTCAGTGTGGGGATGACTATGATTGTTTTAGAATACCCAAAATACAAACTTGAAAAGACACAGACAAAGACTAACTTATGGAAGCCTCTGAATGTTAAGGAAAACAGACTTTATTCCATCAAAATCCAGGATGAATTAAAGAGGTATTCATCCTGTTTAGAGACACTCCTACTTTCAAGAGCTCCCTCTCACCTTTCCTAATCTACATTTTTCCTGCTCAAAAATAAAATTAAAAAAATGAGCTGAAGAGGTTAAAACTCCACTTTGTTATAATTAAGTGAATTTGGGGGGGGGGAGATTAATGTGTGGCAGAGTGCATGTGTGGCAGGTGGCGATCAACCTGTGGGGGGAGATGACAAAAGAAAGCTAAACATAGAAAGAGTCTGTATAATGTGGCAATTAAAACCTAAAGGGGATGGTCACAAGATATAAAGACCTAGCTGACAAGAGTCAGACTAAAGATAGCATATTGAACTCATGTCGCATGAATTCTAATTGATCTTAATAATAAAAGCCCGAAATCAGATATAGGTGTTGATGCTGGAAGATCAGAGAAGCAGAGCAGCCAGACACTAGTTCTTACCTCCATTGAATCCTGAGACCAAAGGGGCGATCTTGTCCTCATGAATCCTCAGACTAAATGTTCTGAGCTCCTGTCTCCTCCTGCCTTATAGTCCTCTCTCTGCCCAGCCACGTCCCTTCCTGTCTCCACCTCCCTAGCGCTGGGATTAAAGGTGTGAGCCACCACCATTTGGCTCTGTTTCTTTTTTAGACTGATTCAATCTCGTGTAGCCCAGGATAGCCTTGAACTCAGAGATCTGTGTGCCGCTGTCTCCTACCGGCTGGAATTAAAGGTGTGTGCCACCACTGCCTGGCCTCTATGGCTAACTAGTGTGGCTAGTCTGATATTCAGGCAAGCTTTGTTTGTTAAAGCACAAACAAAATATCAGCACAAACTCATGCATTTGGATCTGCTTCCTTTTCAAAACCACGATAAAAATACAGTAAAGGAATTATAAAAGGTCATAATTGCAAAACTTTAGATGTTATAGGAAAGAAAAACATTGGAACAAATTTTAGCTCTAAATAGTGGTCAGGTAAATAGTAACTAAATCAATATATCTGAGAAAGTTGCCTTCCAGCCTCATAGCAGGGAGGGCTGAGAGGCAACTGAATTTATATTGAGAGCTCCAAAAAGGCTGAGGAATGTTCAGAGGCCAAGTCCTCCTCTAAGCATGCATAAAAGGTGACTTATGAAAGTTAGCCTAAGAAGCTAAGAAACCTACAATTTTTTGTACCCACCACAGCCTAGCAACCTCCCTTCCCCCACCTCAGCAGAAGACTGAAGGGTCTACTCTCTTGGGAAGAAGCCTTCAAACGCAGGAGAATAATTTTCAAAGTCTATCATAAGGCATCCTTGGAGCAATTAACAGAGATATTACAACCATAAAACAAGAAGAGGAAATTTTAAGGACTTTTGAGGTAATAAAAGAACTCTTGGGAGTTAAAAATATGACAAGAGGAATTAAAACCTCAATAAAATGGTTGAGAGATATATCTGATAAAATGCCTTAAAGAGAAGCTCAACAGAACAGCAAAAAGCGCAACAAGAGGACAATAGCACATGCAAAGAATTGCATGAACAAGCCGGGTGCAGGAGCTGAAGGTGAGCGCACCACACCAGGTTCGTAACAGGCTCTATCTACGGAGCTTGTTTGATACTTTTCCGGAAATAACTCTTCCATTTTAAGTTCCCTCAGGTCCAGTCCAAAACTAGAATCCTAATGCTGCTTTCTTTCCTGCCCTCTCTTTTCAATGCCTTATTCAAGAACATTGCACTGGATACTTGTTCTTCTTTAATTATAAGTTACAATTATAAGTCATTTAAAACAAATTTCCACTATTCTTTCATTTTACTGTTTGTACTTCACCCCCACACACACACTTGTATTTAAGGTCTTTTCTAGCGAGACCCTTTCCAGCAGGTGTATCTGTTCTACTCTTTAACTGGATATGCTTTCCTGTAAATGCACCTTCAATTTCTTTCAAGCAATAACAAAGCCTCTGCTTCCTGTCTTTAAAATGTTTTGTGCCTTATAAGGAAGCCTGGTTTTCCATGATTTAACCACACTCCCCAAAATGCTTTTAATACCTTTCTGTTCTAATGAATTTGTTTAATCATAATATTCCTTTGCCAAATTTCCTACTTTTGAGATTCATTTCAGCTGTTATCATTCCTTAGCCAGAAAATTACTTCTCACTTGACAAATCAGAGCCTCCCTTCTTAGACATAAACTCAATTAAACCATCTCAACAATTTTCCTTTAGAAAGAAAGCTCTAGAATGTTAATATGAGGTTTAATAAATCTATAACTATTCTGCAACATCATGTTTTTGAATTCTGAAAATTTCCTACTATGTCAACCTTATTATTTCTAGTCTTTTAATAGCATGTGATAAGCAGAAAATTTAAAGTTAAACTTGAGTCTCCAGGGTCCATCTTCCACATGAAACACTTCTATACATATTCATCAAGTATCTGCTGAGTATTTACATGCTAATCTTTGATGTTCAAAGATAGATAAAAATCTTGCTTTTAAGAAAAGATAAACTAGTAATAGCCAGACACCACAGACAAACACATTACAATGCAGTGTGGGAAATACTAGCGCAGACGAATGAGCAGAGGGCACTGAGACACTCGAAGAAAAGGACAAAACATTTTAAGCTCAAAAACCAATTTCACAATCCATCAGTTTACTTCTCTAAACAACACTGCAACATGGGCACTAGAGGCAAAGAATTGGACATTCAGAGAAGCTATGGGACTTACCAAAGTCACTCAACCAGTGCTGAATTTTAGAGTTCAAGCTTTCTTCCAGTTGAATGTCGCAATATATACCCATCAAATCATGTTCCCTCTTCCTTGTCTATTGCTTTATGTTTTCTTTCACAGAGCTAGGATTTAACCCAGTACCTTGTATATGCTAGCCCGTCACTCTGTTGTTATTGATTTATATTGTTAGTCTAGTATATATCGCTTTTAGGGTTACATAGAGCAAAGGCTATTATTACTAGCATATAGCCTTTTTGCGCATAACCCTAAATCCATTTATAAACTGAGAAAATTAAATTCTCCTTCACCTTAGTATATTTGAATAAATAATAATTCTAGTACTTTATGATGCTTATCATCTGCGTATGATACCCCATAAACCACATCTGGTTTCTGAATTTACAACTGCATTCTGCTTTCCAGTACTGAGTAGAAAACAGAAACTTTATGTTTTTCTCTCCACTTATACAACAATTGACTCATAAAAGACCTAAACTCTGAAGCTTCTACAGGACAATATAGGGGGAACCAATTCAAGATCTATGAAGAATAAGACACCAATAGCTCAGGAAACAGTTACAAGACTTGATCAATGGGATTACGTCTGCAGTATGGAACAAAATATTTGCCAAATATTCAACTGACAGGTGTGTGTGCGTGTGTGTGTGTGTGTGTGTGTGTAGTGTGTGTATACATATATAATATGCAAAATTAAGGCAAAATACCAGATAATCTTACTAACAATGACAATGGAGATGCTCATATACTTTTCTTTTTTCCTTTTTTTATAAAAAACAGTTGTTAGGGTTACAGTTTTGCTATGTAACACTATGCATAGTAACCAAACTATGCAATCACCACAAGTACCCATAAGCAACCGATTGAGCAAAACTATGGTATTTTATTTAGCCATAAAGAAAAATAAAACTATATTGGCAGAAAATTGGATGAAACTGAAGATTAACATGTTAAGTGAAAAAGCCTGTTCCACAAAGAAAAGTATGGTTTTTTTTTTCATGTAAGGAAGGGAAGGAACAGAGATAAAAATGTCACAAGATACATAGAAAATAACAAAATTATTAAGTGTAAATCCTGATTAATATTATGTTAAATGTAAACTACTGCCATAACTTAAAGAGAGAAATGTCAAAAGTAGAGGAGGAACAATAGAAGAACATTTTGAAGAAGAGAGGGGAAAGGAACCAAGAAACAAGGACTTAATTAAGAGGCAGGGGCGTATTCAGACTCCGGGAGGGAAAATGGAGGGGAGTTAAGAGAATGTTTTACAAGATGGTGCTGTATCTCAGGGATAGAGTATTTGCCTAGCATACCCAAGGGCTTCAGTTACATTCTCAGCATCAAAAAAAAAAAAAAAAAAACCCAACCAAACAAAAACTGTTTCTCTGAAAAAGAGACAAAATTTGAAAATACTAAAGGAAATGGAACATAAAAAAAAAAACAAGATAGCTTGGCGTTTAAGAGCACTGGCTGCTCTTCCAGAGGACCTAGGTTCGATGCCCAGCACCCACATGGCAGGTAACAAAAAGATGGAACTCCAGTCCCAAGGGCTCTGACACCCTTTTCTGGCCTCCGTAGGCACTATATACTTGTAGTACACAGGCTTCCATTCTGGAAAACATCTACATACCTAAAACAAAAGTAACAGAAATGCTTGGGAAGAGAAAAGTGAGACAGGAATATAAAAGGTGGGGAAGGCAAAGAACAAATAGTCGTTCAAAAAGATCAATTTAAAGAAATATACTAAAAACCTAACATATATAATCGTATTTGGCAAAACATAATTCATAATTAGTATAAAATGTGAGACAACTTAGTGATCACACAAGTCTGAGTAGCACTGTGTGGTATAGTTACTTTTGAGCAAAACTGCTTGGGCCTAAATTCTTCCCATCCTCCCATGGATGGCCTTACGCTCTGACTCATGCATTCAACACTGACGGCAATCAGTGGGTGATAAAGAAAAAGAAAAGGTATGACCTAGGGAGGGTGATGTGGGAAATCTGGGAGAAGTTGGAAGAAGAAAAGGAATAGGTATCATCAAAATATCTTGTATCCATGCGTGGAATTCTTGATAGATACATATGATAAAAACTTTAAATCATTTGTATGGGGAATACAGAGATGCTTAGCAGTTAATAGTGCTTCCTGAACTGGATGTGGGAGGCAGAGACATGGAGATACTTGCAAGCTGGAGGCCACCCTGGCTTACACAGCTAGTTCTGAACCTGCCAGGGTTACAAGGTGAGAGTCTGTCTCAGTAACAGTAAGCAACTCCTTACAAACCCTGTCTGTATAAAGTGAGCACTAGGCAAGTCTAGGTCACCCATGGTAAGACCTTGTCTCAAAAAAAAAAAAAAAAAACACTAAAGGACCAATGGCATGTCCCCTCCAGCAGAACTGGCTGCTGCGCAAACCTGATGGTGCAAATTCAGTCCCTGGATCCCACACTGGAAAGAGAGAACTGACTCCCAAGAGTTTTCCTTGACCATACTCATGCTGTGACACAACCATACCCACACTTAAACACACACACACACACACATCACTTACACAGTTATGTGCATATACTCAGGTGCATATGCATGCACACACACAGATAATAAAAAAATTACAGAAATAAAAATGTAAAAATAGAATAGGAAAAGCAGAGGAGTGATTCCTGTTCTTCAAAAAACCCCAACCCAGCATCCACATCCATCTCCCAGCTCACCACTGCCTGGAACCCTAGATTCTGGAAACCTGATGCTGTCTTCTGGTTGGTGCAGATGCCAGCATTCACATGCACATACTAACACACAAGCACACAGACATCCATATAAAATAAAAAAAAATTTAAGAAGCATTTGTTTTTAAAGTCTCCACGAGTAAAATGAACAGGAAATCAGATAATGGAAAATAAAAAAGATGTGAGAAGCCATGCAGGCAGTGAGAAATGTGAGAAAAAAATAATTCACACTACGGAGCCCATGAAAGGGTCAGAAACTGATAACAGCAGGTATTCTATGAGTAACGAGAAGAGGTGGGAAGTGACTAAAGGAAGAGACTTTTGTGAAAGCTTTTTGAGAAGTGGGGACTTCTATTTCCTCCCTCCCTTGCAGCAGATATCTGGAGGCGTCTTCTCGGTGCTAGAGAACAGCAAAAAAGGCAAAAGAAATGGCTACTCTGAAATGCTAAAGTAGCCAAATGCACACTAAATTTTGCAGGTTTAGACACTCTCTGTCTTCTCCCACATATCTCTTAGAAAGCTAATGATCAGATAGTAACTCCCCAGACAGGAGACTAGAAAATATGTCTCTTGGGAAAGTGACCAAATACTTAAACCCTGAAGATAATGTCCTAAGAGGTTTCCAGAAAAAAAAGAAAAAAAGAAGAATAAGGTGGAGAGTCATAGAAGCAAGATACTCGATGACCTCCTCTGGTCTCTACATAAGCACATATACCAGAGAGAGGGGGAAGGGAGGGAGGGAGGGAGGGAGGAAGGGAGAGAGGGAGGGAGGGAGAGAATTAATACAAAACAATAGCTAGAGAGTCTGGTTCAACATACAGTGAAGATCTGAGTCTCCACATGTCTCTATATGATGTTGATAGTGTTTATTATCTTATTCCCAGACATTCAACAAGCTCTCCATATGTAGCCCACTCTGGCCAAGACCTCGTTATTTAGAATAGGCTGACCTCAAACTTGAGGTGAGCTCCTGCCTCAGTAGTCTCCCAAATGCTGGGATTGTGGCATGCACCATTATGCCTAAATATTCCCACACATACATACATACATATATACATACATATAAAACAGCAGTTGTCAGGCCTTTGGGAAAGACATGAAAAATAGAGGCTAAAAATAACTTTCAAAATTGGAAACTAAACTAAACTCAAAGAAATGACACTATTCATCAAAAAACGAATACGCAGTTAGCTCGTTAATATCTTAACCCATGAGACACAGACAAGATGTTTTGGTGTGTATGTGAGAGAGAAATGCACCCTGTAGGCTGAGGTGTTTCAACACTTGGTCCGCAGTTGGTGGTGATGTTTAGGGATGCTATAGCACTTTCAGGAGGCATAGCCTTGATAGAAGATGCATGTCCCTGGAGAGGGCTTTGAGAATTCACAGCCTTAGCCCACTTCCAGTTTGTTCTCCCTCTGCTTTGGGGCTTATAGTTGAAGATGTGATCTCCCCGCTGTCTGTTTCAGGCATTCTCTCCATCCCTCCTTATCACCATGGACTCTCCTTGTGTGACCGTAAGCAAAAACAAAAACAAAAGCAAACAAAACCCTGTCCTTACTATAAGTTGCCTTGCTCATAGTGTTTTATGACAGCAACAGAAAAGTAACAAAATATACAAGCTAGGCAATTGCTGTGTCAGTAAGAAGAGCTCTGTCCCTGAGAAGCGATATTTTAAAGGAACGTTCAGAAAACCGAAAGATTCCCAACATGGTGATGCACGCATGTAATTTCAGTACTTGAGAAGCTGAGACAGGAAGACTGACTCAAGTTTGAGCCTGCCTAGGGCAACGTAGCAAGACCTTGCTTCAGAAAAACAAACCAAAAATGAATAAATTAAAAACTCAATGGTCATAATGCAAAAGAAGCAGTAAAAAAAAATCACAGTCTAGAAAATGAAACAAAAGCTGGGTGTTGTGCTTCAAATTTCAGTACTTGGGAGACAGAGGCAGAGATTGCTACAAACATGAAGTCAATCCGGCATACATAGCAAGTTTCAGCCCAGCAAGGGCCACATAGTAGTGAGACCCTGTCTCAACAAAACAAAACAAAATTTTAATCGGCCTTGGGAAAGATCCCAATAGAAAAGTACCTGCCTTGCATGTGCAAGGCTTTGGTTTTAATTCTCCGTGCTGTAAAAAAAATAAATAAAAGTACTATAAGTCATACAAAACAAAAAGCACATCTATAAAGAAAACATTGATAAAGAGGATGCATTCATGTTCACATCTTTTGCTATACAAAAGACAAACACTACAAGAAATAGTTATAAATGCTATAGCAGAGAAATGACTTGTATACATAAAAAACTCAAAATTGGACAAGAAAGAAGCGAAGTAGGAGTGGGTATGGATCTCAATTGCTAGAGTATAAGAGTAGCAAGCACAAAGGCCACTGTGATTCTCAGAACTGCACAGAGCCGAGTGCAGTAGTGAATACCTAGAATCCCAGCACTTGGGAAGTGGAGTCAGAGGGTAAAAAGTTCAAGGTCATCCTTGGACACATGGCAAGTTCAAGGATAGCCTGGGTGACCAGAGACCCTACCACAAAAAAAAGTCAATAACAGAAAAGGAAAAAAAAAAGAAACTTGTAGATAGGTATGGTGGCACATGCCTGAAATTCCAGCTCTAGAGGGATGTCTTAGAGTTTTATTGCTGTAAAGACACACCACGACAAGACAGCACTTATAAAGGAAAACCTTTCATTGGGGCTGGCTTACAGTTTTCAGAGGTTTGGTCCATGACTCTCAGGGCAGGAAAGATGGCAGTGTGCAGGCAGACATGGGGTGGAGAAGTTACGGAGAGTTCTACAACTTGATCCACAGGCAACAGAAGCAACTATATCCCACACTGGGTGTAGCCTGAGCACGAGAACTCAAGGCCCAGCCCACAGTGACACACTTCCTCCAACAAGGCCACACTACCTAACAGCGCCACTCCCTATGGGTCAAGCATTCAAGCACATGAGTCTATGGAGGCCATTCCTGTTCAAACCACCACAGGGTCTAAGAGTGGAAGATTGTAGACAAGGAAGTGTGGAGAAAAGAACCAATTAAAAAGAGGTAAAGATTTAGGATTGTGAGATGGCTCGGTGGATAAAAGCACTTGCTTTGAAGTCTTCTAGCCTGAGTTTGATCTCCAGAACTCACATGGTGGAAGAACAAAACAAGTTCCTGCCTGTTGTCTCCTGACCTCCATACACTCACCATGGGACACTCTTGCAACTGAACACACTCAATATATAAATAAATAAGCATAAAACACACACACATATATATATATATACTTGTAATGAAGTTTTAAAAAATAAGTAAAGATTTGAGTAGACACCTCACTCAGCATGAGACACTCTTGCCCTTGAACACACTCAATAAATAAACACAAAACATGTATATTTGCATATATACATACTTGCAATGAAGTTTTAGAAATAAGTAAAGATTTGAATAGACACTTCACATGCCTAGCATGAGCAGTGCTCTGGGTAGAACTAGGAGTGAGGGGGGGGGGATAGAAGAAGAGAGAGAGAGAGGGAAGGAGAGAAGGAAGGATGGAGAGAGGGGAAGGATGGAGGGAGGGAGAGAGGAAGGGAGGGAGACGGGTAGGGAGAGAAGGAAGGAAAGTGGTCGTCTTAGGAATAGAAAGGAAGGCCTGAGTGATTTATAAGCAGTAAAAAGAATGGCTTCAGTGAAAAGGTAGAATAGATGTCTAAGAGAAGAACAAGATCTGAATGAGCCAGGCTCTAAACGAAATGAGAAGGGGACAGGAAGGATCCCAATAGTGGTAAAGTAGCCTTCCAATCTTAGTTTATGGATTATTGCCTTTGTGAAGCCTTCCCAGGTGTGTCAAGCTGAAGCAGTCTTTTCTTCCACGGTACCTCCACTACATTTAATACATACCCTTGTAAGCTCTAGGCTTTCTATCAAGTAGAATTTGTCCGAGTTAATATTTTACATACATTTTCACTCCCTCCTCCGATCTCAACAATGCATTAGCTCCTAAATTATTCAAAAACAGAATCTCAAAGTCAAGTTCTATTTATTTCTCTCAAGGTACTTACTAAATACAGTAAAACAACAACAACAACAACAACAAAATCTTGCAGTAAGAAAGATCAATGAATAACTATCCAGCGCAGTGACTGATCCTTTTTCTAAAGCATATACTTTTAAATGTGTTTGCATGGATAAATACATGCCATGCACATACGTGCCACAGCATACATGTAAAGGTCAGAGAACAACTTGTAGGAGTTGGTTCTCTCGTCAATAATGTGGGTTCCTGTGCTCAAACTCAAATTTTCAGGCTTGGCTGGTAGGAAGCATTCCTACCTGCTGAGCCACTTCCCTGGACCCCACAAGCTGGCATTTGTATGTGTTACCCCGAGAATTACAGTGACAAATAATGACACTTGCACTGGCAGTTTGTTGCCAAATATATTCAGTTTCCTATTCATCTGAGTCTTGAACTTGAAGCATAGCTGAGTATATCTGCAATATATCTGGAAAGTTGTCGAGGTCATGACTTTCTTCCGTAGGTGGGTTAAGCCACTCACCTCAGGAAAGACCACCTATTCTGATTCGAGCATATGGTACAGAAAACCAGATGGTTCCACTCACAAAGAGGGGAAGCAACTAATTATGCTAATATAAGTCAGTCAAAAATCCTGAAGAATACAGATCTGATGTGCAATTTTATAATGTGTAAAGTTGCAACGGTCTTAACCTTTTCTCTGGAGTGTGAATAAGCTGCATATAGATGAGAATGATTACCAGTGACCACATCACTGATTACCAGTGACCACATCACTGATGTGTAGCATGTAGGGGACTCTACAGAGTCCCAGCATTATTAGAGTCTTTGCCATCATTCTGTCCCCAGGCAGGACACATTGGACTCTTCACTCATATCTGCTCTATGGCATTTCCAGTATAGGAGCTCTTCTTCTGCTGTGATGCACCTGTAGCTTTAAAGACGTGTTTCTAAGTAAATAGGAATTACAGTACCATAATACAGTTAAGATACAATCCAATACTATTTTCCTTACAAATAAAAGATCTCCTTTCAAAACACATTAGGGAATACTTTTCCTTGGCGTTAGAAAGCATGATGTGCACTGAATTGTGTTCTCCAAAACTGATGTGTTAAAGTCTTAGCCACCAATGTTCTATTTGTAGATGGGCCCTTGGAGACATAGTTAGGTTTACATGTGGTTGTGAATGTGGGAAGCCCTGAGATTAGCACCACAAACTCAAAAGGAGGGCCTCCAAAGAACAGCCCTCCTTCCCTTCCCTCTCCTCCCCTAATTTTCCTACTTAATCTCTCTGACTTGGAGAGAAGCTGGCTATTTTCAAGCCAGGAAGAGAGCAGTAGAACACAACTATGCTAGCACCCTCAAACCCATGTGCCTGCAGACCCGTGTAAAAGTATGTTTCTGTTTCCCAGGTTATCCTGTTTATGAAGGTAAAAATCCTAAGCAACCTCCAACTTGATTAGTGAAGTATGGTAAGAAGCTAACTGGCTAAGACAAAATGGGACACTCACCTACACACACACACACACACACACACACACACACACTGTCTTTATCAGTGAAGTATGGTGAGAAGCTAACTGGCTAAGACATAAAGGGACACTCATCCACACACACACACACACTGTCTTTATCTGTGAAGTATGGTGAGAAACTAACTGGCTAAGACACAATGAGACACTACCTACACACACACACACACACACACACACACTGTCTTTAAGAGACTGAATAAACTATTCTCACAAGTACTGCACAGCGACAGCCCCACCTCCATATTGACTTTGAATGTACCTACAACTGTCACTAATGGTGCTGCAGTGACAAGGAGATACAGGGAAAAAATAATCACCGAAGGCAGCAACAAGGCGAATAACAAAATGCCATGTGTAAATTGTCACTACAGTATGATGTGCAATGCAAGATGCCTAACTATGATGATCATTGACAGAATCTGCTTCGAAAACAAGGATCAAAACGGAGCATGTAACTGTATAATTGCCATCTCTTTATGCTGGAGTTAAAATGGAGAGGAGACTGCAGATACAAAAGTCAGGGAATACTGCAGCTCCAGAGAGCACAGCAGCCATTCAGCTCCTTCCTGCTCTTCATTATAGTGCACAGTCTTTTCCAAGGTGAAACCTAAGAAAGAACATAATTGTATATAGAGATGAGTATATGAGATACTCACCCAGGAAATAACAATGTTGTCAGCAAAAAAAAAAAAAAAATGCATCTCCCAGTTTACACCTTTAAATGCTGAGGAAGCAAAAAGCAGAATTGTTAGTGGAATGCCTTGATTGAAACCGTTTTCCAGATACTGTAGTGTAGCCGGGCGGTGGTGGCGCGCACCTTTAATCCCAGCACTCGGGAGGCAGAGGCAGGCGGATCTCTGTGAGTTCGAGGCCAGCCTGGTCTATAAGAGCTAGCTCCAGGACAGCAGAGGGCTGTTACACAGAGCAACCAGGTCTCAAAAAAATAAAATTTAATTTAAAAAATACTAAAGTGTAATCAGTACATTGCAACTGCACTGTAGGGTAATGGTACGAAATTAAAATGGAGTAGGTTGGCTAAAATTCCTTGTAATTTTTTTTCTGATCTTTTTTTCTTTAAGGCCTTTTAATTTCTACATTTAGCACACCGACTTTCTGGAATAATAACTGTGGTAATGCTTACTCTTGTCCATCTTGGCAGAGACATGTCCAGCAGGGATTTCCAGTAAGAGCCACAGCAGAACAGCACAGTTCATTAAGGCACTTTGAGCAGCAGGGGTAAGAAAACCCAGGCTAGCCAGAACTGAAGACAGAAAAACGAAATGGGGGCTGCATGAGACTTTAAATATTATGCCTCTAATGCATTATGTAAAACGAAAGACAAGGGAATGTTCTAAGAGAAGTACTTAAATCATATTGAAAGCAAACAATATTCAGTCATCTACTTCCCTGACCATTGAAGTGAAGATTTGATTTTCAGTTAAAGGTATGTGGAAGTTTGATAGTTGAATTAGTCTTTAATTTCACTAGGTCAAAGTCACACAGTTTCCCCTTCCCTATTCCAATAGTCATCCCAAGAATAGCAAGTTATTTTTCCCTTAAAAATTTCTTTTCTCGCCGGGCGGTGGTGGCGCAGGCCTTTAATCCCAGCACTCGGGAGGCAGAGGCAGGCGGATCTCTGTGAGTTCGAGGCCAGCCTGGTCTACAAGAGCTAGTTCCAGGACAGGCTCTAAAAAAGCTGCAGAGAAACCCTGTCTCGAAAAACCAAAAAAAAAAAAAAAGAAAGAAAAAAATTTCTTTTCTCAGCTGGGTGGTGGGGGCGCATGCCTTTAATCCCAGCACTCAGGAGGCAGAGGCAGGTGTACCTCTCTGAGTTCAAGGCCACCATGGGCTACAGAGTGAGTTCCAGGACAGCCAGAGATACACAGAGAAACCCTGCCTCTAAAAGCAAATGAAAAATTTCTTTTCTCTGTATTTTGTCAAAGTGAGGAATAAAAAATTCAAAGGAAGACAGTTTCGGGAGTGGGAAGTGCCTTTATACTGGACCTTTTAAAATGCCATTGACCTTCGAAACATCTAATAAGCCATTTTCCGCACAACTTTGTTTATAAAATTATTGCTCTGGCCATCAAGCAGTGACAAGCTCCATTCTGAGCTCACAAACTAAGACAGCACATGAATGCTCTTAGGTCATCTTTAGACTGCCTTCTAACAATGCAGTTCAAGAACTGGGCATGGTAGCACACACCTGGAGTCCCAGAATTTGCGAAGTGAGGGCAAGGGGATCAGGAGAACAAGTCCTTAGCTACACACAGAGATCTAGACCATTCAGTGCTACAGGATACCCTGTCTCAAAAATTTAAAAAAAGAGAGAAGCCTGGGGATTGTAGCTCAGTTAGTAGTGCACTTGCCTGGAAGGCTAAGCCCTGGGTTTGATTTCCAGAGCTCCACAAAATGGTTGCGGTGACATGTGTCTATTTGTAGTACCATCACTTGGGAGGAAGAGGAAGGAGGATTACAAGTTCAATTTCATCCTCAGCTACATGAAACCAACTAAGTAAATGCAAGGTTAAAAATGAAAATAAGAATGCCATCTTAATTGGACACTTAAAGATCTGCTCTTGTAGGCTGAGGCCATAGCTCAGTCTGTAAAGTGTTTACTTTGCAAGTACAAAGAACCAAGTTCGATACCAAGAACCTGTGCTAAAATATTTGGACATGAGCTAGAGATGATTCAGCAGTGAAGAGCACTGGTTGTCCTTCCAAAGGACCCAGGTTCAATTCCTAGCACCCACATGACAGCTCACACCTATCTATAACTCCATTTCCAGGGCTTCTAACACCCTCCCATATGTGTGTGTGTGTGTGTGTGTGTGTGTGTGTGTGTGTGTGTGTGTGTGTGTGTGTGCAGGCAGAACACCAATGAACATAAAATAAATATAAATTATCAAAAAAGGCTGGGCAGTGATGGTATGCACACCTTTAATCCCAGCAATGGGGAGGCAGAGGCAGGCAAATCTCTGTGAGTTTGAGGCCAGCCTGGTCTACAGAGAGAGTTCCAGGACAAGGTTACTCCAAGAAACCCTGTCTCAAAAACAAATTGGACATTGTGGTGCGTTTCTAATTCCAGCTCCAGGGAGGTAGACAGATGGCTCTCATGGGGTTGATTGGCTGCCCAGCTTACTTTAGTTGGCAAGTTCCAGGCCAGTGAAAAAACTTGTCTCAAAAAGAGGGAAAAAATAAACAGAAAAATCAAAATCCTGCTCTGAAGCCTGCCATAGTATTTCAAAATGTTAGCCTTTGTTTTAGGTGTCCACTAGTCCACTGAAAATACTCTACCCGTTCCAATTTTCAGCAATGCATCTCTCTACCTTATAAGGTAAGAAATATATGGTGTTTTTATTTTTTATTTGGTTTTGCTTTTTGTTTAAGACAGTGTCTCACTATGGAGCGTGCCTGTCCTAGAACTCACTTTGTAGATCAGGCTGTCCTTGAACTCACAGAGATCCACCTGTCTCTGCCTCCCAAGTGCTGGGATTAAAGGCGTGCGCTACTTTGCCTGACTTTGCCGAAGCTTTTAGGCAAATTATTTAGAACTTATGGGGGGAACATTCTCATACTCACATGCAGAATTTGAAAAGACAGAAATATAAGTACTAAAAACCATGAATTTTCTTAAAATTGAGGGTACATATTTCAAAATTATTTTGTACTTATAAATCAAAGTCTAACACATGTCAACAGTTCACTACAAATGTTTAGGTTATACCTGAATGTACTCACATAAAGAAAAAAAATGTCATTATGAAAACTCGCGTTCCTTGGCCGAGAAGGACCGACAGCAACATTCCATGTTCTGGGAGCTTGAATTCACTCCCATGAATTATTCTCCATCCAAATTGCCTCCAGTCATATACCTGCAAGTAAGAAATTCTGTAATAAACATGTTAGTTAATATGACAAGTTACATGAAAGGGAATTTTCCACTCAAGACAAGCTAACTGGAAAGCAATGGCTACGGATTGCTTCAGCAGGTTTCCGGATGCCCTCTGAGCCTGCTACATGAATAAATCACTCCCTTAAGTTATGTTTTCCATTAGTGTGGTGTGTTAATTATATAGAGCACACAGTTTGCTGTATTTTCATAAAGAAAGCAAAGTTATTTAACCTAAGGAACTCAACAGATTCATAGAAATTTAAAATTTGTCAATATGCAAACTTTTACAAGAACCAAGATAGTAAATATGGTATAACATAAATTATCCTACCCTGAAACATTGATAATTCTATCTCATCTTTCAATTTCTAACTCTAAATTAAGAGTTTCTTAAAATAATATTTTAAGTCATCAGAAATACCTATCAAATATAACCAGAGTTATTGCCAAACAACTCCTTATATCAACTTGTACTTTTAAACAAATTCATACAACGCTATGCTTTCTGACTGTATAATTCAGTGGTTCTCAGTCTGTGGGTTGCGATCCCTTCAGAGCCAAAGAGCTGTTTCGCAGGGACCATTGGAAAACACAGATATCTACAATATGATTCATAACAGTAGCAAAATTACAACTATGAGGTAGCAATAAAAATAACTTTATAGTTGGGGGTCTCCACAACAGGAGGACTTGTGTTAAAGGGTCACAGCAGAAATATGTATAGTCAAGGTACTACACTCTAAGTAGGAATTCAACAGCTGACAGCTAAGCAGAATATATATCACGTTGAATCAAAATGTGCAGTTCCACTTACAGAAAGTTTTACATGATTGTATTTGGCAATATCTTTACAGATACTCTTTAACATGAGGATAACCACCAGTCCACACAAGGAAAGTACAAAAAAAAAAGGAGTTTATGAGTCTAGAAAATTTTGGAAAGGAAAAAAAAAGTTACAGTTGGCAAGGTGGGGCAAGGTGGCTCAGCAGATGAACGTGCCTGCTACCAAGACTGAACCTGGATTTGATCCTGGGACCCATATGGTTGAAGATCTCTCTCTCTCTCTCTCTCTCTCTCTCTCTCTCTCTCTCTCTCTCTCTCTCTCTCTCTCTCTCACACACACACACACACTATACAAATAAATAACAGTAAATGCCTGTGGTGGTTTGAATGAGAACAGCCCCTGGAGGCACACATATTTGAATGCTTAATACTTAGTTGATGGATGGATTAGGAGGTGTGACCTTGTTAGAGGAGATATGCCACCGGGGGTGGGTTTTGAAATTTTCAAAGCCCTTGCTAGGTCCAGTCACTCCCTATCTGCCTCCGTCTTGCTGATAAGATGGAAGCTGTCCACTACTGACTAATCCAGCACCATACCTGTCTATCTACCATGATGGTCATGGACTAATCTCTGAAACTGTAAGCAAGTCCCCAATTAAATGCTTTTTTTAAGAATTGTAAAATGTATATTTATTGATTGATATAATTATTTGAACAAAGTATACAAAGGCTTTGTACTACATTCAATACAATACATATATATATAATATATATATATATATAATATAACAGGTACATATAAGTTTCTTTGGTCATGGTATATCTTCACAGCAAAAGAAAAGCAACTTTAGAAAAATGCAATAAAAAAGTTCAAAGAAGAATGTTAAATTTCTTTTTAAATTTTGATTTATTTGTTTTGTGGGTTTTTTTTTGAGAAGTTGCATTTTAAATTTATTTCACATACATGTAATGCAATTTTAGCATGTTCCCCATTACATTCTACTGCTTCCCTTCTGTTCTCACTGGTCACCCTTCTCTTCCTACCTAATTTCTCTTCTGCTTTTGTTTATTCATTCATTCATTCATTCATTCATTCATTCATTCGTGAATTTCATTATGGTTGCTTATATAATCCTGGGTAAAGGATAAGGAAACTTGGGAGTATGGTCTCCTTACCATTGGCTACACACTGAAGAAAATGTCTCTCCCTCCCCAGCAACCAGGGAAGGGCAGGATTTCATGAGCTACCCATATTTGCCTATGGCTCCTGTGTGTGTCTGGGGGAGGGGGGCACTGCTCATGAGCCCTTCCCTACCTATGACAGGATGTTGGCAGGCCCAGTCTTGTGAGGGACTTCTGACAGTAATCACAATTGATTTCAAATTGTTTGATTGAACACTAAATAGAAAATATGTGAGCTATAAAAGAAAGACATCCAAAATTATTACCCAATCTATCCATTTTCTAAGGATAAACTTAGACCACAGACTAAATTCATCCAGGACAGCCATATTTGTACACCCCTGTGGTTGTAACACTTAGGATGCTGAGACAGAGAATCATAAGTTTGAGGCCAGCCTGGGCATGTTCCTGAAGTGCTAGATGTATAAGCATGAGTTACCACACTTCACTTCAGAATTTTTTTTTTAAAAAAAGTCAGGCAATTAAGATACCTCAGTGGGTAAAGACACTTGCTGGGAAGCCTTAGGATCCAAATTAGATCCCCATAACCCACATACTGAAACAAAGAACTGAATCTCACAAATTGTCCACTGATACCCACACGCATGCATGATAAATGTTTTGTTTTTGTTTAAGAATTTTAATTGACGTGTTTTGATCAAGTCTCCCCCCTTCCCTGCCTTCCAGCTTCTCCCTATATCTCCAGAGCCCAGCACCTTTCCTTCCCAGCTTCAGGTGTTCCTTTTCTGTAATCCCACCGAGTCCTCTTGATGCTGCCTGTCTGTGTACCGACTAGAAGCATGGGCTGCCTCTCGGGTGCCACATCTCTAAAGCAAACTGACTCCGCCTCCCCCAGCAGCTGCCAAGTACCAACAGCTCCTAAACAAGAGGGAGAACTTCGTGAGTCTCTCCCTCGTCCCTGCTGGGATTTGGGCTGGCTCCATCTCTTGCAACAATTGTGGCAGAAATAATGAATAATTAAAAAATCTATGCCCAAGGAAAAATAAAGGTAAAATCAATATCACAAACTTAATTTTGGATCATGACACTGTGGGATAAAGTCCAGGAGTCACAGGCTTACTGACCTCTTAGTCAATCGACTAAGCCTTTTATACTTGAGAGTCAGAGCCAAAGCTCCAAGGATTCCCTATCTATTAACTATTACTGTTTATAAGACTAAACCTCTTTCTTTTAAATCCTAAAATCAAAACCAATGGCTTTTGCAATCTCGGCCAAACCTACACGATTAAAAACTTACTGGTTAATGAAAAGGCTGGAACTATTTTCCTGAGACACCAAAAGGAGTAACAGTAAAATACGTATGGCTCACAACAATTATTGTATATTTCAAAGTCAGAAAATAAAGTAACATGTATATGAATAGGTATTCCAATTGCCCCAATGCGCATGCACTGAAATGTCACACTGTCCCTGTAATCAATACAATTACTATGTGTAGATTTAAAATAAAATATATAAAGCCAGGAGCAGTGATGCAGGCCTATAATTCCAGTATGCAGGAAGGTTGAAACTTTCAAGACCAGCTTACCCTACAGAATGAGACACTATCTCAAAAGAATAAGATAGGTATGGATATGCATACTTGTAACCCCAGCCTCTGGGGGTAGAAGCAAGATTACAAGTTCAAGGACCGCCTAGTCTAAGAGATGCTGTCTTTGAAAAAATAGGAAATCTCCGTGTCTGTCTCTATCTCTGTGTGTCACTTTCTCTGTTTCTCTGCCGGCATCTCTCTCTATGTCTGTGCCTCAGTCTCTCTGTGTGTATCTCTGTCTCTGTCTCTCTGTGTGTGCGCGCACTCACGTGTGTGTTTAAAAATGAAAAATAATATAAATAATTCTTTTTCCCAAGGGAACTTCTGGGTATGATCAACATAGGGTGCTTTCTAAATGAAAGACTTCTCTAGAAATTTACTGTATGGTAGAGGAAGGGGAAGAACATGAATAAAGATAAGACCGTATTCATTTTCTCTCTCCCTCCGTCCCTTCCTCCTGTGACAGGGAGTATCTTGCTTTGTAATGTAGACTGACCTCAAAACCATGACCCAACTGCGTCCGTGCTAGGATCTCAGTGTGTGCAACCACACTCGGGTAAGAGGCTAGTCTCATTTTAAAGGCAGTGGGGAGATAAGAAGAATCAACACCTCACAAATATTCTAGCACAGTGTGACCCCTTTCCTGACTTCCAGTTTGCTTTTACAGCTTTCTCCTGGCCTCACTTGCTTTACTCTAGGAAATGGGAATGATGGAACAAATTCTAAATATGTACCTTCAGTTCTTCTCTGCAGGACCTCCTAAGCTGTTAGCTTTGCCTCCTCGCATTGCAACCCCAATCAATGTGCACTCAGTGTGTCCATTCTTCAGTTCCTAAAACTGAAACTGCCCCTTCCTGGCCAGCTTTTCAATTTTGTAGTTTGACCGTCTTGAAGGCTCCTGAAAAATCAAGATTTTTTTTACCGGGAAGATACTATAATGGAGGATTCATTTAAGCAGAAACCTTTCTGCTTCATTAACCGCTTAGAAACTGTACTGGTACTCGGGATAACAGGAACTAAAAGAAAATCTTGTCGCGTAAACAGACTCTCACTGCCAGACATTATTTTCATACAATCCTCCAGTTTTTATAACCTGCCAATTTGAAATCTGTTATTCTGTCAAGTTCGAACTGACCTGAAAACTTCTTCTCTACTGGCTAGATTTCATTGTGCCAGAAGTGCTAGGCAGGCTTCTAGCAAGGTCTCAAACATACCCATAGCCAACTCTGCATGCTCTACTCAATTGCCATGCCAGGCAAGATGTGCCCACGACTAAGACAGTGGCATGGAAGTTATTAGAGAAAGCAGTTGTTTGGGGATTAGATTTGAGGTCTGTTCTACAGGAAGGAATTTAAGCCTGGTACTAAACAGCTGGTCAAAAGCTCATGATGGCCACAGAGATCACAAGCCATGGAGGGCTGGGATTTAAATGTCATGCTGTTAAACAGCCTTCTAAATATTTCTGTTTATACCCATAGATTAGTGCTGCCCTCAGACACGACCATAGAACCTTCTGTCTCCAGTGGTCAGCAACTGATAGACTCATCACTAGTCAAAATGCTGAGAATAAGCATCTATTGAGTGGTCAGCCATAAATGGGATATTTATATCATCCCTTACCTGCAAGGGAGCACCACAGAAGAGAAATGGAAAAAATATAAGAGCCAAAAGATAGGGATAAGTGCTATGAAATACTTTCTTTGGGATATAACAAAGCCATTGTACCAAAAAAAAAAATCTCACTGTTCCAGGTCAAGTCAACAAGATCAGTCAGTCAGCATTCCAACAATCATCACGAATTGTGCTCAGTAGGTTATTAGCACAACAAAGAGAGTACAGAGGAACTATTGGGACATGTCAGAGTGGCTCTGATAGAAAAAGGGGAAGTTGGGAATGTGCATGATCACATCCTCTCTCTCTCTCTTTCTCTCTCTCTCTCTCTCTCTGTCTCAAGTTTTCATGGCATTCCTACCTTCCTCTCCCCAGTTACTTACATTTTCTTATTCTTGGGTTTTCTCAGACCATCTGAGTCCACAGACAAACAGACCCTCGCATTTTGTTTGCTATCTGTCTCACTCCCTCCTACCTATTTCTTACAAGGTGTCTGGTCTCTCCTCGTGCTTCTGTCCTCCACGTTCTGGGATTACTCGTGTGTGTCACTATGGCCAACTCTGGTTTTCATCCATTGCATAAAGCCTACTTCCTCAAACATGTTCTGCCAACCACCTCCCATGTCGTCTATGTGAAGACACAGAATCTATGAAATCACAGCTTCCTTTCTCTTCAGCATAAGCACTAATTAGTATATGTAAAATATATTTCTTTTCACCAGATATGTTAGGAGGTAGAAGAAGAGAATGAGAGGGAAACTATCCCAAAGGAAATGCCACTCAGTATCATCCCAGTGACAAAATACCTTAACTTAAAAATAAATATGCTACCCCTGGAGGGAAACTGGCAGGAGGAACCAAAGTTTAAAAACCATCCTGGGCTATACAACAACTTCAAGGCAAACCTGGGATACGTGAAACTGTCTCAAAACAATAATAGAAAAGGGATATTTATAGGAGGAGGATCCAACTAAGTAGTAGAGAACTTGTCTTGCATATACAAGATCCCAGGCTCAATCCCCTGTGCCCACCCTCACCTCAAAGATCTGAGAAAAATTCATCATTTATGCTTTCTATCCTGCAGCTACTTTGTCTTTCTTTTACGAAGTGCTTACCCAGTCCCCTGAACATTGATCTCAGTTGCGGTCTCTAAATCATAATCCCATTCAGAAGACCACTTGGTCACTTTTCTTTCCTAAAATGAAAACATAAAATCAAATGACTGAACTTTATCTGACCATTTGTGATTTATTACTCAGAAGCATATAGAAACTTATTCTGCATGGGCCTTTGCCCCTATACTTCCAGCTTCATGGAATCATGATAGCTACCATTATATCTTAAGCTTAATTTCACTCAGTAATGTTTGAACTCATTACAAAAAAAGAGGAGGCAAAAGCAGGTGGATCTCTGTGAGTTCAATGCCAGCATGGTATGCAGGGCACACAGAAATACTCTGTCTCAAAAACAAAAAGGAAAAGGTGAAAGAAAGACCTAGAAAGAAAATTGTTGCTGTCCAACAAAACAGCATCTTTCTGCTATTATTTTTTGTGTAGTCTCAAACCCATCAGACACTCCCTTTACCCTTTTATCCTGACATGGTTCCATTTCCATTGTAACTTCTTATGACGCTTGCAAAAGTACATAAAATTTGACATAATGAGTCCCTGTAATATTTGGAAATTTTAATCCCCACAACCAAAAGGCTCTTCAGGATAAGGATAGATGGTAGTGGTCTGCGCTGGCATTAGAAAGAGGAAAATGCACTGACAAGTGACATATCCAAGACAGAGCTGACTTTAAAAAGGTGGGAAGCACATATGGCAAAATTCTGCTCTCCAGCCCAGCAGGTGCTTGCTGCATGAGCAGGCAAAGTGAGTTTGATTCCCAGAGCCAAGGGACAGGGAACGGAGAGCATAGACTCCACAAAGCAGTCCCCTAACCTAAACACACACACCCACCCACCACGAACACATAATAATCATCTTTTACGTTTTCAAATCGCATTCCCTGCCCCCAGAAAGTTAGATACCTATATGGCAGATGCAAATATTGTTCTGGAAGGATAAATTAGGAAAAAACCAAAGGTTATGCTTTCAGAAAGGCAAATCAGGGATACAAGAATAAAGGTAGAGAATTTCCTTATATTTTCCAATAGACATCACCCGCAAATATTACAGCTGCTATTGATATTATTTACGTTAAAATAAAAGACAACTTCTTTTAGTATAACTCAACAACTTTGCTTCTTACAAATTCATGTTATCCATGGCTACATAGTTGAGTTCAAGGCAGCCCGCACTACATGACACCTCATCTCAAACACAAAAACAAAAACAAAATCTGGAGGAAAAAAATCAGCTAAGTGTTTAAACATCTTTTTGTACCAAACACTGCCATCTGCTGGAAATAATAGGTCATAACGTGAATTAGTCATCCCGAAAAAAATAACTATTTTAAAAATCTAAGGCACTTGAGAACAATGACAAATACAAAAAGATAACGAAGTAAGAGAGAACCTTATCTTTAACTGCTTGAAATTAATGAATTATTCTTGGTTTTTCTATCCCAAAGTATCAAAATCTTTTTGTAAACTTGCAATTCTCAAAATAATACATGACAAATTGGTTTTTAATGTTGGTAACAGTGACACCGCAACGAGAGGGAAACAAAGACTTCTTTATCCAGAATATAGTACCCCATGATGTGTCATCATCAATAGAAATTATGCAGAGACTCAATTTTGTCAGGAATTCCATCGCTAGCCCAGCGGTTCTCAACAGGAGGAGCAGCACCCCCTACAGGGCATAATGAAAACATGCGTCTGCTACCGGCATTCAGCAGCCAGGTGTCCTGCAGGGCTCAGGGAGATGACACAAAAGAACACCCAGGAGAATTGTGCTGTGCCTCACACCTTTCAAAAGTCACATAGGTGAAAAACGGCTTGTGATTGCCTACCCTCTGAGTTCAACTTTGCTTCATAAAGCATTTCATATGATTTTAATATGTAATAAATATTCCCGCTCAAGAAGGTAACTGTCTTATTAAATTAGGAGAAAGCTGTCTTGGCATGTTACCAAAACTGACTGACATTTCAAGAAGTCATAGCATCATTTGAAAAATAGCAGTATTTGGGTCAACAATTTGCAATATTCTTGTCTTCCCATTATCATGCTTACAGTGACTATACACATAGATGCAAGCATATAAAATGGATAAAATACACAAAGGGTATATTATTTTTTAAAGTTACTACTATCTCTCCTTTATGTTATCCTTAGGATGTTACACTGGTATTTGTTAAAATTACATACACAGACAGATTTTTTTTCCTATTGGTCACAACACAGAACAGTAAAGGGAGCGTTCCATAACATTTGTTATTAAAGGGCTATCACTCTGAGAGACTTGAAACTCCCTGATCCAGTGTATCTCCCTCATTTTATTAGAAGGAAACTGGTGCCCCAGGCAAGGAGAAAATGAATGTCCTCAGAGTCCAACATTAGTTGGGCAAGCCAGACCCCAAAACTTGCGATTCATAATTCGCTATTGGCTTATGCTGTCTGAGAATGCAAACTGCTCTTCCCAATGAAACGAGGGCATGAGGGCTAAAAGTATAGCTCGGCGTTACAAATTGTGCCTAACACGTGTAAAACCCCGAGTTCCACCCTCCACCCTCCACAAGTAGACAAAGCATACGGTGCATAAATGTAGGCAGCCTCAGGCTAACTCACAAGCAGAGCTTATTTAACTAGAACTCATAACAGAAACGTTTATCATTACAATGAAGCACAAAGATCTTTGTTTGAGATTATGGAAACAATAGGGCTCGCATTGGCTCACGGAGGTGGAAAAAAACAGCCAGAGGCCTGTACAGATCTGCACCTATATATATGCCTTCTGCTTGTATGTTATAGCTGTTAGCTTGGCGTTTCCGTGGGACTCCTAAGAGTGGGAGTAGGGTTGTCTCTGACTCTTTTGTCTCCTCTTAGGACTATTTTCCTGCTATTAGGTCCAGCCTCAGTATGACAGCTTTGCCTTTTCTTATTGGATCTTGTGTCCTATCTGGCTGTTTTCTCTGGGAGGCAGGCCTGCTCCTTTTTGAAGAGGAAACAAAGGGGGAGTGGATCTGGCTGAGGGGGCCTGGAAGGAGTCAAAGGAAAGGAAACCATAGCCAGGATATATTGGGTGAGAGAAGAATCTATTTTCACTAAAAATTTTAAAAAAGAAAGCAGGGCCAGGCAGTGGTGGCACGCCTTTAATCCCAGCACTTGGGAGGCAGAGGCAGGTGGATCTCAGTGAGTTTAAGGCCAGCCCGGTCTACAGAGCGAGTTCCAGGTCAGCGAGAACTGTTACACAGAGAAACCCTGTCTCCAAAAAACCCAAATCAGTAAGGGTTATTTTTGCTTGGCTGGGTTTTTAGTTGTTTGGGAAGTCACTGCATACATACGACATATTTTTAACAAATTCGTCCTCCACTACCCAAACTTAATTTACTTTCCCACACTAAATGAACCTAGTGTGTTAAATGAGAATACATGAAGTATAGTATTTGCTTTTGTTTTTAAATAGGGTCTCACTATGTAGCTCAGGCTAGCTTCCGACTCATTATTGCTCTGCCTCAGGCTTTTCAATGCTATAAAACGATTTATAAGAGCATTAGGAATACATGCATTTTAGACCAGTGTTCAATAGTTCATAATAAACTCAATATTCCTGATTCATAATAGTAAAAATGAAGGCAATGAGTTCATAATCAGAATTCAAATATTTGTCATAAAAGCAAAGCAGTATTCACTCAAATGGTAATATAATTGATTCGATCTTTCCTTTTAAATAAATGTATTATAAACTGGTTTTGTATTACTTGAGGACATGTATCATTCTCTGAAGACATTAAAATACATTCACAAAGATTTTTAAATTAAAAGCAAAATAAGATCTAGGCATGATGGCTCTTACTGGTTAACTCCAACACTTAGGAGGTTAAAGCAGGAATCAACATAAGTCTGAGGCCAGATTGTGCTGCAGAATGAGTTCCAGGTCAGCCCATCCTACAAAGCAAAATTCTATCTCAATACTTCTCACATCCGTTTCCAAAACACGGGCAAACAAAACAAGAAAAAAAAAACTAAAGATTATCATGCCACATCTGAACTTCTCTGTGGCCAATATTTGCGTAATCAGGAGCTCAAAAATCACAATCTCACTCACAGTTCATAAACCCGTAAGTCTAGACAGCAGTTTGTAGGTGACTGGCTGCCTTAGGGTGGTAGGGGAAACAGTCCCAGGTGCAGAGGTTGTAACTCAGGTGGTTAGGAGCTTGCTGTTGCTACATGGCACTGACCTCCACTAAGTGGTTCAATGTGTGTACAGAATTTGGTTTTCCATTTATGCCCCTGTGCCATCCTCATGTCAAGATTCTACCTGTGCCCTTACCCCATCTCCTGAATGACTGTACCGCAGAAGCACTTGTAAGACTTCCATGGTTCAAAGCAGGATGCCGCGCTGTAGTTCACCCAGTGACGGAGTCTAGAATCAACCCATGTCACAGGGTGTGATGAAATTTCCTATACTAGGAGAAGCAGGAAAAATATTATGTGGAAGCCAAAGAGACAGGACCCATGTGGAAGTCCATACGTCCACCAAGGGAACAGGCACAAGTCACAGGAGGCACCCCAAGTTTGACTCATGCTCACAGAACTAATTCTGAAGTAGTAACTTCAAAGTAGGTTTGAAAAACGTAATAGAGGGATAAACCTATGTTTCTGATCCCCATAAATAAATAAATAAATAAATAAATAAATAAATAAGCAAGCAAGCAAGCAGTTTACGAAAAATGGGAAATGGGAACATCAGAGAGAATAGTCATTAGAAAGCTTCATATGTGTGTACCTATATATGTATATAAACATACCAACCCTATGAAATTATCTGCTCTTACATATTCTGAAAAGAAGCATTAAATGTATGAGATGTGAACAAGACATGGTGGTGCACAGCTATAATCAGAGCACTTAAGAGGTAAGGGCAAAAGGATCAGAAATTCAAGGACAGATGGGATACAGCAGACACTGGAGGGAGAAGGGGAAAGGGGGTAGAAAAAGAGGGAGAAGAGGGGTAGAAGGGGAGGACAGGGGCAGGGAGTGAGAGAGACAGACAGGTAGACTAATTCAAGAAGGAACTACAGCCTTATGCATGCTCTAATCTCATTCCTACCACTTTAAAGTGATGGAAGTTTCAGCTTTAATATAAATACGTAATATTTATGTGTCTAGTCTATAAAAAACAAGATGAGAGCATGGAATACTTGCCTCAAATGTCACAGAATATGTGTAGACCATGTTAAAATTATTTGTATCTTCTTCAGTAATTTCCAAAGGGGGTTCATTGCAAGTTAGGTAATTTTCTTTTTCTTTTTTTTTTTTTTTTGGTTTTTCGAGACAGGGTTTCTCTGCAGCTTTTTTTTAGAGCCTGTCCTGGAACTAGCTCTTAATGATGTAGGTGTGTCTTCTATCTATCTGATGATTTCATTGGATAATTAATAAAGAAACTGCCTGGCCCATTTGATAGACCGCCCCTTAGGTGGGTGGAGTAGACAGAACAGGAAGAAGGAAGTGAGGTAGATGGCTCAGTCAGATGCCACGCCTCTCCTAAGTTAGGCAGACTGCCATGCCTCTCCTCAGAGAGAGATGCGATGAAGCTCCAGCCCAAGATGGATGTACGCTAGAATCTACCTGGTAAGGCACCACTTTGTGGTGCTACACAGATTATTAGATATGGGTTAGTCAAGATGTGAGTAAGAGGCTGAAATAATGGGCCAGGCAGTATTTAAAAGAATACAGTTTGTGTGTTGTTATTTCGGGTTATAAGCTAGCTGGTGGCTGGGAGCCTGGCGGCGGGAAGCTGGCCCGCAGCCCCTCCACTACATCTTGTAGACCAGGCTGGCCTCGAACTCACAGAGATCCGCCTGCCTCTGCCTCCTGAGTGCTGGGATTAAAGGTGTGCGCCACCACCGCCCGGCAAGTTAGGTAATTTTCATCTGTATGTTTATAGCTAATAAAAAAGAAAGGGGAAAAACTTTCCATTAGTTCCTTATTTAGAGCACTTTTTAAACTCACTATCCACTGGCCTCCCCCTCTTGACTTGTAATATTGGAGTTACACTAATGAATACGATACTCACCTATAGTTCTTCATGATTTAAAATACATTTGTTTCTAAATGTACCCAACAAATGGGACTCTATATACTACCTAAAACTATACTTAAGAACATTCCTGCTGGGCATGGTGGCATACACTTTTAATATCAGCACTCGGGAGGCAGAGGCAGGTGGGATCTCTGTGAGTTTGAGACCAGCATGGTCTATAAAGCAAGTTCCAGGACAGGCTCCAAAGCTACACAGAGAAACCCTGACTCAACCTCCCCCCTCAAAAAAAATAATTTCAGCCGGGCGGTGGTGGCGCACGCCTTTAATCCCAGCACTCGGGAGGCAGAGGCAGGCGGATCTCTGTGAGTTCGAGGCCAACCTGGTCTACAAGAGCTAGTTCCGGGACAGTCTCCAAAAAGCTACAGAAGAAACCCTGTCTCGAAAAACCAAAAAAAAAAAAAAAAAAAAAAAAAAAAATAATAATTTCAGGGGTTGGGGATTTAGCTCAGTGGTAGAGCGCTAGCAAGTGCAAGGTCGTGGGTTCAATTCCCAGCAGTCATGTGGTGGTTCACAATGATCTATAATGAGATCTAGTGCCCTCTTCTGGCCTGCAAGCAGACATGCAGGCAGAATACTGTATACATAGTGAATAAATGAAATCTTTTTTTTAAAAAAAAAGAGCATTCCTTTCACCTGAAGAGAAACAAAATAAATTCTACCAGAGAATGGCTTTTTTCTTCTTTTGACTCACCTGCTTTCAATATCTTGTAAATTTACTGTAGGGCTAAGATATTAAGTACATGAAGAATAAATCATATTTGTAAGCACCCACATATGTGAGAGCCTACTATGTATAAAGCACCAAGCTTAAGCAATGAAAGTTGTTACTAATATATACTACTAATGGTAGCTAAATTAGTACAGACATTATGAAAAGTGACTAGAGGTTCCTATAATCCACCCACCCAACTTCTGGGTATATCAAATGGAGATCAATGAAAACCTCTTTGGACATTTACTAGGGCTCAAGGTACAATGGTAGATCTCTAATTGTTCAATGTCTTTAAAAGTGGGCCTCCAGGCTCTTCCTACATATGTGCAGGGATAGAATTCTCAATAATTCTTGAGCTTCCTAATTCAACTGTTAAGAGAGCTCTAATCATTAGCAGATTCTTCCACTCACCTAATAGACTCTACTGGTACTAAATCTGTCCTCTCAAGAAAAATAAATGCAAATATATATTCATTAACCATTTATAATAATACAGCAGCTAGAATACTCTCAATAGATCTATCCTTCTTCTTAATTCTTCCTAACATTGTGTGATGCTCAGACATTTAGCATATGGAACACAGAGTAAAAGAATGCTTAAGCTCTTGAAATAGAGTATGTAATGTATGCATATGTATTCTAAAAGTAAAAATGTCAATTTAAGAATCCCTACTGTTTAAGTCCACTTTTAAATCATTAGAACAAATTAAAAAGAAACTCCATAATTACCTTTTGGGATCAACTCTGGAATTAATCAGTTTTGTAACACTCCTGGTTCTGTTGCTTTCCATGTGTTATGGAATAGTAATATCAACGTGGTTGAAGAGGTACAAGCTATTGCTTTTGTGGAATTCAGACTGCAAAAAGATAAAAGAAATTTTAAACTAAACTTTTTCTAGAAACTAAAAAAATAAAAAAACCTGATAATGCAATAAAAATTGGATACATTAATACTTTTTAAATGTACTATGGAGCAGGAGAGATAACTCAGCAGTTAAAAACATTTGGTCTTACAGAGGATCTGGGTTTAATCACAGCATCTACATGGTGGTTTACAACCTGCTGTAACTCCAGTTCCAAGGGACCTGATGCCCTTTTCTGATCTTTGCAAGTACCAGACATACATAGAGTGCATATACATACAGACAGACAAATCACAAAAACACCTAAATATCTTTTAAAGAAAAACTGTGCTACAAATTAAGCCTACAAAGAGTTAATATGTCTCTATAAGTTTAAAACTGCAACCATGAGCATTTGGCCTAGTAAAATATTAGCCAACTCTGTAAATATTTAATAATTATTAAGAGAATAATATTGGGAAATTTTACCAAAGCAATCTACAGATTCAATGCAATGTCCATCAAAATCCCAGAAAACTTCTTCAAAGACCTTGAAAGAATGTTTCTCAATTTCATATGGAAGAGCAAAAAACCCAGGATAGCCAAAACAATCCTGTACAATAAAAGAACTTCTGGAGCCATCACAATCCCTGACTTCAAACTCTACTACAGAGCTACAGTACTGAAAACAGCCTGGTATTGGCATAAGAACAGACAGGAAGACAAATGGAACCAAATAGAAGACCCGGATATCAATCCACACATCTTCAAACACCTGATTTTTGAAAAAGAAGCAAAAATATCAAATGGAAAAAAGAAAGCACATTTAACAATTAGTGCTGGCATAACTGGATATCAACATGCAGAAGAATGAAAATAGACCCATATCTATCACCATGCACAAAACTCAAATCCAAATGGATCAAAGACCTCAACATAAAGCCAGCCACACTGAACCTTATAGAAGTGAAAGTGGGAAGTACACTTGAATGCATTGGCACAGGAGACCACTTCCTAAATCTAACCCCAGCAGCACAGACACTGAGAAAATCAATTAATAAATGGGACCTTCTGAAACTGAAAAGCTACTCTAAAGGAAAGGACACGGTCAACAACCACAGTCTCAGAGAACTTAGACAACAATGAGGTCACTAAGAGAGACTTACATAGATATAATCTACATGGGAGGTAGAAAGTAGAAAAAGACAATCTCTCCTGAGTTAATTGGGAGCATGGGGACCTTGGGAGAGGATTGAAGGGGGCAGGGGAAAGGCAGGGAGGGGAGCAAAGAAAAATGTAGAGCTCAATAAATATCAATAAAAAATTAAATATAAAAAGAGAATAATATTGTAATAGTTATAAAATTATGTCATTTTAGGTTGTAACTATACAAAGATATGGAGCAATAAAATTAACTAGTAAAATATCAATAGATCCAGGCAGTTATTCATGACTGTAAAATCTAACACATGAGAGGCTAAGGCAAGAAAACTGCCTCTAGTTCCATACTGGCCTGGGCTAGAACGAGAGCCTTTCTTAAAAAAAAAAGTCATCAGTGTATAAAATTTAAGCACATCATGAGTTTGGCCTTCATCATCAGAGAAGCTTCCTCCTGCAGCAGATGGGAACAAAAATAGAGACCCACAGCCAAACATTACACACACACACACACACACACAAACACACACACACACACACAGGGGAGGGGACAGGGAGGGAGACAAACACAAAGATAGAGAGATACCTTGAAATACTCAGCTCTAAATGTGATGTCTGCATTAAATCCCTCTCCTTGGACCTCAGGGAAGTCCACAGAAGAGGAGACAAAAAAGTGTAAGAACCAGAGAGCATGGAGAACACCAGGAGAACAAAGCCATCTAATTGACAGGAGTAAAGCTTACATGAGCTTACAGAGGCAGGAGTGGCAAGCGCCGGGCCTGCACAGGTCCGCACCAGATGGGCACAGTTCTGGGCAGGTCCTCTCCGTCTGCATTATGGCTACTGTTTTAGTGCTTTTCTAGGATTCTTGAGCGTGTGAATGAATAGGTCTCTGATTCTCGCTCCTTCTCTTGGGCTAATTGCCTTTTGATGCTTTGCCTTGTCCAACTTCTATGTGATAGTTTTGTTTTTATCTTATTATATTTTATTTTGTTCTGTTTGGCTCTTATCTCTTAGAAGTCCGTTCTTTTCCAACAGGAGACAGAAAGGGTATGGATTCAGATGAGAGGTGATGTGAGGAGTACCTGGGAGGAGTAGAAAGAAGAGAAACTGTATTTAGGATATACTGTATAAGAAAAGACCCCATTTTCAACAAAAGTGAGGGGTAAGAAAGAAAAAGAGGAGGAGGCAAGACTATTATGAGTTCAAAGGCACCTCAGCCACATAGCAAGTTGGGGTCACACCAAGCTACATGAAATCTTGTCCGAAAGGGGACAGGGAGATGCTTGATCAGTAAAGTGGGTGCCAAACAAGCATGAGAACCTGAGTTTCACCCCCAGCACCCACGTACAAAACTAAATTCAACAGCACAGATATTTCCAGTCCTGGGGAAGCAAAGGCAAACGATGTCCGGGATTTACCAGTGATGTGGGATTCCCCTCTGTATGCGATGAATAGGTTTGATTACCATTGGTTAATAAAGAAGCTCCTTTGGCCTATGGCAGGGCAGAATAGAGCTAGGCGGGAAAGCTAAACTGAATACAGGAAGAAAGAAGGCAGGGTCAGGCAGATGCCATGTATCTTCTCCCCAAAAAAAGATGTGAAGTAGCAAACCACAAGCCTCGTGGTAAAATATAAAATAATAGAAATGGGTTATTTAAGATGTAAAAGAGCTAGCTAGGAATATCCCTGATCCATTGGCCAAACAGTGTTGTTGTAATTAATATAGTTTTGTGTGATTTGGGGGGCCTGGGTGGCTGGGAAATGAAAGCGCAGTCTCTGTTTACATACTACGCCCATATTCCCAAATATTGTTTATAAATGTTCCTTTACATTTAAAGGGGGATATGCTATAAATATGCTATAGAGAGTTGCATTAGTATGGACCTTGGTTTGTCCCCTTTTGGACACACACTCGAGAATCCTAGAAAAGCACTAAAGCAGTAGCCCTAATGCAGACGGAGAGGACCTGTCCAGAACTGCGCCCATCTGGTGCGGACCTGTGCAGGCCCCGTGCTTGCCACTTCCGCCTCTGTAAGTTCATGTAAGCTTTACTCCTGTTGATTTTGACTAAAGGTCAGAGAGTTGGGACTTACTTCTGTTCCTTCAAGGTTATTCTCAACAGTTCAAATAACAGGTATGGCTAATATCCAGACCTGGTATTTCGGGTATTAAGAAGTAGATCTGATTTTACCTCAAACAAAGATCAAGGCTCCATTCCCTCTTGATTTAGAACAGAGAGTTCTCTCTCAAGGCTATTGTCAACAGGTATGGCTAATATCCAGCCCTGATATGTCAGGTATTAAGAAGTAGGTCTGTTTCTCCCTCAAATAAAAGTCTAAGGATTCAATTAGGTTCCTACTCCTTTATGGAGGGAACTATGGATTCTACTCAGGGAGAGGTTTGCCTACAGAATATTTTTGTCTAGGGTGTGAGCATTACTTGTCTTGTTGTGGCAACAGAATGTTTAACTAAGAATGTAGCCTGTAATCCCTCACCTGGTCTCTTCATTCCTTGTGAATGCAGTTTTTAATCTTACCCCTATCTTTTGGGGTCGGGGTATTTAAGCAAATGGAAATTAAACAGAGGCGATTTTCATATTCACTGGGACTCCCTCCCGATACAATCCTGTTTCTTTATATTAGTTTCACTCATGGCTTTGTTCTCTTTACTTATTTTTCTAATCCCCATGCCCCTATCCTGGTAAATTGTGGCATCCTTGTCGAAGCTGGTCTCTGGGACATACTGACCAGTTAGTATAACTAATTGGCAAGGGGCAGATTCAGTGATAAATCCTGTCTCAAACATTAGGTGGAAAGCAAAGAAGGAAAACATATCCATCTGATAACAGTCTCTGATTGCTATACAATACATTCACAGAGGGGGGGCGAGAGGGGGGGGAAGAAAATAGGTAATATTTCACTGTAATATGTAAATATGTAATATGTAAATATGGTAAGAGGTAAGAATGCTTTAGGAAGAACAAATAAGCATTTTTCCACAGATTTTGGAAGAAAATAAGCACTATCTCACTGTACTAACTAAAAGGTTTATGGTAATAATGCTTTACGAAGAGTGAATAAACCTTTTTCTAATGGGGATTAGCAGGTAGCTTTGCAATAAGTTATTCGGGGTTGGCTATGTCTCCTAAAAATATATACCTCCTTAAGGGATATGCTCAAGTTCAAACTTCCAATACCCATGAATCTGACTTTTATTTAGACATAGGGTCTCTCCAGATACATTCAAGTAAAAATAAGGTAACAATGGCAGGCTACTAGTGATACAATATTAGTAGGTTAGGACAGGGCTGCTTATTGGGTTTTTAAGACAAGTTCTCACAGAGCTCACTCTGCATGTAGCCCAGGCCAGCCTGAAACTCTCTATAAAGCTGTCCTGGCTACTTTTATGTCAACTTGACACAAGCCAGAGTCATCTGAAAGGAAGGAACCTCCGTTGAGAAAACGCCTCCGTAAGATCCAGCTACAGAACATTTTCTTAATTAGTACTGATGAGGCAGAGCCCAGTACGTTGCGGATGATAGTCTTAGTATCTATAAGAAAGCCGGCTCAAGCCAGGTGGTGCGTGCTTTTAATCCCAGCACTTGGGAGGCAGAGGCAGACCCATCTTTGTGAGTTTGAGGCCAGGCTGGTCTACAAAGCGAATTCCAGGACAGCGATAGCTACACGAAGAAACTATCCTGGAAAACCACAAACCAAACCAAACAAATAAAGACAGCGGGCTGAGCAAGCCATGGAAGCAAACCAGTAAGCAGCACCCTCCACGACCTCTGCATCAGCTCCTGCCTCCAGGTTCCTGCCCTGTTTGTGTTCCTGTCCTGACTTCCTTCAGTGACGAACAGTGATAGGAAGTGTGACTCAAATAAACCCTTTCCTCTCCTTTCCTCCCCTTTCCTCCTCAACTTGCTTTTGGTCATGGTGTGTTTCATCACAGCAACAGAAACCTTAACAAAGCCAGTAACCAAGGGTAGCCTCAAACTCATAGTAATTCCCCTGCCTCATTTTCCAGTGTGTTGGAACTACAAGCACAAGACATGATAAGGACAGGGCTTATTAAACTTTATCCACTCTTTTAAAACTGTATTTATTTTTGCAGCTAAATATGGTACGTCTGAGTGTGTCAGCAAGAGAGCAAGCACATGCCAGTTTTGGGAAACTGGTTCTAGTCTTTGACCTGTCTTGTTTTGATTTTTAACTTTTCTCTTCTTTCTTTCTTATTTCCTTCCTTCCTCCCTTCTTCTCTTTCTCCTTTTAAGTCTTCCTTTGTTGGGGCAGCTGGCCCAATCCCTGCGTTCAGGGGCGTGGCTGCCCCAGGAGGACTATTTTGGTTATTTCCAAACCCCTCCGACCGCCGGTACCCGCCGGTACCCGCCCGTACATTCCTTTGTTTTCCACCTTGTCTCGAAGAAGAGTCTTTCTTATTGCTACATTGTGTATAGCGATGGCATAGCTTGTGAGCTAGATGCTGGACACGCAGGAGCCCCTGGGACATTCCCTGTCTCTGCTTCCCATCTTACTATACAAATGCAGGGATTACAGACATGTGCCACTTTGTTCAACTTCTACATGGGTTAGAGAGTTACCAGTTTAGATCATCAGGCTTACACAATAATTGCTTTTACCTGCTGAGCCATTTCCCTTGCCCCACCTTCTCCACCCATTTAACCCGTGTTTTTTCAACCAAGAAAATTTTTACGTGACCTTGAGTATATTAGGCATATAAAATAGATATGCAGATTAAACATTTACTGATAAATCATTTAAAAAATAATCCTTTGGTATCATAATTTTAGCATGCATTAAAAAGGAAAGAAATTTCTAATACTAATTAGATAGATGTACTTAATTATTTTTCTAGAGAGAATTAAAATCCTGGCTCAGTATTGACATTGTAGAAAATAATATCTTCAGTGTTTTCAGCATTCATCAATATTTTGATTTTTATAATCAATACTAAGAAGGTCACATCATATAAATGTATAGTACAAAATATCATGCAAATGTTTAAGGCTGTTTCAGAAATTGTTGGTAATTGCATACTAATTCCAAGCCACAATCCTTTTAATAGATTTTCTTTTTTTATGAAACTCAAGTCAGCAACTCAAACCACACACTTTTTTCAATACAGGATCTCATGTAGCCCAGGCTGGACTCTCAGTTGCTATGTAGCAAAAACTCCTGATCCTTCTCCCTCTACCTCTCTAGTGCTAGAATTACAGGTATATGTCACAATACCTAGTTTGTGCAGTGTGGACATCAAAGCCAGGGCTTTGTGCAAGCTAGGCACGTACTTTACTGAGTCACGTCTCCAGACCCTCAAACAGTACAGTTGTTAATCAAACATTCTAACACTGTATAATCCAAAGACAGACTACTTTGAAGCTTACATGCTGAAGAATGATAGTAGGCAATATTAAGTCTTTGTTTTCTGAAATTAAACCATTATGATTTTTAAAATTATATCACATTTTTATCTGTTTTGTTTATGGGGGATAGGGTGGAGAGTGTTCACATTCCATAATAGTTTGTGTAAAAACAATAGGTCATGACTGGGGGTTTGAAAATTTTTATCCTTGGGTTATGGATACAGTTCAGTTGTAGAGCACTTGGCTAGTATGCACCAAACACCTGGTTTGAGCCCAAGCACTATATAAACCTGATATGGCGATACACACTTGTAATCTTTTGGGGAGAGGCAGGAAGATAAGTTCGAAGTCCTGGTTGACTACTCATTGAGTTGAAGGACAGTCTGGGATGCATGAGACCCTGTTTCAAACAAACAAACAAATTCAGGTCCATTTGCTTAAACTCCATTTGAGTACAATGATATTTTTTTGGGGGGGAGGTTGATTTTGTTTTTGTTTGTTTGGTTGGTTTGGTTTGGTTTGGTTTTTCGAGACAGGATTTCTTTGTGTAACAGCTCTGGCTGTCCCTTTGTAGACCAATCTGGCCACCAACTCACAAAGATCCACCTGCCTCAGCCCCCTAGTACCGGGATTAAAGGCGTGTGCCACCACACCTGGTGAGGACAAGGTTGTGATGGAGACACCCTACAGAATTTTTCTAAGACTTTCTTTGTACAAATTCCATTTATCAAACTTTCTTTATTGATGTGATATATTGCCTTTATGATAAATCTACATTCCCAAGAGTACTTAGGTCCCTTTCTAGATTGTTACTCTGCTCTGTTGTTTTTAATATACCTTTTAAAAATGAAAAAGAATCTCATTTGTAAATTGTTAAACTCAAGTACTTCCTTAAATTGTGTTTGGCTTTGATCAAGTATCAGGTTTTGATTAAAATCAAATCATGGCAGAATAGTTGCATGACAATGTAATGTGTTTATAAATTTAAAAGCATGAACATCCCCTCTCAAACAACCGTTTTGTCACTTTGATTTTGAGAGTCTCAATAGTTCTTGAATTCTTTTGTATCATAATTCTTACTCTTAAATTTTAAGTATCCTTTTAAAACCAGCATTTGGTGGGGGAAGAACATAAAGTAGGATGGGCACAGGAAAGGGGAAAGATCTGGAATGCATGATGAGAAGGGAACATATAATCAAAATACATTGTATGGAAAATAGTTTAATTAAAAAATTAAAATTTGGGTCTGGAGAGATGGCTCCGAGGTTAAGAGCACTGACTGTTCTTCCAGAGGTCCTGAGTTCAATTCCCAGCAACCACTTGTTGGCTCACAGCCATCTATAATGAGATCTGGTGTCCTCTTCTGGCCTGCTGGCATGCTTGCAGGAGAATACTGTATACATAATAAATAAATCAATCAATCTAAAAAAAGAAAAAATTAAAATTCAAAAACTATTATTAAAAGAAAAATTAGGTATACTAAAGTGTTTATGATTATGTAAGTCATATTTACATACATATATTTTATTAAAACTCAAAATATAAAGGGAAACACACATACACACACAGAGACACATAAAATAACTTAAAATCTGGGAGTTATAGGGCAAACCTATAATACTAGCACTTAGTAGGTGAAGGCAAGAGGATAAAGAATTCATTGTCATCATAGAGTCACTGTGAATTTGTGACAGCCCAGAGAGTGACATGAGACCCCCATCTCAAGAAAAAAAAAGCCAATCACCCACTGTATGTGTGAGTGTGCATGTCCATGCATTTGTGCCTGCTTGTGTGTGTGTGTGTGTGTGTGTGTGTTGGGGGTACATTAAATCTGAAAATTATAAGGTATTGTAATTTACTTTCTAAATTAATCTGAATTTAAAAGTGAATTTTTAAAAAGCAGACAAAAATCAGACATGTGGCACACACCTGCAATCCTAGCACTCAAGAGACTGATACTGGAGACTCCCCATGAGCTCAAGGCTAGCCTGGGCTACATAGTGACTTCCAGTTCAACCTGTCTCACAAACAAAACAAAAAAGTAAAAACTAGGCAAATAATATGTGTTGTCAGATGTAGCAAAAGTCCCCAGAATAGTATATTAATGAATGAGAGTTTCTATAAACTACCCTTCATACCAAAAAGAAACAAGAGTACTAGCAACTGCTCAACCAAGCCAGAAATTAAGGGTTGGTCTATACTCTCCCTCGTATTTCACATTTATCCCTAAACATTGTTCAAAGTTTTAACACAAAATATATTAAAAGCTGCCACATGTAATGGTGTGCACCTGTAATTCCAGTACTTATGGGTAGAAGCAAGAAGACTGACTGGGGCTATATGAGATCATCTCTCGTTTAAAAAAAAGAAAAGAAAGAAAAGAAAAGAAACATGGTTTGAGAGCCATACCATAGACACATTTCAAAAAGCATGGGATCTCAGTACACCACAGGCTACCAAAAGAGAAACATAAACACCAACCCAGTCACAAAATCTTTGGCCTACAATCTGTCCTGCCTGAAAGGTATGTGAGGACAATGGTGGCACAGAAGTAGTCAACCATTGCCTGATTTGACTTAAGGGCCCAACTTCACAAGATGGAACCCATACCTAACACTGCCTGGATGACTACACACCAGAGATGAGATAGCCCAGAGACCTAGAATAAAACCAAATACTATTGGTCTAAAAGTATCAATAAAATGACTCCTAATGCTATTCTATTATACTCATAGATCAATGCCTTGCTCAGTCATCATCAGAGAAGCTTCCTTCTGTGGCATTTGAGAACAAATACAGAAAACCACAGGCAGACGTTACTCATAAAGGGCAGACATTACTCAGAGAGTCTTTGGAACACACAGCTCTAAACAGGATGCTTCTTTCAAATCCCTCCCCCTCAAGAGCAAGAGCTCAGGGAACCCCATACAGGAGGAGGTAGAAAGAATTTAAACGTCAGAGGGAATGGAGGATACCAGGAGAACAGAGTCCTCTGAATCAGCTAAGCAAGATTCATAGGAAGTCAGAGACTGAAGCAGCAAGCACAAGGCCTACATTGGGGCTGCACCAGGTGCTCTGCATATATACGCATATATATATATATATATATATATATATATATATATATATATATATAGCTAACACAAACAAGAAACTGTGGAATATATACATGTTAGAATACTACTCAGCGGTAAAAAAACAATGACATCTTGAATTTTGCAAGCAAATGGATGGAAATAGAAAACACTATTCTGAGTGAGGTAACCCAGACCCAAAAAGATGAACATGGGATGTACTCACTCATAATCGGTTTCTAGCCATAATTAAAGGACATCGAGCCTATAATTCGTGATCCTTGAGAAGATAATAAGAAGGTGAACCCAAAGAAAAACATATAGTAATCCTCTTGGATATTGGAAGTAGACACGATCGCCGGGCAAAAATTGGGCACTTGAGGGTGAGACGAGGCCAAGGGAAGATGGGGAGAGAAAAGTGTGAAGGGGAGAATGGGGAGAGCTCGGGGGAATGGGATGCTTGGGATACAGGAAGGGTGGATATGGGAGCAGGGAAGCATATATCTTAATTAAGGGAGCCATCTGAGGGTTGTCAAGAGACTTGACTCTAGAGGGGTTCCCGGGTTTCCAGGGAGACGCCCCCAGCTTGTTCCTTGGTCAGCTGAGGAGAGGGAGCCTGAAAAGGCCAGTTCCTATAGCCATACTGATGAATTTCTTGCATATCACCATAGAACCTCCACCTGGCGATAGATGAAGAAAATGACTGAGCCCCACATTGGAGCACCGGACTGAGCTCCCAAGGTCCTGATGAGGAGCAGAAGGAGGGAGAGCATGAGAAAGAAAGTCAGGACCGTGAGGGGTGCGTTCACCCATGGAGATGATGGGACAGAACTAACGGGAGATCACCAACTCCAGTTGGAATGGGTCTGATGGAACATGAGACCAAACTGGACTCTCTGAATGTGGCCGAAGGTGGAGGCTGACTGAGAAGCCAAGGACAATGGCGCTGGGCTTTGATCCTTCTGCATGGATGGGCTCTGTGGGAGCCTTCTCAGCTTGGTTGATCACCTTCCTGGACCTGGGGGGATTTGGGAGGACCTTGGTCTTAACATAGAGTAGGGAACCCCCGATGGCTCCTTGGCCTGGAGAGGGAGGGAGGGGGTATGGGTGGAGGGGAGGGGAGGGAAGGGGGAGGAAAAGGGGAGGCGATGGAAATTTTTAAATATAAAAAAATAAACCATAAAAAAGAATGTATCACTTATAAAAGGTACCAAGCCACATGGCTAACACAAACAAGAATTATGGGTTAATTTAAGATGTAAGAGTTAATGAGAAGCCTGAGCTAATAGGCCAACCAGGTTATAATTAATGTAGACCTCTGTGTGTTTCTTTGGGATTAAAGGACTGCAAGACTGGGTGGGACAGAAACCTCTATCAACACGCTGCCATTTCCCAGCTGTTATGATCCTAGTCAAGCCACATGTCTTATCTGAGATTCAGCTTCCTCATCTCTAAAACTGCAGTTCTAGGCACTAGCAGCTTAACTGTTCAATTAATCACTGCGTGTGACATAAGCAGCAACACTAAGATTGCACAGTAACTGGCATTCAATCATATTTTCCATAGCTCCTGACAGGCTTCTGCTTAACTCCTTTTTATTTATTTCTGTAGCTATAAATCTTAAGCTTATGCCACAGACTCATCCTCAGCTACTCACAGTCTCCCAATTACAGTATGCTATTTCACACTTCCAAATTTTGGATCACCTTAATTTCTTGACTACAAATGTTTACCCTTCCATTTGCCTGCCTGCACTGACCCCAGTTCCCTATATATAGCATGCTGATGCATTGATTTCTTTTTTTATTTATTTTTAATTAAAAATTTCCACCTCCTCCCCTCCTCCCATTTCTCTCCCCCTTCCTCACTCCCCCTCCCCCTCCCTTTCCAGTCCAAAGAGCAGTCAAGGTTCTCTGCCCTGTGGGAAGTCCAAGTTCTTCCCCCCTCCATCCAGGTCTAGGAAGGTGAGCATCCAAACAGACTAGGCTCCCACAAAGCCAGTACATACAGTAGGATCAAAACCCAGTGCCATTGTCCTTGGCTTCTCAGTCAGCCTTCCTTGTCAGCCACATTCAGAGAGTCCAGTTAGATCACATGCTCCATCAGACCCATTCCAACTGGCCTTGGTGATCTCCTGTTAGATCTGTCCCACCATCTCAGTGGGTGGGCACACCGCTCGCGATCCTGACTTCCTTGCTCATGTTCTCCCTCCTTCTGCTCCTCATTTGGACCCTGGGAGCTCAGTCCAGTGCTCCAGTCTGGGTCTCTGTCTCTAACTTTGTCCATTGCCAGATGAAGCTTCTATGGTGATATGCAAGATATTCATCAGTATGGCTATAGGATAGGGCCATTTCAGGCTCCCTGTCCTCAGCTGCCCAAGGATATGAGTGAGGTAACCCACATCCAAAAAGATGACTATGGTATGTACTCACTCATAAGTAGATTCTAGCCATAAATAAAGGACACTGAGCCTATAATTCGTGACCCTAGAGAATCTAAATAAGAAGGTAAACCCATTGATTTCTTTACTAGCTTATTTCCTCTACTTAAGACTATAAATTTAAGAAGACAGAGACAAAGTACATTTGTTCTTGTATCCCCAAACACATAGCACATAGCCTAGATGGTGTCCCATTAATGTTTTCTAAATGAGTAAAATATAAAGTAAGGCATAAATGAAGCGACATTCTTGTACTCCCATTTTAAGATGGCAATACTTACATTAATCTGGCAAGGGCTTTTCAAATGGTCACTTTGGACATTTAAAACATCCTATTGGGAATCCTAATATGCAATAGTGTTCTCTATCTTCCATGTCATAACACCATCTGACTTGTGTGTTATCAATAACCCTAGACAAGAATATTTTTAATAAGAGGTTTAATAAGTATTCCATATCAAGCAACATAAATGTGATCTTACACATATTTAAGTTAAATTTTCACCAAACTCAAATCACAAAATTTTACTTTTAAAATGAGTATATCCTCCAGATAGGATTCTTCCAAGAGTTTCAGAGGGGGTTTTTCTCAAAGGATCTTGGCAGAAGTCAAAGCTATGAAAGAGGAGGTTTGAGTAAGATGCTTTAAAATAGCAAGAAATCAGTCTTTATAATTCATGTAGCCTCTCCATTGTTAGCAAGACTGCTGTTAGGTTTCAAACCTGAAACAAATGGCTGAGGTGCCTATTTAACATATCAAAGCAGCCACTGGGGGCCAGGTTCTCCCTGCAGCCTTCAATCCCTATCTGTTACAGAGCCCTCCTGACCAGCACACTGGCCTCCTACTGAACTCTCCAGCCCAAGAGCTGGGCTGCTCTTCCCTACATAATTCAACCATTTTGGTTACCCACACTCTTTGTACCTTTGTGCTTCCTGGCTGCTGCACCTGGCTCCCCTCACTCTCCTCTCCCTTTCCCCCTCTCCCCTCTCCCCACATAGGACAGCTAAGTCTGGTTCTGTCCCAGATGTTGCTGTCTCTGCCTCTATCTATGCTCTCCCACATTTCTACCTCCACCATACTTGGGAGCAGTCATGTTCATATTTCTTTTTTCCTTTTTTCTTTTTTCATTGAGCTGTAAATAAAACTAAGAACTAGAATTTATGAACTATGTACCACACTATAAATTTCTCATTAGAGTGTGTAATTGCTAAATGCATTACTTAAAGGCTTTTTTTTTAACAGCTCTTCGCTTTTCTTAACACGAGAAATGGCAATTTAAAAAAAACTCATATCTTGATGGAGGAAGGTCATCTGTCTATGTGTTACTTTCTTTGGTTAATAAAGAAACTGCCTTGGCCCTTTGATAAGACAGAAAATTAGGTAGGTGGAGTAAACAGAACAGAATGCTGGGAGGAAGAAGGCAGTGATGAAGATGCCATAGCTCTCCTCTCTGAGATGGACACAGGTAAGAATCTTCCTGGTAAGCCACGACCTCGTGGTGCTACACACATTATTAGAAATGGGTTAATCAAGATGTGAGAATTAGCCAATAAGAGGCTGGAACTAATGGGCAAGGCAGTGTTTAAATGAATACAATTTGTTTGTTGTTATTTCAGGTGTAAAGCTAGCCATGCAGGATTCGGGTGGGACGAAAATCAGGTCTGCTCGCCTCATCACAACAATATCTTGTGGGTTAAATTCCAAATTACACAAAAGTAAGAAAAATAGCCATTTCAAGTCCATATTAATTCTAACTCTATATATTCAGAAACCATAAATATTAGTTCTGATCAGAAGCAAATTTTAAGTGCAAACTCCTTCTCATATATTCACAAAAAATAGCAGATGAAAATAATTAAAATTTTCTTTCAATTATTATGAATATAAGATGATTTAAGTAGAAAATAAGATACATAGAAATCTTTTATGTATTTTAAAAGTCAAAATCTTTGTACAATCTAAAGAGAAGCCAGGGCATTTTATATACTTTATTCATGTTACCCTATATTTATGCCTTTCTTTATAATGAATATCAGACTTGATTTTAGTAGAAATAAGGTAACACCAAAAGATGTCTTCCTTTTTTTTCTATAATATAGATAATTCGTTTTTTCCACTTGTGAAGTCATATTGAGGCTGATCACATAAAAACAGAACATTACTGAACAAAACATCATTATTCACTAAAAACTCCCACATGAACCTTTCTCCTGTCGTAAAATCAAGCAACAACTCTAAAGGTGTTTTTAACATATATGCTACGCTTACCTATCATGGTCATAAGTTAATACAGTTTCCACTGAGTACAATTTATCAGCATACACTTGTATTGATGACTAAAAAAAGGAAAAGAATGTTTATTCATAATACAATGAGCTAGTCTTTCCAAAACACATAACTAAACAACTAAGAGGTAATCTGGCCTATTGCTGCTGTTTACAACTGTAAGGCTAGAAATTCCCCCTGAAGTTGGTCATGGCCGTGCTACTCTATCACAGCAATAGGAGCCCCAACTAAGACAACTGGATTCTCTAGATGAATGAAATTAGTTTCTCTACCATTCTTTTGTGGGAAGGAGTTTGAAACAGGGTCTCTGTAGTCCTGACTGTCCTGGAAATTATTTTGTAGTCCAGGCTGGCCTTGAACACAGAGAGATCTGCCTACCTCTGCCCCCCCCCCACAAGTGCTAGGATTAAAGGCATAAACCACCAAACCCAGCTTCCACCATGCTTAACTGTTTCTTGGTTATTCAAAGCAAAGTTTCTCTCTCTAGCTTTGGAGCCTGTCCTGGAACTTGCTTTGTAGATCAAGCTGGCCTCAAACTCGTAGTTTCACCTGTCTCTGCCTCCCAAGTGCTGGGATTAAAGGCATGCACCACTACCACCCAGCTTCATACTTAACTTTAAAAACAATTATAAAACCCTTTCAGAATATGATAAAAACACATACTCATTAAATTCTCTGACTAGCTTTTTAAAACATTTTCAGTTTTATTATTTTACATATATGCATGTTTTGCCAGCTTGTATGTCTGTGCACCACCTGCATTCAGTACCCAAGGAGGCTAGAAGAGGGAGATGGAGTCCCCTAAAACTTGAGTCATTAAGAATAAAACCAGAGAGAAAATGAAATTGAAATTAAAAAAAGAAAGTGGTAAAGAAACAAGTCAAGGGGGGGGGAATGAAAGTTCATGGAAAAGGAAGAAAGAAAATGCAATATAAATATAGAAGGGATGTAGGAGCCAACCATAATAAGCTAAATAAAAATAGACCATCCAAAGGAAGTTCTCCAACCATTATCACCTTGCTGTAGGGCCCACAGGGCTACCCTTCCTCCAGGGGTTCATCTTGAGGACAGTTTCTGGCCAAACATCTTGTTGCAGTTTCTCGCTAAACATCCTGTTTGTTCCTATGCTCCCTCTGCCCCCATTGGTGCTTAGGTTAGGGGTTTTGTTTACTCTTGAGCCTGGTAATTTCCCACCTGCCTGGCGGGAGTGGTGGGGGAGTGCTCTCCATTGTACAGCAGCTAGGTATATAAGTTTTTTTTCCTAAGCTTGAATAAACAGCATTCAGCATTCTCTCCTCAGGAATGACCCACGTGTCTTGTGTGTTCCTTTAATCTCCAGGCCCTCACCCTGCTTTCAAACTGTACTGGTAGAGAGTAATGCAGGCGTTACAACCAGCCAGAGTAGGACTCAGTCATTGATAAGTATACTGGAGGCCTGAGTCTCAGTAGTTTACCCTGAAGCAATACCTGGTTCCAGGAAGAACCACAAACTGAGATTACCTGAGCACAGCCCAAGAACAGACCACCCAAAAGAAATGCCTAAAGTTCCAAGTTGTAGATAGGATCACCTGCCAGTATACACTCTCAAGGACACTCCTAGCTCCTAGACAAATGTCAGCCAATCAGGGGTCCTGAACCTCAGAAACCCCTCACCCCTCCCCTGTAGAAGGAAGCAGGGCTGTGTCCCACCACCGGGCTAGCTTTACCCAAAATAATTACACGGAAACTGTATCCATTTAAATACTGTCTGGCCCCTGGCCTGTTATCTGTACCTTCTTATTGGTTGATTCTCATATCTTGCTTTAACCCATATTTAGTAATTTATATAGCACCACGAGGTGTGGCTTACCAGGAGAGATCTTAACCTGTGTCCATCTCAGAGAGGAGAAGCATGGAGACTCACTATGGCGACTGCCTGAAGTGTCTCCCCCTCTTTCCCAGAATTCTGTTCTGTCTACTCCGCCTACCTAATTTTCTGTTCTTTTAAAGGGCCAAGGCAGTTTTCTTTATTAATTAACCAATGAAAGTAACATAGACAGATAACTCTCCTCCATCACTCCCCACTTTACTACTATAAAAACCCAACTCTATCTGAGCTTGGGGATCTCTAGTTATTCCAATACATTGGAAATGTGGAGAGACCGAGTTTGCAAACTTGTATAAAATAAAGGCTCCTTGCTTTTACATACAGGACTGGGTCTCCTAGTCAGTTTTGGGGGGACTTCGTGGATCTGGACGTAACAGGGGAAAAGAAGGAAATAAAAGACAGAGGAAGAGAAGCAGTAGAGAGATACAAAGAAAAAAAGGAAAGGAGGGAGAACTGTGGTTGGGATGTAAAATGGAATTTAAACAAACAAACAAGACAGGAAAGGAAAGGAAAAAAAGTAAAAAGAGGAGAAGCCATAAGAGAAGGGCAGTGGTAGTGCACACCTTTACTCCCAGCACTCACTTGGGAGGCAGAGGCTGGAGGATCTCTGTAAGTTTGGGGCCACCCTTGTCTCCAAAGTGAGTTGCAGGATGAAGGCTACGCAGAGAAACCTTGTGTGGACAAAAAGAGGGGGTGGAGGTAAAGAAAGAAAGAGGATGAAAGAAGTAAGGCAGAGGGTGTAAGGTGATGAGAGGGAAGGGGGAAGAAAACTGGAACAGGAAAGGAGCGAGGAAGGGAAGGGGAAAAAGGGAGGCGGAGGGTATGGAGAGGAGGATGAAAGGTGAAAAGAAGGAAGTGTGATGGGAGGGGAAGGAAGAAAGGAAACAAAAGAATTAGAGAAGACAGAGCAATGAGAGCAAAGAAAGAATGGATGGATGTGAAGGAAAATGAACAGAAAAAAAGAAAAATACAGAAGCAAAAAGACAGAGAAATAAATAAAACGAGAGAGCCAAAGAGAAAAGGGGAAGATAAAACAAAATGGAAAGGAAACGTGAGAAAGACAAAACAAAAACTGAAAAAGGAGGAGGAATAAAGACAGGAAAGAAAAATGAAAGTGAGAAAAAAGGCTCAAGAGGCCAGAGTACACCTTTTTTATTGATTTTTACTGAGCTCTACATTTTTCTCTGCTCACCTCCCTGACTCTTCCCTCCCCCTTCAACCCTCCCCCAAGGTCCCTATGCTCCCAATTTACTCAGGAGATCTCAGAGTACACCTTTACTCTCATCACTTGGAAGATAGATAGAGGAGGATCAGAGTCCAGCGTTATCCTTGACTACACTGCAAGTTCTAAGTCAGCCTGGAAGACATGAGACCCTGGCTCAGACAAAGACAACATAATGAAAGTTTCAAAGAAGAAAAAAAGAACAAAGAATTAGGAGGACAAAGAAACACAACGACAGAAATAAAAAGACATTGGCTAAGGGAAGAAGAAGAAGGAGGAGGAGGAGGAGGAGGAGGAGGAGGAGGAGGAGGAGGAGGAGGAGGAGGAGGAGGAGGAGGAGGAGAAGAAGAAGAAGAAGAAGAAGAAGAAGAAGAAGAAGAAGAAGAAGAAGAAGAAGAAGAAGAAGAAGAAGAAGAAGAAGTTAAAAATGGTGAAACAGAGAAGCAAGACAAAGAAAGAAGAAAAAGAGGTAAAGAGGGAGAAAAATAGAAAGAAAAGGGTGAGTGGAACCACAGGAGGAAATGGAAAGAAGAATAAAAGAGCCAGAAATACAGAAATAATAATGAAACAGGAAAGGACGAAGAAATGCACAAAAAGTATAAAGGTGGGTGCAAAAAAGGGAAAAAGAAGGAGGCCATTGAAAATGAGAAGTGGAGCAAAGAAAAGGAGACAGGAAAGTCTAAAAAAGAAAACAGTAAGAGAAAAGGGAAAGAGGGGAAGGGAAGAGGGAGGGGTAAAAAAACAAGAAGGAGCCTTTAATCCCAGCACTCGGGAGGCAGAGGCAGGCGGATCTCTGTGAGTTCGAGACCAGCCTGGTCTACAAGAGCTAGTTCCAGGACAGGCTCCAAAGCCACAGAGAAACCCTGTCTCGAAAAACCAAAAAAAAAAAAAAACAAGAAGGATAAAGTGTGGGGGAGGGAACCTGGAGGGCTATACCTTAAGCCATGATATAAAATAACCTGCAAGCTCTGTTCTTAAAAGAAGCAAGGTGCAAAAAGTTGAGCTAATCACAGTGGTTAAACATTCAAAAGAGTTGGGCAGTGGTCGCACGTGTCTTTAATCCCAGTACTCAGGAGGCAGAGGAAGTCAGATCTTTGAGTTTGAGGTTAGCCTGATCTACAAAGTGAGCAAACCCTGTCTGGACAAACCAAAATAAGTAATACTAATGATGATAATAACAAAATAAAAAGAAGCACGAGTCCAGTGCTGGGGCATACCCTATAATCTCAGCATATGAGAGGCAGAGGCAAATGGATTTTGAGGCCAGTGCCAGGCTCTGTTAAACAAAGGAGACTGTTTTTAAACAAACAAACGGGACATGCATTGTCATACCCTGCAATCCCAACATCTACAGGCTTGAAACACTGGGATGGTAAGCTGTTGTTGGAAATCAGCCTGGGCTACTCACCAAAACCAGATCTCCCCTCTCTGCCATTAAAAAAAAAAGATCGCCAATTCAAGGAGATCTTAGCAAACAAACAAACAAACAAACAGGGCTGGAGAGATGGCTCAGAAATTAAAGCACTTGATTCCTCTTCCAGAGGTCCTGAGTTCAGTCCCAGCATCCACATGGTAGCTCACAGTCATCTATAAAGAGATCTGGTGCCCTCTTCTGTCGAGAAGGCATACATGCAGGCAGAACACTATGTACATAATAAATAAATAAATCTTTAAAAAAAAAACAAATAAAACCCACAGTGAAGGAAACTAACACTCATCACCTTGGAGATGGCGGATGCCATTCTAGGCTACAGGAGACAAGGTCTCCAAAATTGAAAAAAAAAAAATAAGTTGAGCACAGAGGTGCACATCTGTGAAGTACAAACTTGCAAAGTTGCCGAGGTCAAGGCTAGCCTGGACTACAAGTTCAGATCCTGACTGAAAAAGCACTTGGGACAGGAGGGTGAGGATGGGAGAAAAAGGATGACAAGGACAGAACAATCACAGTTCCATTTCCTGAAAATTGACTTAATGCCCCACGTGGCAAATTCAGCCTATAGAAGTAGACTACTAATGAGTGTTATAAATTTTGAAGGACCCAGGAGGCCAGAGGGAGAAACCAAGGATCAGAACAGGAAAAGTGTGTAAGCCCACGAGTGAGGGGAGCAGAAAGACAAGACCGGAGGTGGGGGTGAGTGGAAGGGGAAGAAGGAGGAGAAGCTGAGCGAAGAGGCCAGAGGTGGAAGAGGGAGAGGAGGTGATGGGGGAAAAAGGACTCCTAGGAAAGAGAGAGTGGAATAGGCCGCTGGGCAGCAGGCAGAGAATGGAGGCAGAGTGAGCCAAGGAGCCTCTGGGGAGCCCATAGCCCCTTGAGCTCACAGGCAGGGCTGGGCACCGCCAAGGAAAAGCTAAAGCAGGAGCTGGGGGACCGGTGGATATGTTGCGAGGACTAAACCCAGGAGGAAATATGGCGCCATGCCAAGACGGTGCACCTGGGATGGAACAGCCCTTTGACCTCGCTGGGGCCTTTCCCCTCAGGGCTTTTCCCTCCCCAGCTCCTTACCTGACAGTGTGAGTTGGGATGGTCCTCCTCACAGTAGGTGATGGGAACAAGTCCCGGAAAGTAGAAAGCCTCACAGGTGGCAACCAAGAGCCACAGCCAGAGCAGCCACCTTAGCCTGGGGAGGGCAAGGCAGAGTTTGGTGGCCAAATGGAAACCACCAGCACCCATATTAAGGACGAGAGATGAGATGGGAACTACTGGCCAGTTGTAATGCAAACTATCCATAGACAAGTGGGCAGGACTAGAACTTTCCAGAAGAACTGTTAAGAGGGTCATGCTAGCTGGTGGCTCAAGACCCTGTTGCTAGGACACCCAGCAGTGACAGTTGGTGAGCAGGCAAAGAATGCATGCCTGTGTATCCTGTATTCCTTGTTCTTTGCCCAGAGACAGGCCCAACTATCCCTCCATTTTAGTCACGTGTCAAGCTCTGCCTCACAGTCAGCTGGGTGGAGGGAGCATGTCAACAAGGTGGTATAAGGCTGGGGAGGGTAGACCATCTCAGTGGTTTCAACCTCAAGTCTCACTTCTGAGGTATTTTCTAAGACTCAAGGTGCTTCCTTCAAGCCTGGGGACTGGAGTTTGATGCCCACGACCAACAGTGGAAGAAGAGAACTAACTCCCCCTACAAGTACTCCTCGGACCCCCATAAGTTGGCCTTCCCATGACACATGTCCTCCACCCAAACAAATAAATAAATGTAATTAAAATGTAAAAGAAAATAAAATAAATGTGATTAAAATGTAAAAAGAAAATACTCTTGATAGTATTACCGTAGCACCCCCATCTTTTCTGTCAGCTGAGCTTGCAGAGATGTGTTGGAGGACGGGGAGGGGGAGGGTGTGTGAGAATTTCAGGGCCATGTGGTCCCAGCTTGACTGAGGCAGGTGGATTTCTGTGAATTTGAAGCACCACCTTAAACTACGTAGCTAATTCTAGGCCATCCAGGACTACACAATAAAACCATGTCTCAAAAATGTGGGGCAGAAACTGTCAATCAAGTATTTTGATTTTAAACAGCTCTCTTTGTTATGAGGCAATAAATAAAACAATGTACAGCTTTTAAATTTTGTTTAGTCAAACTGATTTTTACCTATTATTTTTAAATAAGGCTTACAGAATTGGGGGGCAGTAATTTTATTTTGTTTTACTTTATTTGAGACTGAGTATCACTCTGTATCTAAGGCTGGCCTGTGGCTTGCTACATAAACCACCATGGCCTTGAACTCACAGACATCAGCCTTCCCCTGCCTTCCAGTGAACTCACAGACAGCTGCCTTCCTCTGCTTCCTGAAGACAAGTATTAATGGCATGTGTCACTGGAGCCCCGCCTCCAAAGTTCGTTCTTTCTTTCTTTCTTTCTTTCTTTCTTCCTTCCTTCCTTCCTTCCTTTCTTTCTTTCTTTCTTCCTTCATTCTTTCTTTTCTCTCTCACTCACTCTCTCTCTCTTTCCCTTCCTTCCTTCTTTCCTTCTTTTTTTTTTAAGACATTGTCTCGTTATATAGCCCTGGTTAGCCTGGAACTCACCTTGTAGACCAGCCTACTGTCAAATTCACAGAAATCTACCTGTCCCTAGTCAAACAGAAGGCCTAAATATTTTTCTTGGTTTTGAGAAAAAGGCTCACTAAGTTGCCCAGGCTGGCCTTGAACTTACCCTGTAGTTTATGTAGACATTGTAATCGCAGCCCCCTTGCCTCAGCTCCTAACTTGGAATACAAGTCTATGCAACCTGGCTTGGTTTATACTGTAAAATAGGAACTGTTTTCTTTTTTCTTTCTTTTTTAGTTTGAGTCATGTTGTCACTAGGTAGACCAGGCTGGCCTGGAACAGAGATCCACCTGGAATTAAAGAGCTAGGATTAAAGGCATGCACCTCTGCACAGAGCTTAATTTTTTAAATCTGTGTGTCTTTGTGTTTCTTTTTCTTGCCTTGCTGATTTCCAATAGAATATTGAACAGAAATGCAAATAATGGATTTCTTGACCTTCTTTCCCACATTCTTGGGGGGCTGGTATTCAGTCTTCCATCACTAAGTGTTGATATTAACTATGTATTTTTTTCATAGAACTCTTTAACAGGTTAAGAAGTTTGCTTCCGGGCATTCGGCTGATCTCCTTTCGAATGACCCAGGTCTCTTTGTGTGTTCTTTCAATCTCCAGGCCCTTGTCTGACTCACATATGGTACAGTGGCACGCGAACTGTACCGAGGAGGTAACATAGAATCGGGTGTTACAATTGGAGACACGGCCGGGATCATCAGCAACTGCAGTCGGAGACCCATCTGCGAGATTGGGAAGTAGGGATCCCTGAGAGATCGCCCTCGGAAGTCTGGCCAGCAAGTAAAAATTTGAGTGGTGAGGGTGTATTGGTTATGGGTGCAAGTAATTCTGTTCCAGTGTTAAGGGGCCGGTTAACAGGCAAGTTGTTAAGTCTTTTGGAGAAACAAGGCACCGGTATTAAAGTTGAGACAGCACAAGAGATCGTTAAGACGGTTTTAGAGTTTAGTCCCTGGTTTCTACATGCAGGGGGTTTTAATATTACTGATTGGGAGCAGGTAAAGGCTGACCTTCAAAATGCACTGAAAGAGCGAGGGCCAGAAGAATTCCCCATAGCAATATTTTCGCTATGGCGCTTAGTCAGAGATGCTCTTCTCAGTGATGATGTTAAAGTAAAAGAGCAATTAGAGAATTTGAACAAAACCCTTGAGGAGATTCAGGAAGTAGAATCTGTGAGTTCTATTAAGAGTTTTGAGGAACAGGAAGTTAAGAGTATTAGAAGGGATATAGAACAGGAAGAAGAAATTTTAGAAAAGGAGATCACACTGATAAAAAAGAAGTTAGAAAAAGAGGAAAGGAAGGAAGCAAACAGTTGTCTTCATGAGACCTCCGCCGCAAAATACATTTCTTGACACTTCAAATCCTTATACCAGTGCTTCCGCCCCTATAGATTTAGAGGCAGAAATCCGAGAGATCCATAACAGATTAAATAATCTAAGTAGAGAGAGGCAGATTTATCCTGTTGTGGAAACTATTGATCCGCAAGAACAGAGGGTCAGGCAGAATAACCCCCTGGCCTTTAAGAATATTAAGCAGTTAAAAGAAGCAGGTATGGACTATGGAGCTCATGCTCCTTTCACTATAGCTTTATTGGAATCCTTTGCAGAACTCAACCTTACATCCAGTGACTGGATGCAGCTTTGCAGGGCTAGTCTTTCAGGGGGAGATTATTTGTTATGGAGAGGTGAAATGCAGGAAAATTGCAAAAAGACTGCATGGAAAAATGCCGAGGCGGGTTTCTCCCGGCATAACCTTGACAAGTTAACTGGTGAAGGACAGTATGCTGGTTTAGCAGCACAGATTGCATATGATCCTTGTCATATGATTTTTGTCAAGAGGTTTTACACCCCCATAGAAATGGAAATTTAAATGTCTTTATCTGGATATGCAGGGACATTTACGGCACTCAGGTGATGGGTAGGGTAATTGTTTCTGCCCTTAAGGAAGGTCAAGGTGGAGCCAGGTTAAGGAATTGTTTTCAATATGGAAGGTCAGGACACAACAAAAGGAACTGCCCTGCAGGTATAGGGATGGTTAATCAGCCCAGGAAAAAAGCCAGGTGTAGTGGCACTTGCCTTTAATCCCAGCAACTAGACCCAGCAACTAGAGACAGAGACCAGTGGAACTCTATGAGTTTAAGACCAGCCTGGTCTACAGAGTGAGTTCCTGGAACAGCTAGAGGCAGGATGCATAGTGACATCCACTTCTCCCTGGAATACTCTTATCTTTCTTATTAAGAAAAAGTCTAGTAAATGGAGGTTGCTGTAAGATCTTTGAGCAATAAATGATTATGGACATTCTGCAGGGAAATCCAGACCCAACCTCCTTTCCTGAGTTGACACCTCAGGCAAGGAAATGTATTACTTTAATTGAGAAAAAGCTTGCCTCTGCTCATACTCTAGTCAGCCGTTGCTATTGATAATTTTTCTCTCTCAGCATGGTCCTACTGGAGTTTTTTTGGCAGCAAGGACCCATCCTATGGGTACATGAACACGTGTCACCTGTAAAAATTGTTATCTCTTACCCATCAGCTGTGCTACGTGTTATTCAGAAAGGGTATAAACTTAGTTTGCAAACCTTTGGAATGTTACCTGATAAGGTTATTACGCCTTATACCCAGGCAGAAATAACTTGGTTACAAAATTTTGCTGAAGATTGGACCTTGTTTTTATGCACTAATCCCTGCAAGTTTGATAATCATTATCCTTCTGATAAGTTGGTCACCTTTTTCAAAAATCATCTGGTATATTTCCCTAAAGTTATTTCTTTGCAGCCTCTGGCAGGGGCTCGGAATGTGTTTACTGATGGATCTTCCACAGGGAGAGCTGTGGTAGCCTCCCCTCCTGATTTTCATATTCAGCCTGTTGATACTAAATCTGCTCAGGTGGCTGAATTGATCACTGTACAAATGGCCTTAGAGAAATATGCTGATATTCCATTTAACCTTTTTACTGATAGTCAGTATATAAGCAAAATTCTTGCACCTTTGGAAACTGCAGCTTATATTGCCTCTGTATCTCGAGTCCAGACGCAGTTATTGGATATTCAAACCTTGCTTTGGGCCCGGTCTGTTCCCATTTATGTAGGGCATTTAGGGCTCATACTGACCTCCCTGGTCCCTTGAGCGAGGGGAATGCATTGGCTGATCAGCTTACCCGCCAAATTTGTGCGGTTAGTCTAGAATCTTATGAAGCCACAGAAAAAGCTCATAATCGTTTTCATCTCAATGCTGGGTCGTTAAGATTTCATTTTAAGATATCTCGAGAGCAAGCCACTGACATTGTTAAAAAATGTTCTCTGTGTACAGAACTTTTAACTGTCCCACATTTGGGAGTTAATCCTCGTGGGCTTGCTCCTAATCATTTATGGCAAATGGATGTTACCCATGTTCCTTCTTTTGGGCGTTTGCAATATGTTCACATAACCATGGACACATATTCTCATCTTATTTTTGCCTCAGCTCATACAGGAGAAAAATTACGTGATGTTAAAAGTCACTGTCTCCAGGCCTTTGCCTACATGGGAGTTCCAAAAACTGTAAAAACTGATAATGGGCCAGCCTACACCAGCTCTGGCTTTACTAAATTTTGTTCTGACTTTTTCATTTCCCATAAAACGGGAATACCTTATAATCCTCAAGGACAAGCTATAGTGGAACGAGCGCATCGTATGCTCAAAGCCTATCTGCATAAAACAAGAAAGGGGGAATATGGTTCCACCCCCAGAGACCATTTGTCTTTCATTTTATACATTTTAAATTTTTTGACTGTTGATGCTCAATCTCATACCGCTGCTGACTGGCACTGGCGGCCAGATTCTTCCGGGATGCCTCATGTTAAATGGAAGAATCTAGCAGATGGCACTAGGTATGGTCCAGATCCTGTACTGGTGTGGGGAAGAGGATCTGTTTATGTTTTCCCACAGAATGCTGACAATCCAATATGGGTACCTGAGCGTCTGGTGTGTGCTGTGGATTTTCCCGTCCAGAAGCCTGAAGACAGGACAGAGCCAAGAGATCAAGTAGATACTGGCTTGTCAACCGAAGAGTTGCTGGGATCCTGAGGAGCTAGCTATGGTGGTCCGAGTGCTAAGGACCTATCTACCCATCCCGTTATAATGCAGCCATTGCTGTGGCTGCCAGAGCAGCTAGAGCTGCTGGATTTTCCATTAGTCAGTCAGTTGCTTCTGCTTGCACAATGGATCCCCTCTCAGGGCAGGTTGCAAATGCTTTAGCCATTCAAATTGAGCTAAATTTACAAATGAATAGTGCAGTTAATTTTGATATTGGTTGTGGTTAAAGTCCACTGCTAGGTTACAGTAAAGGCTTATTGCTGTTTTTCATGGACCCTGGAGTATACAATTTACTAATTGGCTCTTGAGATTATTCTAGTTTACTACACCAGGGTTCCTTTCACCAGTGCTGAGACCATACTTAAAGGACTCCAATTTGGGCAGAGTTATTAAGCAGGCAGTCTCCTATGTGCTGGAGCATCATCTTCATGGTTTCATGGTGCCAGAGCCAAAGGCAAGCTCAGGTCAACGTTGCCACGTGGCAAGTCCTCTTAGCAATTGCCCCAGAGAATCTTTCAGCACAAATCTGGCTGAACTCGGTGATGGGTGACTAGTGAGCCAATGACGGGAAAGGTTTTTGGAGGGCTACCCCAACCTAAGACAGGAAATGTGTTTTGACCTGGATGCTTTCCCATGACGGGTAAGGGGTATTGCCTGACGTCCAATGCCACCCAAGACAGGCCTAGTCATAATTTATATAAAAGGGGAACCTGTAGGGCCCGGGTCTGCCCTTGTTCCTGGCGCTCATCTTGAGGACAGTTTCTGGTCAGATGACTAAGCGTCCTGTTTGTTCCTGTGCTCCCTCTGCCCTGCCTGGTGATTAGCTGTAGGGCATTGTTGACTCTATTGTTGGTATGGTAATTTCCCACCTGCCTAGTGGAAGTCCTTGTGCAGCAGTTAGAAGTGGTAATTTCCCAACTGCCTGGGTGGAATTCCTTGGGCAGGAGTGGGGTTTTATAAGATTTTCCCCAAGGCTAAATAAAGGGCATTCGGCTGATCTCCTTTCGAATGAAAAAAAAAAAGAAGTTTGCTTCCTTTTCTAGTCCACTGAGAACCATCTTTCCTTTGCCATGAGAAAATACCTGAAACAAACAGCTTAAAGGGAGAAAGATTTCAGAGGTTCAAGACCTGCTCACGTTGGTTCTTATTCATTGGCGCATGCTGAGACGGAACATGATGGCAGAGGGATATGGTGGGAAAACTTAACTATCTTCACACAAACCAGGAAGCAGAGTGAGCTGGGAAGGAGCCAGCAGCAAGATGTTCAAAATGAACAAGATTCGAAGATGTGCCCCAGTGACCTGCATACTTCTTCCATCCTTGAACTCGTGATCCTCCCGCCTCCACATCCTGAGTTCTGGGAATACAGGCACTTGGGAGGGGGACACTATAACAAATTATCCATTGTCTTATATGAATTTTGCAGGGTCCATTTTTCCAGTGCAAGGTGGTAGTATCTCCAGTTTATGCGAGGAGAAGAAAACATAATTGGTGCTAGGCTACCCAGCTATTTATATTAAAAGGTAGGGCTACTCAGTCATGGCACATGCCAGTCATCCCAGCAGGAGGCAGGAAGTTCAGAAAGTCAGGGCTAGCCCGGGGCTACACAGCAAGTTTGAGGAAAGTCTGGGCTACATGAGACTGTATAAAAAATAGTCTAAGGAGGTCTGCGAAATCCCTGGCCAGCAAGGAGACCTGATTCTCTACCAGAAGACCCATCAGTGGGGTGAGTGAGTGCCAGACCTGCGGCAGCAGCCCTGTGACAGAGCATAGACATTCCTCAACCCCTGGTCTTCCTGCAGGGGCTATTCTCTCCGGCTACTGCCTCTCTCTTCCTATTCCATCCCAGCTTACACCCAGAAACCCCCCTTCGTCCTCCCCTCTTCAGGGCCATAAAATCCCCCAGCTCAGCCTGTTTGGGCGCTGGGACCAGGTAGTGAGCACAACCAGGCTGGCGGGAGTTCCTTTGTTTCAATAGCCTGCCTGCAGCAAGTTAGGCCTTTTGTCTGCAAGCTCCCTGGCCAGCAAGGAGACTTGAACCTGTAAAAGAAGATCCATGGGAGAGGAGTCAGAGGAAGAGATGGGCAGGCACCAATGCAAGAATTCCTCCAACAATTTGAAAAACAACATGAAAGCACCAGAACCCAGCGAACTTAGAACAAGAGGACTTGAACACCTTAATAAAGAAGAAGTAGAAAAAACTGATTTTATGAAAGTGATAGAGTCCCTTAAACAGGAGGTGAACAACTCCCTTAAAGAAATAGATGAGAAAAATAACAAAAAGTTTGAAGAATTGAGTAAATGCGTAAATGATATCCTAGGAAAACAAGGAAAAACAATCAAACAGATAATGGAAACAGTTCAAGACTTCAAAACTGAAATGGAGGCAAGGAAGAAAACACAAACCAAGGGCCGGCTGGATATGGAAAATCTAGGTAAATGAACAGAGACTACAGAAACAAGCAAAACCAACAGAATACAAGAGATAGAAGAAAGAATCTCAGATTCTGAAGATACCATAGAGAAAATAAACTCACTGATCAAAGAAAACAGCAAATCCAACAATTTCTCATCACAAAACATTCAGGAAATCTGGGACACAATAAAAAGACCAAACCTAAGAATAATAGGGGTAGAAAAAGGAGAAGAAGTACAGCTCAGTGGTCCAGAAAATATATTTAATAAAATGATAGAAGAAAACTTTCCCAACCTAAAGAAAGATATTCCTATGAAGGTTCAAGAAGCATACAGAACACCGAATAGACTGGATCAAAAAATATCCCCTCGCCATATAATAATCAAAATACAAAACATACAGAATAAAGAAAGAATATTAAGAGCTGAAAAGGAAAAGGGTCAAATAACTTATAAAGGTAAACCTATCAGACTTATACCTGACTTCTCTATGGAAACCATGAAAGCCAGAAGGTCCTGGATAGATATACTGCAGAAACTAAGAGACCATGGATGCAAGCCCAGACTACTATACCCAGCCAAGCTTTCATTCACTATCAATGGAGAAAACAAAATATTCCAAGATAAAAACAGATTTAAACAATACGTAGCCACAAACCCAGCCTTACAGAAAGTAATAGAAGGAAAATCACAAACCAAGGACTCCAACAATGCCCACAATAACTCAGACATCTAGCGATCCTTCACCAGCACAACTCAAAGAAGGGAAACACACAAATTCTACTACAAAAAAAAAACAATATCTGGAGTTAACAACCACTGGTCATTAATATCACTTAATATCAATGGACTCAATTCACCTATAAAAAGGCACAGGCTAAGAGATTGGATACGAAAACAGGATCCAACATTCTGCTGTTTACAAGAAACATACCTCAACAACAAAGACAGACATCTACTCAGAGTAAAGGATTGGGAAAAGGTTTATCAAGCAAATGGCCCTAAGAAACAAGTGGGTGTGGCCATACTAATTTCTAACAAAGTTGACTTCAAACTAAAATCAATCAGAAGAGATGGAGAGGAACATTTTATACTCACAACAGAAAAAATTCATCAGGATGAAGTCTCAATCCTGAATATCTATGCCCCTAATATAAAAGCACCCACTTATGTAAAAGAAACATTACTAGAACTCAAGGCAGCCATCAAACCACACACACTAATAGTAGGAGACTTCAACACTCCTCTCTCATCAATGGACAGGTCAATCAGACAAAAACCTATAAGAGAAATAAGAGAATTAATGGAGGTTATGAATAAAATGGACTTAACAGACATCTATAGAACATTCCACACAAATAGGAAAGAATATACCTTCTTCTCTGAAGCTCATGGAACCTTCTCGAAAATTGACCACATAATCGGTAACAAAGCAAACTTCCACAGATACAAAAAAATTAGTAACCACCTGTGTCTTATCAAATCACCATGGAATAAAGTTAGAATTTAACAATAATTCTACCCCCAGAAAGCCTACAAACTCTTGGAAATTGAACAGTCAACTACTGAACCACCCCTGGGTCAGGGAAGAAATAAAGAAAGAAATTAAAGTCTTCCTTGAATTCAACGAAAATAAAGACACAACATACCCAAACCTATGGGACACTATGAAAGCAGTGCTAAGAGGAAAGTTCATAGCACTACATGCCCACATTAAAAAAAAAAAAAACGGAGAAAGCTCACATTAGAGACTTAACAGCACACCTGAAAGCTCTAGAAAAAAAGAAGCAGACTCACCCAGAAGGAGTAGAAGATTGGAAATAATCAAACTGAGGCCTGAAATCAACAAAACAGAAACACAGAAAACAATCCAAAGAATCAATGAAACAAAAAGCTGGTTTTTTGAGAAAGTCAACAAGATTGACAAACCTTTATCCAACTTAATCAAAAGGCAGAGAGAGAACATGCAAATTAACAAGATCAGAAATGAAAAGGGGGACATAACAACAGACACGGAGGAAATTCAGAGAATCATTAGGTCTTACTACAAAAGTGATGGAGGACTTCCATTGGCTAATAAAGAAACTGCCTGGCCCATTTGATTGGCCAGCTCTTAGGTGGGCGGAGTAGACAGAACAGGAAGAAGGAAGTGAGGTAGATGGCTCAGTCAAATGCTACGCCTCTCCTAAGTTAGACAGACCGCCATGCCTCTCCTGAGAGAGACAGATGCGATGGAGCCAGCCGCCAGTTCAGACATGCTGAATCTTTCCCGGTAAGACACTATTCGTGGTGTTACACAGATTATTCGATATGGGTTAAAGCAAGAGATGTGAGAATTAGACAATAAGATGCTAGAAATAATGGGCCAGGCAGTGTTTAAAAGAATACAATTTGTATGTTGTTATTTTGGGGCACAAGCTAGCCGGCAGCCAGGAGCAGGGCAGGGCGAAAAGCAGGCCTGCCCAAAGTGCATCACTACACAAAAGCTTATATGCCACAAAATTGGAAAATGTAAAAGAAATGGACTTGTTTTTAGATAAGTACCACTTACCAAAATTAAATCAAGACCAGGTGAACAATTTAAACAGACCTATAAGTCATGAGGAAATAGAGCTGTCATAAAAAGCCTCACAACGAAAAAAAGCCCAGGACCTGATGGTTTTAATGCAGAATTTTATCAGAACTCCCAAGAGCTGATACCTATTCTCCTTAATGTGTTTCACATAATAAAAACAGAAGGGTCATTGCCAAACTCTTTTTACGAAGCTACAATCACCCTGATTCCAAAACCACACGAAGACCCAACCAAGAAAGTGAATTACAGACCAGTCTCACTCATGAACACCGATGCAAAAATTCTCAATAAAATTCTGGCAAGCAGAATCTAAGAATACATTAAAACAGTTATCCATTACAATCAAGTAAGCTTCATCCCAAAGATGCAGGGCTGGTTCAACATACGAAAATCTATCAATGTAATCCATTATATAAATAAACTGAAAGAAAAAGCCATATGATCATTTCATTAGATGCGGAAAAAGCATTTGACAAACTTCAACACCCCTTTATGATAAAGGTTTTGGAGAGGTTAGGGATACAAGGATCATACCTAAATATAATAAAAGCAATATATAGCAAGCCAACAGCTAATATCAAATTAAATGGAGATAAACTCAAAGCCATTCCACTAAAATCAGGAACAAGACAAGGCTGTCCACTCTCACCATATCTCTTCAACATAGTTCTTGAAGTTCTAGCAATAGCAATAAGACAACATCAGGAGATCAAGGGGATTTGAATCTGAAAGGAAGAAGTCAAACTTTTGTTATTTGCAGATGATAAGATAGTGTACATTAGTGACCCTCAAACCTCTACCAAAGAACTTCTACAGCTGATAAATACCTTCAGTGAAGTAGCAGGTTACAAGATCAACTCAAGAAAATCAGTAGCCCTCCTATACACAAAGGACAGAGAAGCAGAGAGGGAAATCAGAGAAACTTCACCTTTTACGATAGTCACAAAGAACATAAAGTATCTTGGGGTAACTCTAACCAAGGAAGTGAAAGATCTGTTTGACAAGAACTTTAAGTCTTTGAAGAAAGAAATTGAAGAGGACACCAGAAAAGCATGGAAAGACCTCTCATGCTTTTGGATGGGTAGGATCAACATAGTAAAAATGGCAATTCTACCAAAGTCAATCTATAAATTCAATGCAATCCCCATTAAAATCCCAACAAAATTCTTCACAGATCTTGAGAGAACAATAATCAACTTTATATGGAAAAATAAAAAACCCAGAATAGCCAAAACAATCCTATACAATAAAGGAACTTCTAGAGGCATTACCATCCCTGACCTCAAACTCTATTACAGAGCTACAGTAATGAAAACAGCCTGGTACTGGCGTAAAAACAGAGAAGTCGACCAATAGAATTGAATAGAAGACCCGGATATTATCCCACAAACCTATGAAAACCTAATTTTTGACAAAGGAGCTAAAAGTATACAAATGGGAGAAAGAAAGCATCTTCAGCAAATGGTGTTGGCAGAACTGGATGTCAACCTGTAGAAGAATAAAAATAGATCCTTATCTATCACCATGCACAAAACTCAAGTCCAGATGGATTAAAGACCTCAATATAAATCTGAACACACTGAACCTGATAGAAGAGAAAGTGGGAAAGAGTCTACAACATATAGGCACAGGAGACCATTTCCTACGTATAACCCCAGTAGCACAGACAATAAGGGCAACATCGAATAAATGGGACCTCCTAAAACTGAGAAGCTTCTGTAAAGCAAAGGACACTGTCATTAAGACAAAAAGGCAACCTACTGATTGGGAGAAGACTTTCACCAACCCCGCAAAAGACAAAGGTCTGATCTCCAAAATATATAAAGAGCTCAAGAAACTAGATTTTAAAATGCTAATGAACCCAATTAAAAATGGGGTACTGATCTGAACAGAGAATTCTCAACTGAAGAAGTTCAAATGACCAAAAGACACTTAAGGTCATGTTCAACCTCCTTAGTGATCAGGAAAATGCAAATCAAAACAACTTTGGGATACCATCTTATACCTGTCAGAATGGCTAAAATCAAAAACACCGATGATAGCCTTTGCTGGAGAGGATGTGGAGTAACGGGAACACTCATTCATTGCTGGTGGGAATGCAAACTTGTGCAACCACTTTGGAAAACAGTGTGGTGGTTTCTCAGGAAATTTGGGATCAACCTACCCCAAGACCCAGCAATACCACTCCTGGGAATATACCCAAGAGATGCCCTATCATATTCCAAAAGCATTTGTTCAACTATGTTCATAGCAATTCATAGCAGCATTATTTGTAATAGCCAGATCCTGGAAAAAACCTATATGCCCCTCAATGGAAGAATGGATAAAGAAAGTGGGGAATATATATGCATTAGAGTACTACTCAGCAGTAAAAAACAATGACATCTTTAATTTTCTATGCAAATGGATGGAAATAGAAAACACCATCCTGAGTAAGGTAACCCATACCCGAAAAGATGAATATGGTATTTACTCACTCATTAGTGGATTCTAGCCATAGAATTGAGCCTATATTTTATGATCCTAGAGAAGCTAGGTAGGAAGGTGAACCCAAAGAAAAACATGTAGTTATCCTCCTGGATATTGGAAGTAGACAAGATTGCCAGGCAAAAATTGAGAGCTTGGGGTGGGGGCAGGATGGGGGTAAGGGGAGATGGGGAGAGAGAAGTGAGAAGGGGAGGATGGGGAGAACTTGGGGGAATGGGACAGTTGGGATGGAGGAAGAGTGGATATGGAATCAGGGAAGTATATATCTTAATTAAGGGAGCCATTTGAAGGTAGGCAAGAGATTGGACTCTAGAGGGGTTCCAAGATGTCCAAGGAGATGTCCCCAGCTTGCTCCTTGAGCAGCTGAAGAGAGGGGGCCTGAACTGGCCCTTTACTATAGCCACAGTGATGATTATCTTGCATATCACCATAGAACCTTCATCTGACATTGGATGGAAATAGAGACAGAGACCCACACTGGAGCACGGGACTGAGCTCCCAAGGTCCAAATGAGGAGCAGAAGGAGGGAGAAAGAGCAAGGAAGTCAGGACCATGAGGGGTGCGTCCATTCACCGAGACAATGAGACTGATCTAATGGGAGCTCACCAAGGCCAACTGGACTAAGACTGATGAAGCATGTGATCAAACCGGACTCTCTGAACATGGCTGACAAGGAAGGCTGACTGAGAAGCCAAGGACAATGGCACTGGGTTTTGATTCTACTCCATGTACTGGCTTTGTGGGAACCTAGTCTGTTTGGATGCTCACCTTCCTAGACCTGGATGGAGTGGGGAGGACCTTGGACTTCCCACAGGGCAGGGCACTATGACTGCCCCTTGGACTGGAGGGGGGAGGGGGAGGGGGAGGGGAAGGGAAATGGAAGGTGGGGAGGAGGTGAAAATTTGTAAAATTATATAATTTAATAAAAAATGTAATGTAAAATAATAGTCAAAGTAAAAAACGTAATGCTAATACTGATAGGGACAAATAAAGAAAAAAGAAGAGACTAGAAAGAAGGTCTGGTACTTAATATGGTTATCAAATGTAATGGTAGCGAAAGGGGATGTGAAGCATGTGGTAGTGCAAAAATAACCTAGTGTGAGGTGAAATTTCAAATTGAGAATGTTTCAAAAATAACCAAAAAAAGTTGCATGAAACCTTTGAATCTCGAGGGAGGATACTGTGATGATACTTGTGGTGGATTAACTGAGAATGATCCCCATAGGCTCACGTGTTTGACTACTTAACCCCAGTTGGTGGAGCTGTTCAGAAGGATTAGGAGATGTGGCCCTGTTGGAGAAGATGTGTTACTGAGGCTGGCTGGGCATTGAGCTCTCAAAACCCCACCCCATTCCCAGTTAGTTGTCTCCACCAGCAGCCCTCTTCTTTCTCTCTGACTTGCTGTTGTTGTCTCAGGATGTGAGCTCTCAGCTACTGCTCCGTTGCCATGCCTCATGCCTGCCTACCGCCATGCTCTTTGCCAGATGCTCACACTCTAACCATCTTGGAGCCATGAGCTCCAATTACATGTTTTCTTTTATACATTGCCTTGGTCAAGGTATTTTGTCATGTCAATAGAAAAGTAGCCGAGACAATACTTAAAGAAATTAAAACATGGAGCTTGAGAAATTGCTCAGCAGTTCAGGGCACTGGCTACTTTTCCAGAGGACATGGGTTCAGTTCCTAGCACCAACAGCCCACGACCTTATCTCGCTGCAATTCCAGGAGATTTAATGCCTCATCTAGCTCTATAGGTACTGTATGCACACTTGGTACTCACACATCCATGAACACAGAACATCTATACTCCTAAAAGATAGAAAATAAAATGCGATATTTGTGATATGTGGTGAACACAAACAAGGGTGTTCTGGTCATATGAAAGAAAACACATAAATATATTAGGGCAATGTCTAGATCTTAAACAGTTAATTTTCTAAGTTTCTAACCATATGGATCCAACAGTTCCTCATGTACACACCAATTTCAAGTATTGGAACAAAGAAATGTTGTGATGCATAGAATCAAGCTATGTTTAAGTCACGTTCTTAAATCAGCACCATAAAAGGAACATGTGTGGCATAGGAGAGCAAGCACCGCCTCTAGAGGAACACTGTATCTTTCATAGTGTGCTGATAGTGCCCAACTAGATTACCTCTAGGGTTCCAAGCCTTGCCTTTTCCTTCCCAGTCTCTCCAAATCTAATTATGGTTCTTCTAAATGGATTAACTCATTTTGGATCACGGTTTGCTCCTCTTTAGAGCACTCTACTGACCAGGCCTTGGGGTACAAGCATGTAAGGCCAGCTACTCAGGAAGCTAATGCAGAAGGATAGAAAAAAATCAAGGTTTTCCTGAGCTATAGAGGGGATTTGAAGAAGCCCAGACAACTCAGACCTCGTATCAAAAGGAGGAAATATAAAAAAGGAGCTGGAAAGAGAGCCCATCGATAGAATACTTGGATAGCATAGGTAAAGCCCTAGATTTGATTTTTTTGTACAGCAAATAATAATAGTAATGATGATAATGATAATGATGATAATAATAATAATAATAGAGGTGAGGCTGACTGGAGAAATAGCTTTGTCAGTAAAGAGCTTGCTTTGTAAACATGAGGGCCTGAAATGGATTTCCGGAACCCACATGAAAAAGCTGGCCATGGTGGCTTGTACCACAGTGCTGGTGCAGCTGGGATGACAGGCAGGATCTTGAGCCATTTCCTAGCCAGCTCTAGCCTACTCCGTGAGCTCCAGACCAGTGAGAGATACCCTTTCAAGATACTATTAGGATGCAGGAGAGTGCAGTGGTACATGCATTTAATCCCAGTACTGGGAAGACAGAGATGGGCAGATCTCTGTGAGTTCCAAGGCAGCCAGCACTACACGCTGAGGCGGTGCTTCTATAACAACAACAATAAGGAGGATAGTATAATGAACCAGAGGCCTTAAGGGCTAATTTATGTTGAGACAACATGGCACCAATAAATACATACAGGGAGTTAGCTAATATATGACAGACACTGGATATCCTGGGACAAAAACCGAACAGTAAAGTAGTCTGTTATTTAGTTGGTTTTGGCAGAATGCCACTTTTGTGTGATTTTGTATAACTAGAGTATTGAGGCCAGAGGCCTGAGCTTTTGTGTCCACCTTTACCAGCCTGAATCTGTGTGTGTCTCTTTACACCTGTGTGCCACCTGCCTCTGTGTGGCCATGTATGCCAGTGTGTGCCTGAAAGCCTGTTGACAGCTGCCCAATTAAGAGCCTTTGTCTAGAAAAACTAAAATATGTCTTATCTGCCTGTGAGTCCTATCAACCTCTTCAACCTCCCAGTCTCCACGATTCTCCTCTTTTCCTAGCACTGGGGCATGAGCCTCATACCCGACATAGTTGGCAGGATGCAACTGTGGGGCAAAAAGCAAAAAGAAAAGAAAAGAGAGAGAAAGACCAGAGAAGAGATGAACTGAAGCTCGGCAACTCCAGGAAAATCTTCTCCTGCCAAGACAAGACACTGCCTAAAGAGGAGTCAGCGAAGATGGAGGAAGTAAAGTCAATGGCTGTTTTAACCGTTTAAAGAAGGTTATGAGGATACTTTGTGGTGGTGAGAAACTGAGGTGTGTGAACTGGCAGCCAGGAAAGCTCAGCTCCATTTATGATTTGGAGCATAATGTCATTAACATGTATATATATATATATATATATATATATATATATATATATATGCACACACACACATATAAAATATTACAGTCTAATATTTGGCCTAACCCCTGCATCTGTGAGACCAGGTGGTACTAAGCCACAGCCTCATGGTGATACGTAGATTAATAAAACTGGATTAATTTAAAATGCAAGAGCTAGCTAGGACTATGCCATTAGCTGAGTGATGTAATTAATATAGTTTCTGTTTGATTATTCAGGTCTGGGTGGCCAGGAAACAAAAGTGCAGTCCGTCTACACCAAGGGGCAGGTAGTATCCTACTGAGAGGGGAGGAGATGGAGACACTGCCTTCTGTCACCACCAAGTTCTCTTTAAGGCAGTGCCTGTAGGTCATGAACCCACAGACTCAGAATCAATGTCTCGTGTGTCTCTCCAGAGCTAAGTATATCCCAGGAGTGGAGCTAAAACGCCTGGCTAGGGAGGATCCTGGAAGACCAGAGGTGTTATGTTCACTCATTATTCATTAATCTTCCACTAATGTACAGAGTGTTAGCCACTGTTGACACTGCAACTTACTATACTTTAGTTCATGGAAATCTAACCTGCTTTCTCTGGCCATCCACATATGTAGGCAGATAAGGCGGTCATACGGTTAAGTCAAATCCAGTGAGTTTTGGGGTATCTGTCATTTGTCCCCTGGCTATATATAATGTATGCTTCTCTTAAACTGAATATGCCCTAGGGGCAGCAAGTCTCTAAGCAACCACCCAGGAGTTCTAACTGCAAGTGAAGAATGTGAAACCACTGGAGAGAAGCCACCCTTCTCTTCCCCAAGGGCTGCTGACACCAAGCAGAGTGGTGGGATCCACAAGCACCTATTGCCTGCAGGCTATGGCAGAATAGTATGGGCAACACATAGGCCTACACTGCCCCCGTGTGGTCAAGTGCAGAAACCAGGAGAATGATGCCAGTTGTCTAAAAGGGGTGGAATGTTTAGACAACATGGCACCAATTAGGATAACCAATATGAGTCAGTAAATATATGGATGTCACAGGATGTCCTAGAACCCCAAAGTAAATAGTAATATACTATGTATTTGATCTTGGCAGAATGTCACTTTTGTGTGATTGTATATAAATACATCCTTGAGACCAGAGGTCTGAACTTTTGTCTCCACCCTCACCAGCCTGCTTCTATATGTCTGTCTTTAGGCCTGTGTGCCACCCACCTGTGTGTGGCCATGTATGCCAGTGTGTGCCTGGAAGCCTGCTGACAGCCGCCACCTAAGAGCCATTGTCTAGAAAGACTAAAATATGTCTTATCTGCCTGTGAGTCCTATCAACCTCTTCAACCTCCCAGTCTCTCATGACCCTCTTTTGTTCTTGCAGTGGAGCACGGATGTCACAGATAGCTACTCTGGTTGACCTCTGGCCTCCACCCACATGCATGCACATATACTTGTGTACCCGCACAAGCACACACAGAAAAAGAGAAACACAGAAAAGAGCTATGGATATAGCTTATTGGTAGAAGACTTACATGTGTGAGATCCTAAGGTCAGTCGCTAATACAGCATAAATAAAAAAATAAAACATATGCGTATACATACATATATACATACATCCATGAATGAATCCCTCTACTGAATAGATAACTAAATGTTAGTGGGATCTTGAAACTTAAAAAGACATTAATTAAAAACTGGTAAAACCCAAATAAATCCTGTAGATTTCTTAGTAGTATTATACTAATACTGATTGACATATTAGCAGAATTTGGGTAAAGAGAATACAAAACCACTCTGAACTATTTTTTATTTGTAACTAAGCCTCCTTGATATTTTTTTTTTGTTCTGAGACAAGGTCTCACTGTGTAGCCCTGGCTGGCCTGTAACTCACTATGTTATATAGGCTGGCCTCAAACTCAGAATTCTGCCTGCTTCTGCTTCCTGAGTGTTGAGATTAAAGGTGTGCATTACCACACCTGGCTTCTTTTTGTTTTTTTGAAACGTGGTCTCATTGTGCAATACTGGTGGCCTAGAACTCTCAGACCTATGTAAACCAGGCTGACCTCAACCTTCTGGCAATACTTCTGCCTCTGTCTTCACACATTTTATAACATACTAACATTGAAGTTTTATAAAGTACAACAAGCATTGAAATTGTGTTGCTGACACTGACGTTTAAGGGCAGTGTAAACATGAGGAAGTTCCTCGGAACCTGCAGGACTGTTTCTTCATCTGTTAGTGAGAATATTCATAAATTAGGTATGGAATGCTCCTCAAACTTGCAGAAGGTAAACTTGGTTGCCAGCCAGAAAAGTATTAGACATTCTATAATCATTAGGCATTAACATAAGGAGTTAGATGGCCAGGGTCTAACCTTTGGGGAGTTGTTGGGACCCTGACACCTTCCTCTTTTCACTGCACTTCTTGGTGGCACTGAAGTGAGCAGTTTTATGTTCTCTACCATCGTTGCCTCCACACTGGCCCCCAAACAACAAAAGCAATCAACCAGGGACTGAAACTTCTGAGAGTGAGCCTAAATCAGACCTTCCTTCTTTACACAGAGCTTCCCTTGAACATTTAGTAAGAATCATAGAAAGATTAGTATGGAATAATAGGGAAATAATCAACCCAAAGATTTTTTAAATGATGCAATAATTTGTCTGTTTATTTTGAATACATACTCATAAACAAACTTGAAATAGAAGGGGTTTCCTTATACTGGTGGAGAACATTGTATTAATGTTTTGCAGAAAAACAAACCAGATAAATGGGTGGATGGATGGACAGATGATTAGATAGATAGATAGATAGATAGATAGATAGATAGATAGATAGATAGATAGATAGATAGATAGATAGATAGATAGATGATAGATGGATGGATAGATAGATAGGTAGGTAGATAGATAGATAGATAGATAGATAGATAGATAGATAGATAGATAGGTAGATAGATAGGCAGACAGGGAGATTTATTATAGGAATTTGTTATCTCAGTAGTAGAGACCTGGAAGACCCAATGTCTGCCCTCTGCAATCTTTTGAGCTAGGAAAGCTAGTTATAGAATTCCATCAAACATCTACAGAAAATTTCACCCCAAACACAAAAGAATATACCTTCTTCTCAGCACCGCATGGAACCTTTTCTAAAATTAACTACATACTTGGTAACAAAGTAAACCTCAACAATACAAAAAAATGGAGTAACTCCCTGTATTTTATCTGATCACCATGGTTTAAAGTTAGAATTTTAAAACAACACTAATTTCAAAAAGCCTACAAACCCATGGTAATTGAGCAATTCCTGGGTCAAGAAAGAAATTAAAGACTTCCTAGAATTCAATGAAAATGAAGACACAGCATACCCAAACCTATGGGACACTATGAAAGCAGGGCTAAGAGGAAAGTTCATAACACTAAGTGCTGACAAAAAGAAAGTAGAGAAATCTCACACTAGTGACTTAACGGAACACCCGAAAGCTCTAGAACAAAAAGAAGCAGACTTACCCAGGAGGAGTAGACAACAGTAAATAATCAAATTGAGGGGTGAAATTAATAAATTGAAACAAAGAAAACAATAAAAATAATCAATGGAACAAAGAGCTGGTTCTTTGAGAAAATCAACAAGATAGACAAACCCTTATCCAAACTAATCAAAAGACAGAGAGGGAACACCCAAACTAACAAAATCAGAAATGAAAATGGGACATAACAACAGACACCAAGGAAATCCAGAGAATCATTAGGTAACACTACAAAAACCTCTACTCCACAAAATTGGAAAATGTAAAAAAAAAAAATGGACAATTTTGTGGATAGGTACAATGTACCAAAATTAAATCAAGACCATGTAAACAATTTAAATAGACCTATAAACTTCAAGGAAAAAGAAGCAGTCATCAAAAGCCTCCCAATGGAAAAAAAGCCTAGGGCTGGATGGTTTCAGTGCAGAATTCTAGCAGAACTTCAAAGAAGAGCTAATACCTATACTACTCAAAGTGTTTCATAAAATAGAAACAGAAGGAACATTGCCAAGCTCTTTTTATGAGGCTACAGTTACCCTGATACTGAAACCACACAAAGACTCAACCAAAAAAAGAGAAATTACAGACCAATTTCACTCATAAACATAGATGCAAAAATATTCAAACCAAATCCCAGAACACATAAAAAAAAATCACCCACCATGATCAAGTCTGCTTCATCCCAGAGATGCAGGGATAGCTCAACAGATGAAAATTCATCAATGCAATCCACCATATAAATAAACTGAAAGAAAAAACCATGTGATCATCTCCTTAGAAGCTGAAAAAAACATTCAACAAAATCGAACAGACCTTCATGATAAAGGTCTTGGAGAGATCAGGGATACAAGGAACATATCTAAACATAACAAAAGCAATATACAGCAAGCCAACAGCCAACATCAAATTAAATTGGGAGAAACTCAAAGCAATTCCACTAAAATCAGGAATAAGACATATCTCCATATCTCTTCAATATAGTTCTTGAAGCTCTAACTAGAGCAGTAACACAGCAAAAGGAGATCAAGGGGATTCAAATCAGAAAGGAAGAAGCTAAACTTTCACTATTTGAAGATGATATGATAGTTTACATATGTGACCCCAAAAACTCTACCAGAGAACTCCTACAGCTTACAAATTCCTTCAGTAATGTGGAATGATACATGATCAACTCAAAAGAATCAGTAGGCTGCCTACTGATCAGAGAAACATGACCCTTCACAATAGCCACAAATAACATAAAACATCTTGGGGTAATGCTAACCAAAGAAGTGAAAGACATCTTCAACAAAAACTTTAAGTCTTTGAAGAAAAAATTTGAAAAAGATACCAGAAAATGGAAAGATCTCCCATGCTCTTGGATACATAGGATCAACATGATGAAACTGGCAATCCTAACAAAAGCAATCAATAGATTCAATGCAATCCCCATCAAAATTAAAACACAATTCTTCACAGACTTTGAAAGACCAATACTCAACTTCATATGGAAAAACAAAAAACCCCAGGATAGCCAAAACAATCCTGTACAATAAAGAAGCTTCTGGAGGCATCACCATCCCTGACATCAAGCTCTATTATAGAAAGTAATGAAAAGAGCTTGGTAGTGGCATAAAAACAAACAGGTTGACCAATGGAATTGAATCAAAGATCTGGACATTAATCACACACCTATGAACAAGTCCAAATGGATTGAAGACTTCAATATAAATCCAGCCACACTGAATCTCATAGAAGAGAAAGTGGGAAGTAGCTTTCAATGCATGGGCACAGGAGACCACTTCCTAAATATAACACCAGTAGCATAGACACTGAGAGCAAAAATAAATAAATGGGACCTCCTAAGACTGAGAAGCTTCTATAAAGCAAAGGACACAGTTAATAAGAACAAAAACAGCCTACTGAATGGGAAAAGATCTTCACCAACCCCACATCAGAGAACTTATCTCCAAAATATACAAAGAACTCAAGAAATTAGACATAGAAATTTCAATAATCCAAATAAGAAATGGAGTATAGAACAGAACTGAGAATTCTCAACAGAAGAATTTTAAATGGTGGGGAGCAGAAGCCAGGAACAAATCCAGTCCTGGAAGCCAACCCAGTCTTGGGACCCTGGCAGATCATGATTGAGCTACCGACCTGACTCAGAGTCAGCAATCTCCAACAGAACCAGAGTGGGACAGAACCAGCTACCTAGGACAGAGAGTGAACAAAAACCACCGGGAGCAGAAGCCAGGTGCAAATCCAGTCCCAGGAGCCAACCCAGGCCAGGGACACTGGCAGATAAGGACTGAGCCAGTGACCAGATCCAGTGTCAGCTATCTCCACCAGAACAGGTTCAATTACAAGCCAGGAACTTCTGAAGGAGGGGATCCAGGTCAAGATTTACAGAAACAGGGCAAAGCTGGCAACCTAGGCCAAAGTAGACCTGAGACAGCAAACTGCAAGTGAGTAGAGCAAGGCACAGGAGCACTGAGCTATCTCCAGGAGCAGAAATAACTAGGTAACTAAAACTGTGACATTGACTGTACCACAAGGAAAAACCATCTGAGCTTTGGATTCACTGGCACCTAGAAGATTATTCAACAGAATCTCAGAGAGCCCAACCACACCTACTAGAGGAAAAGATGAATAGAAAAGGTAAGATCACATGCTACACCACAAAGAGCAACACAACACCAGTAAAACCTAAAGACCCTACAATAGCAATACCTGAACAACCAAAAATGGATGAACCAGAAGAAAATGACCTAAAAAATAACTTCAAGAGAATGTTTGAAATTCTTAAAGATGAAATGAGAAATTCCCTTAAAGAAATTGGGGAAAATTGGAAGATATCAGCAAATCATTTAAAGAAAACCAAGAAAAGGAACTCAAACATACAAAAGAAACTATTCAGGACTTGAAAACTAAAACAGAAATAATAAAAAAGCACACAAGCCAAAGGAATTACAGAAAGAGAAATCACGAGAAAAAGATCAGGAACCAAAAAAGCAAGCATGAACATCAGAATACAAGAGATGGAAGAGAGAATCTCAAGCGCTGAAGACACATACAATAAAGGAAATAGACTCATCAGTTAAAGAAAACATTAAATCTAACAAAAGCATGACTCAAAATATCCAGGAAATATGGGAGACCATTAAAAGGCCAAATCTTGGAATAATAGGTATTAAAAAAGGAGAAGTTCAACTTAAAGGCACAGAAAACTTATTTAACAAAATCATAGAAGAAAACTTTCCATACATAAAGAAAGATATGCCTATGAAGATACAAGAAGCTTACAGAACACCAAATAGACTGGATCAAAAAAAAAAAAACCCTCTCACCACATAATAATCAAAACACTAAATATACAACGTAAAGAAAGAATATTAAGAGCTGTAAAGGAAAAATGCCAATTAACATATAAAGGTAGACCTGTCAGAATTACACCTGACTTCTCATTGGAGATGATGAAAGCCGGAAGGTCATGGTCAAGCATTATGCAGATATTAAGAGACCATGGATGCCAGCCCAGACTACTAAACCCAACAAAACTGTCATTCACCATAGAAGGACAAAACAAGATGTTCCATGACAAATCTAGATTTCACCTATACCTAGCCACAAACCCAGGCTTACACAAAATATTGTCCTTAAAATATTGCCCAAAGGCATGGCCCTTGGAAGAAGGTACTGTACAGCTGCAGGGAATAGGTCAAACAACTCCTCAAAAAAGTTCAAAAATATTGAAATGGCATGATGAAGAAGGACATGAGGTTTTTTTTCCAGCCATATGTTCTTCCCGGCCTGCCTGTCAATCTATGGGGACGTGATCTCTTAGCAGAGATGGGAGCAGTCTTAACAACACAACCTACAAAGGTGTCCCCCCGGAAAGCCGCCTCAGTGATGAAAGCTATGGATGGCTAGCCTGTTGGCTAGGGTGAGAGGAGCTGTTTGTGTTTTTCCTTCAGGAACGGGCAAGCCCATTTGGGTACCAGAACAATATGTTCGGGCTATGGAAAATGATGAGAAAGGACTCTCTGATGAGCCTGAGAATGACACCTGTCATTCTCTTGATGAGCCTCCTGGTGAGTCCCAATCAAGCGGAAAACTCTGTGTGAAGCCTGGTAAGGAAGCCCCTTGTATTGATCTATGAGCCAAACTAGTTCTTTGTATTCATCTTTCTATTCCTCAAACTATACTGCTGGAACTGCTTTAATCAATATGGTAATAGAACAGGCTTCTATTAATCAAACCTTTTCCTTTGTGAATGCTTTATGCTTTATTACATATTTTGGGCTATGAATATTACTTTAAAGGAATCCTATCCAAGTGAGTGTAGTTCCTATCTTTCTTTTTTGGAATATTTCTCTGAGAGCCCAGGCACTATTAAATCCCGTGTCTGTTTTAGTTTTCTTTCTTTTTCTTTTCCTTTTTGTAGTAAGGAATAGCACCTTTGGGGGAAAGATATTCTTGGTTGTTCTTTCAGAAACTCTGGCCTGAGCAACTGCTGGTATGACCACTCCAGTGCTGCCTTGTTGGTTCGGGTACCAGCCATTATACCACTGCCAATTACCAAAAAGGCTAAGCAGACTGAGCTGACCCTGTATCGAGAGAAATGAGATTCTGGAGAGACAGCTGCAGTGGTTGCTGTCATACGGTGTCTGCTGCTGCAGCCATGGTTGCAGGACTGACAATGGCACAAACATCGTTGGTGTTGGACACCGTGGATAAACTGGCGAGACAAGTCAACGATGCTCTCCAGACTCAGAATGCCCTGAATGTCCACATTAAATTTGGACTTCAAATTTAAATCAAGAGACTGCCCTATTGTAGGAGGAGGTGGACTTATGGCTAGTACAACAAATGTCTTGTTCACACTTTTATCATTCCATATGTGTGACATCTGTTAATATTGTTAATGCCTCTTATGTGGTGAAACAACTCAATGGTTACTTGAATAGCCCTTGAAATGTTACAATTAGCACACCAGATTGTAACTGTTTTAGCCAAAGGGTTGGGAGAAATCATAGCCCAAATTGGAGGCTGGGTCCAGTGGTAACTGGGGACCCTATTGCTGGCAATCTTAACGCTTGTTGCCATGGGTGTTCATCTCTGAATTCTGTTTAAGATCAGACAACCCATGAGAATGCAGCATATGGTCCCTTAGAAAGTCCTTCTGAGCCTGCTGGCCAGTAACTTGAACGTACTCTAGGTTTGGTTGCAAATACTGCACCAACAATGAAGACTCCTCCGTAGACAGGCAACTTCTACAGAAGAGGGCCCACCTAAGACAGGGAAGGGGCCTCCCGAAGACGGGTAAGGGTTTACTCTTCTGAGATGACCTAAGACAGGTGGGCCTTCTGTTTTATAAAAAATTTAGGGGGAAGATGTTGGGAACAATTAAGCCCTGGCCTTCAGCTGCTCTTCCCTGCTAGAGCCTTCTAATTGAAGTTACTAAAAGCTGTGCCTAGCCTAGAGGATCAGAGGATGGGATTTTCACCTGTTGGCCATTGACTGCAGGGTATTTAAGCCTCCATAGTGCTATTAAAGAGGGGCTTTTGGTACAAGTGATTGAAGGTCTGTGTGTAGGTCTGTCTCTGCGTGTGTTTCCTCAACCTCCAGCCCCTTGCCTGAGACTCACGAACTGGGTTCTAGCGCATAGAGCACAGATGGGGGCGCGGTGTGTGGCATACTAGAAGGAAAATTCCAACCCAAGGAAGATGGCTGCACCATCAAAACCACAGAAAACTGATGATCTCATAATAGCAAAATCCAAAGAAGAAAAAAAAACACATAAATTAACATCACCAATGATAAAAACTAAATTAACAGGAGATAGCAGTCACTGGTCATCAATATCCCTTAATGTAAATGGAGTCAACTCACCTATAAAATGGCACAGACTAACAGACTGGATGTGAAAACAGAACCCATCCCTCTTCTGCATACAAGAAACGCATCTCAACCTCAAAGACAGACATTGTCTCAGAGTAAAAGGCAGGGGAAAAATATACCAATCAAATGGACCTAAGAAACAAGTAGGTGTAGCTACCCTAATAGCTAACAAAATAGACTTCAAGCTAAAATCAGTCAAAAGAGACAAAGAAGGACATTTCATATTAGTCACAGGAAAAATCCATCAAGAGGAAATTTCAATAATGAACATCTATGCCCCAAATACAAGGGCATCCTCACATGTCAAAGAAACACTTTGAGAGCTTAAATCATACATTAAACCCTACACACTAATAGTGGGAGACTTCAACACTTCCCTCTCACCACTGGACAGGTCAATCAGACAAAAAATAAACAGAGAAATAAGAGAACTAACAGATGTTATGACTCAAATGGACTTAACAGACATCTATACAATGTTCCATCCAAACAGAAAAGAATATACCGTCTTCTCAGCACCTCATGGAACCTTCTTAAAAATTGACCACATACTCAGTAACAAAACAAACCTCAACAAATACAAAAAAATGGAATACCCCAATGTACCTTATCAGATCACCATGCTTTAAAACTAGAAGTCAACAGCAATACTAATTCCAGAAATCCCACAAACAAATGGAAATTAAACAGTGCTCACCTGAATCATCAATGGGTCAAGGAAGAAATAAAGGGGGAAACTAAAGATGTCCTAAAATTCAATGGAAATGATCACAAAACATATCCAAATTTACGGGACACAATATGAAAGTAGTGTTAAGAGGAAAGTTCATAGCACTAAAAGCCTACAAAAAGAAGCTGGAAAAATTCCACACCAGTGAATTAACAGAACATTTGAAAACTTCAGAACAAACAGAAGCAAACTCACCTAAGAGAACTCTTTGGCAGGAAATAATCAAAGTGAGAGCTGAAATCAACAAAATAGAAACAAAGAAAACAATACAAAGAATCAATGAGACAAAGAGTTGGTTCTTTGAGAAAATCAACAAAAGAGACAAACCTTTATTCAAACTAACCAAAAGGCAGAGAGAGAGAGAAAGAATATCCTAATTAACAAAATCAGAAATGAAAAGGCGGACATAACAAGAGACATGGAAAAATACAGAGAATCATCAGGTCATATTTCAAAAACCTTTACTCACAAAATTGGAAAAACTTAAAGGAAATGGACAACTTTCTGCATAAATACCACTTACCAAAATTAAATCAAGACCAGATAAGCAAATTAAACAGACCTATATCCTTTGAAATTTTTGGGAAAAAATAAACAGACCTATAACTGCTGAAGAAATAGAAACAGTCACAAATTCAACACAATGCCCATCAAAATCCCAGCAAAATTCTTCAAAGACCTTGAAAGAACGTTTCTCAATTTCATATGGAAGAGCAAAAAACCCAGGATAGCCAAAACAATCCTGTACAATAAAAGAACTTCTGGAGCCATCACAATCCCTGACTTCAAACTCTACTACAGAGCTACAGGACTGGAAACAGCCTGGTATTGGCATAAGAACAAACAGGAGGACCAATGGAACCAAATAGAAGACCCGGATATCAATCCACACATCTTCAAACACCTGATCTTTGATAAATGAGCAAAAAATATCAAATGGAAAAAAGAAAGCATATTTAACAAGTGGTGCTGACATAACTGGATATCAACATGCAGAAGAATGAAAATAGACCCGTATCTATCACGATGCACAAAACACAAATCCAAACGGATCAAAGACCTCAACATAAAGCCAGGCACACTGAACCTTAAAGAAGAGAAAGTGGGAAGTACACTTGAATGCATTGGCACAGGGAACCACTTCCTAAATCTAACCCCAGCAGCACAGACACTGAGAGAAACAATTAATAAATGGGACTTCCTGAAACTGAAAAGCTACTCTAAAGGAAAGGACATGGTCAACAAGACAAAACAACAGCCTACAGAATGGGAAAAGATCTTCACTAACCCCATATCAAACAGAGGTCTGATATCCAAAATAGACAAAGAATTCAAGAAATTGATCACCAAAAGATCACATAATCCAATAAAAAAATGGAGTACAGACCTAAACAGAGAACTCTCAACAGAGGAATCTAAAATGGCTGAAAGACACTTAAGGAAATGTTCAACATTAGTCATCAGAGAAGTGCAAATCAAAACAACTCTGAGATTCCTTCTTACACCTGTAAGAATGGCCAAAATCAAAAACACTGATGACAACTTATGCTGGAAAGGTTGTAGGGAGGGAAAAGGTAACACTTCTGCATTGCTGGTGGGAATACAAGCTGGTACAACCCCTTTGGATGTCAATGTGGCAATTTCACAGAAAATTAGGAAACAACCTTCCTCAAGACCCAGTAATACCACTTTTGGGTATGTATCCAAAGGATGCTCAATCGTACCTCATGGACATGTGCTCAACTATGTTTATAGCAGCTTTGTTTGTCATAACCAGAACCTGGAAATAACCTAAATGCCCCTCAACCAAAGAATGCATAAAGATAATGTGGTACATTTACTCGATGGAGTACTACACAGCAGAAAAAAATAATGACACCTTGAATTTTGCAGGAAAATGGATAGAGCTAGAAAACATTATTTTGAGTGAGGTAACCCAGACACAGAAAGACAATTATCACATGTACTCACTCATAGGTGGTTTTTAAACATAAAGCAAAGAAATCCAGCCTACAAACCACAGTCCCAGAAAACTTAGACAACAATGAGGGCACTAAGAGAGACTCACATAGATCTAATCTACATGGGAAGTAGAAAGTAGAAAAGAACAAGATCTCCTGAGTAAATTGGGAGTATGGGAACCTTGGGGGAGGTCTGAAGGGGGTAGAGGAGAGGCAGGGAGGGGAGCCGAGCTCAATGTAGAGCTCAATAAATATCAATTAAAAAATTTCAAATGGCCAAAAGACACTTAAGGATATGTTCAACATCCTTAGCTTCAGGGAAATGCAAATCAAAATGACTTTGAGATTCCATTTCACACCGTTCAGAAGGGCTAAGATCAAAAACCAAAGATAGCTTATGCTGGAGAGGATGTGGAGTAAGGGGAACACTCCTTCATTGTTGAACAGAATGCAAACTTGTACAACAACTCTGGAAATCAGCATGACAGTTTCTCAGAAAATTCAAATCAATTTACATCAGGACTCTTGGGCATATACCCAAAGGATGCTCAATTATTCTCCAAGGACATTTGTTCAACTATGTTCATAGCAGCATTATTTGTAATAGCCAGAACCAAAAAACAAACTAGATGCCCCTCAACAAAAAAAATGGGTAAAGAAATTGTGGTACATTTATACAATGGAATACCATTCAGTGGGAAAAAACAATATCATCTTGAAATTTGCATGCAGATGGATAGAACTAGAAAAAAAAATCCTGAGTGAGGTAACCCAGACCCAGAAAGATGAACATGTGGATACTAGCTGTAAAGCAAAAGATAACCAGCCTATAGTTCATGACCCTAAAGAAGCTAAGTAACAACGTGAACTCTAAGACAAACATATATAGATCTGCTTAGGAATGGGAAATAGATAAGATATCCCGACAGAAATTGGGAGCATGTGGGTTGGGGGAGAAGAGAGGGTGGAAGGCGAAGAGGAGGGAAGAAGGGAAGCAGGAAGGAGAACTTAAAGAAGAAACTCTGGCACTAGAGGAATTCCCCAAAATCCATAAGGATGACCCCAGCGTAGGCCCTAAGCAATAGTGGAGAAGGTACCCATACTGGCCTTGCCCTGTAGTCAGATTGATGAAAATCTCAAATGTCACCATATAATCTTCATCCAGAAACTGATGGAAACAGAGGCAGAGACTTGCAGCAGAGAACTGGGCTGAACTCCCAAAGTCCAGGTGAAGAGTGGGAAGAGTGAAAATATGAGCAAAGAGGTCAAGACTATGTTGGGTGGACCCACTGAAACAGTCTACCTGAGCTAATGGGAGCTCACCACCTCCAGCTGGACAGGGAAGGAAACAGCATAGGGCCAAACTGGACCCTCTGAATATGGGTGACAGTTGTATGCATGGCTGGGGCAGACTGCAGGGCCACTGGAAGTGGCACCAGGATTTATCCCTACTGCTTGTACTGGCCTTTTGGGAACCCATTCTCTATGGATGGATACCTTGTTCAGCCTAGATATAGTAGGTCAAGCCTTGGGCCTTCCCCAAAGCAATGTGCCTTCCCCTTTCTGAGGAGTGGATGGGGTGTGGGGTGGAGTGAATGGGAGGAGGGAAGCGAGTGGGAAGTGAGTTTGGTATGTAAAATGAAAAAAAAAAAAGATAGCTTAGTTTTTTTTTTATTTTTTATTTTTTTAGCTTAGTTTTTTAAAAAAACTAAATTATATTTTTAAAAAAGAATTCCATCAGACCTGAAAATTGGGAAACTGATAATGTAAGTCCTAATCTGAATCTCAAAGTCCCCAAATCAGATGCCAAAATCAAGAGGGCAAAGGTGAGTGTCCCAACTCAAGCAGAGAGAGTATATTTTCCCTTTTATTTTTGTTTCAATTCTGGCCCCTCAATAACTGAATTATAGCTACCTGCATTGATCGTTATTAAGTCTATCAAATTCAACAAATGTTTCTGTCTTCCAGAAGTATTCTCACAGACACACAAAAACAATCAAAACCAACCAACAAACAATAAAACAAAAGTCACTACCATTACCAAAAACTTCCAAAATTAATTCTCTTTTTTTGAGACAGGGTCTCTCTATGTAGCCCAGGCTGTCTTGGAGCTTGCTATATAGACCAGGCTGACGTCAAACCCAAAGATTCTCCTGCATCTGCCTCGCAAGTGCTGGGATTAAAGGTGTGCGCTACCACATCTGACTGATATACTTTTAAAAAAAACTGGGTGTGTATGTCTGTTTGTCTGTAGCACAAATTCTCATTGTTCTTAATAATAAATTCTGGAGTCAGTTATTAGCGGGTGAAAACTGAGAGATCAAAGAAGCAGAGCAGCCAACCACTAATTCTTACCTCTACCAATGCTCAAAACGAAGGGATGATCCTGTCTCCATGAATCCTCAGACTGACTGCTGTCTCTACAAAACCTCAGACTGAAGCCTCAGACTTCATGCTCAGACTGAATCCTCAGATGGCATCTGTCTCTACAAATCCTCAGACTGCACTGAGCTTCTGTCTTTTCCTGCTTTATAGTCATCTTTCCACCCAGCCATATCACTCGGGTCTCCACCTCCCACTGTCCCAGAGCAGGACAGGAACTCAAACAGGGAAGGAACCTGGAGGCAGGAGCTGATGTAGAGTCCATGGAGGGGTGCTGCATACTGACTTGTTCATCGTGGCTTGCTCAACCTGCTTTCTTATAGAATCCCAGACTACCAGCCCAGGGATAGCACCACCCACCATGGGCTGGGGCCTTCCACATCTATCACTAATTAAGAAAATGACCTACAGGCTTGCCTACAGTATGGTAGCATTTTTCCACATTAATTTTCTCAACCTCAATGGGGTTCCCTCCTCTCAGATAACTCTCTAGATTGTGTCAAATGAACATAAAATTAGCGAGCATATATCCTATCATATCTATATACCCCCTTTTTTCCAAACAAAAACCCTGAATCTAATCTCCTTTGTTCAACATTCCTGATGACCATAACCAATTTCTTATAACCAATACCCCTAAACAATGACAAATCTCCATAAGCCATTGAAAGACTGAAAACCACCCACCTCCCCTCTTGGGAATGTGGACATTGTGTTCTTAATTTTACTTCCTGCTGTCTAGGGTGATGGCATCTTTAGGGGATCCTGAAAAGAAAATGTGGGGTTATTTATCAAGTCATGGGAGAGGTAGCTGTATCACTTGTCCAATCTCTGCAAAATGAGAAAGTGCAGAACTTGTCTCAAGTTCTGCTTAGAGTAGTCTGTAAGCTGGATCATCTCAATTAGCCATCTCGAAATTTTATGAGCAGTTTGTAGTCCAGAGCCAATTAGGTGGTGTTTTCAGCTTAGTGGTGTAATCATAGTCCTGGGGGAATTATCATTGTGGAACGCCATCCTTATGAAAACTTCAAAGGTCACTGTTGGGTGTGCTCATGGTTCATTGCAAAAACCTGATAAAGACTCAAACCTGAAATAATGTACAGAAAGGTAAATGAATCCTTTTTCTAGAATTAGTTAGTAATCTATATGACCATTAATATCATAACAAAAAGTTTAAAATTTATATAATATATATATATATATAATAAATGTATATTTATAAATCTTATACCTTAAGATGAGTTGTTAAAAAGTTAATGTAAAACCAAAGGCTTATGATATTAGTGTCAATAAAATAGTCTTTAAATATTTTTCTTCTGTCCCATATCAGGTGGCTCTTCTGACATGAGACAGAGATTTTCAATTTTACTTTAATAAGTATGCTTGGGTTGAGAGAAGGAGAGAGCCACACTCTAACTCCAAAGTCAGCTATAATCTTTAATTGGACTGGGACTACAGAAAGGCAATTTGCATTATATGTCTGTAGAAAATAACATAAACATTTGGGTAGATTTATTAGTTTTATTCTGTTGGAAATGTGATATACCAATAGGTCAATTTACTGCTTTCTTGAGACATTTTTTTCTAGATGATTTGTCCTTTTTCTTCAGAGGTCTCATTTGCCCAGTAGTCTTCAAATTCCTTAGCTGGATACCTTTATTCTCTTGAAAACACAGAAGCAAAACCCTTTCCCAACCCTAATTTTGGAGAGATTCTCTTTTGGCAAGTTATATCTGAACAAAAAGAGCATTTGTTAGTTTTATAGTAAGTTTATATTAAACAGTCATGCAGTTTAATGAATTGTCATCTCTTTTAATTAAGAGATGTCTCTTCTTCAAATCAAATCTTTATCAGTTTTGATGGTACCCATCATTTTTCTTCTCCTGTGGAAACAAAAGAAAAACCCCTTCCCCAATGTAGCACATGTTCTGTTTTCCATTCTGAGGTCGGTGTTTCTTTAAAGTTTATCCGCTGATTTAATTCCATAGTTTTTTGTACTATCAAATGTCTCTCCACAGCTGTTATTCCTTTCTCAATAGCACTTAGAAAACTCAAAGTTAAAAACACATTATGCATGAGGGTATTTATCAGCCTTTTTTTTATTTAACATATCCTTTAGACTTAGATTTGATTTTTCTTTGTCTTATATTTTTTCTTTTATTTTATTGATATTTATTGAGCTCTACATTTTTTCAGCTCCCCTCCCTGCCTCTCCTCTCCCCCTTTAAACCTCCCCCAATGTCCCCATGCTCCCAATTTATTCAGGAGATCTTGTCTTTTTTTACTTTCTACTTCTCATGTAGATTAGATCTATGTGAGTCTCTCTTAGTGTCCTCATTGTTGTCTAAGTTCTCTGGGACTGTGGTTTGTAGGCTGGATTTCTTTGCTTTATGTTTAAAAACCACCTATGAGTGAGTACATGTGATAGTTGTCTTTCTGTGTCTGGGTCACTTCACACAAAATAATGTGATTTACCTTTTCTACTCATCTTTTCCTCTAATAGGTGTGGTTGGGGCTGTCTGAGATTCTGTTGAATAATCTTCTAGGTGCCAGTGAATCCAAAGCTCAGATGGTTGTTCCTCATGGTACAGTCATTGTCACAGTTCTAGTTACCCTGTTGGTTATTCCTGTTCATGGAGGTAGCTCAGTGCTCCTGTTCTTTGGTCTGCTCTTTTGGAGTTTGCTGTCTCAGGCCTACTTTGCACTAGGCTGCTGGCTTTGATCTGTTTCTGTAAATCTTGGTCTGGATCTCCTCCTTCAGAAGTCCCTGGCTTGTAGTTGGACCTTTTGTGGTAGAGATCAGTGACTCTGGATCTGGTCGCTGGCTCAGTCCTAATCTGCCTATGTCCTGGGACTGGGTTTGCTCCTGGCTACTGCTCCTGGTGGAGCATGTTCTCTCTGTGTCTTAAGTAACTGTTTCAGTCCCACTCTGGTTCCAGTGGAGATTGCAGACTCTGAGTCAGATCATTGCCTCAATCCTGGTCTGCCAGTGTCCTGGGATTGGGTTGGCTCCCAGGGCTGGCTTTGCTCCTGGCTTCTGCTCCCAGTGGAGCTTGTTTCCTTCAGCCCTCTCTGTCCTAAGAGTCTTGTTTAGTTCCACTCCCATGGAATTTGTTGTCCAAGGTGGAGTTCCTTGCCTCTGGGCAACTTTGGCTTAGGTTACCAGCTTTGACCTGTATCTGTAATTCCTGGTCTGGATTCCTTCTTGCAGAAGTCCCTGGGTTGGAGTTGGATCTGGAAAGGTTTCTGGTTCCTGTCTGTTACCTCAGAGGTCCCAGGCTCAGATGTGTCCAAACCCAAACCCGCAGGGGATGTGCCTACTTTCTTGGAGGTCTCAGAGTTGTGCTCAGACCTGCAGGGGTTCCAGGTTCCTGCCTATTCCCTTTGATGTCCCAGACCAATGCCTGAACTCACAGAGGACCTGGCTCAGGCCTACTATCTCTGAGGTCCCAGACTTGCGCCTGGCCCCACCAAGATCTCTGGTTCCTGCCTATTCCCTTGGAAGACCCTGGTTCACTCACACCCAGGCTGACAGAGGTCCTGGCTCCAGCCTTGTTCCTGGGAGATCCTAGACTCTCACCCAAACCCAGGGTGTTAGCTTAGGTCTACTCCCTTGAAGTTTCCAGATTCACATCCAAACCCTCAGCAGTCTCTGGCTCTGGCTCACCCGTTCAGCGGTTACTCTTTTGTACCTGTTTCGGTGGAGATCTTTGACTCTGGATCTCATTGCTGGCTCAATCCTGATCCACCTGTTGATTTGATTTTTCTATAACTGCCTGTTCTCTAGGATTTTGTGGTATACCTGTAATATGCTTTATATTATAATAAGCAAAAAAAAACCTATTTTATTTTCTTAGACACATATGTTGGAACATTGTTTGTCTTTATTTGTACAGGTATATGTTAAGTTGGGAGCATAGTTGGGAGCATAGACCCCAGCCCCTCGCATCCACGCCAGCTCCCAGGCCTGAGAGTTGTATTGGTTTGGACTCCAAATCCCAGCATGCCAGGACCTGGCTTGGCTGAGGTGAGATATGTTTGTTTTGGGACATCTAGCATTCAATTTCCACAATCCTGTTGGGCCTAAGAGCTATTTTAGCAAATGCTAAATATGCTTGATTGGGCATAGACTTTAAAATGGTCACCTGCAGTTCAAAGCCCGATCCACTGTCTCCCCTGGGATGCCTCTTACAAAATTTTTAAAAATTGGGTTGGTCTGACACAATCTGTCCCAAACAGCTAGTTTCCCTATGCACTAAGATTTGGCCTCAATACGATCTTGACAATGGGATGCATTGGCCACCAGTAGGAAGACTTGAGCTTACCATTCTCCAGGACATAGAAAGTTTTTATCACCATAAGGACAAATTGGCAGAGCTTACACATGCCCATGGTTTTTGGGCTCTGTGCTCCCATCCTTCCCTTAGGAGCCAGTGTCTAACAACACCAATCTTGGTTGCTAAGGCCGCAAGGCCTCCAAATTCCCAGTAACCTGAAAATTGGGACCCGGACAATTCCAGCTGGACCATGCAGCCAGAGGCACTGGCCCCTCCCCCACTCACTCAAGCCCACACTACCCAACCCCCTCCTGTGGAGCAACAACCTCCACATTCCTCTCCTTCCCTCCCTTCCTAATCCCTAGGTTCAAGGTCAACTTCTACTTTACTCACCTTCCCTTCCCTCTCCTACCTCATTTCCCCACCCTTGGACCCTCTCTGCACTGAACTAGTCCCTTCCAATCCTCCCCAGTCTCCTCCCAGGTCAGATCCCACCATAGCTCCACCCTTCTCTGTCCTCTCCTGGAGGTGGTGGGAGTTGATGGCATTATGAAAGTTCATGTTCCCTTTTCTCTTCCAGATCTCTCTCAGATAGAAAAGTGACTAGGTTCCTTTTCTAATAATCCTGCTTATAGCAAGGAGTTTTGCTATTTGTCCCAGACTATTACATCATCCAAGCTTCTACTCTCACTCCTGAGGAGCGAAATAGAGTCCAGGTAGCAGCTAGGCAATATGCAGACCAGACTCATTTGATAGACAGTACAGTCCCTGTGGGAGAAGTGGCTGTGCCAGGCACAGAACCACACTGGGGCTACCAACCTGGCCAAAGCGGCCAACAGAGGTGGGATATCATGGTCTGTCAACCTCACAGGCAAGCTGTTTCAAGTATGGTCTAAATGGTCACATGGCATGATATTGCACTATGCCTCCTCTGAGGTTGTACCCTATCTGCCAGCAACGTGGACACTGGAAATCACAATGACCCCTTGCAGGTTGTCCTCTATGCCATGCCACGGAGGTCCAGCCTCACCAACATCAGCAAGTGAAACTGTGCCAGCCCTCGAACTTTTCAGCCTTGCAGAGGATTGATGCTGCCCAGACTTGGTATATCCCATAACCCTACCCGAGCCTAGGGTAAAGCTACAGGTAGCGGATAAGTCCATTACTTTATCCTATTCTGTTCTGACTTCTCACTTGGCCCTTACATTCCCTTTACCAATATCAGTTATGGGGGTAGACAGGACCTGTTCCTCCCCACTTAAAACTTTGCCACTGCCCTGCATTCTTGCAGGATATTTTTTCTCTCGTTCTTTCTTAGTGATACCTGCTTGCCCAGCACCTTTACTGGGTTGAGATAGCCTTAGCTGCTTCAGGACCACATTTACCTTAGCCCCCACACACTCTCCTGAGTCACACTTTCTTCTCACTTTAACAGCCTCACAGGTTCCTACCCCAGACTGCTCTGTCCCTACACTCCCTTTCCCAGTAGAGCCTCATGTATGGGATGCTTCCACTCCTGTGATTGCTACTCACCACCAACCAGTGCTAGTTCGCTTAAAGACCCTTCATCCTTCCCTTCCAGACCCCAGTTTTCCATTTCTGAAACCCACCACTAAGGCCTTAAGCCTATCATCACCTGTCTCCTGTCTCAAGGACTTTTAATTCCTATCAACTCACTTTGCAACACTCCAATTCTTCCCGTGCAAAAGTCCTCTGGTGCTTACTGCCTAGTTCAAGACCTCCGCCTCATAAATAAGGCAGCCATTCCAGTTCACCCAGTGGTTAACAACCCTTACAATTTTCTGTGTGATGTGCCTCCTACCACCTCCTACTTTACAGTTCTAGACCTAAAAGATGCCTTCTTTCCTGTCCCTTTATGCCCTGACTCATACTTCCTCTTTGCCTTCACCTGGGAGGACCCTGACTCCCGGTCCTCCAGACAGCTTATGTGGACTGTTCTCCCTCAAGGTTTTCGAGACAGTCCCCATTTCTTTGGCCAAGCTCTGGCTCAAGATCTCTCAAACTTTGACGCAGGCTCCAGCACACTCCTCCAGTCCATGGACGATCTACTTCTCTGCAGTCCTACATTGTCTCTGTCCCAACAGGCCACCTCAGCACTCCTGAACTTCCTCGGATCCCTGGGACATCAAGTTTCACCAAATAAGGCTCAGCTGTGCTCTCCTACTGTGGTATTTGGGTGCTCAACTTAGCCCGGGTTCTAAGACCCTCACCTCTGACAGGGTCCAGGCACTGCGAGACTTACAGTCTCCAACCACAGGGGCTCAGATCCTCTCATTTTGGGGTTTGTTGGGGTTCTTTCACCATTGGATCCATAACTTTTCCATTACAGCCAAGCCTCTGTACCAGGCATCCAGAGAGACGCCCACGGGACCTCTCACCCACCCGGCCATCATCCATCGCCACTTCTCTCTACTGCGAGACACCCTTCTAACAGCCTCTGCCCTTGCTCTTCCAGACGCCACAAAGCCTTACCATCTCTATACAGATGAGAGGTCAGCAGTGGCCACAGGAGTTTTAACCCAACAGGCTGGGCCTTCAAATCAGGCAGTCGCCTTTTTTTTTCAATATTTTAATTTTTTTCATTCAAAAATTTACACTTCCTTCCCTCCCCCCATTCCCCTCCTGCTCCCCCACTCCCCCTCCTCCCTCCCCTCCCTCCTTAAGAGAGGGCAGGGAACCCTGCTCTGTGGGAAGTCCAAGGCCCCTCCCCCTACATCCAGGCCTAGGAAGCTTTGCATCCAAATAGACTAGGGTCCCAAAAAGCCAGTACGAGCAGTAGAAACAAGTCCCAGTGCCTTTATCAATGGCTTCTCAGTCAGCCCCCATTGTCAGTCACATCCAGAGAGTCCAGTTTGATCGCATGCTCATTCAGTCCCGGTCCAGCTGGATTTGGTGAGCTCCCATTATATCAGGCACACTGTCTCAGTAGGTAGACCAACCCCTCGCAGTCCTGACTTCCTTGCTCATCTTCTCTCTCCTTCTGTTCTTCAACTGCACCGTGGGAGCTCAGTACGGTGCTCCAGTGTGGGTCTCTGTCTCTATCTCCATCTATTGCCAGATGAAGGTTCTGTGGTAATATTCAAGATAATCATCAATGTGACTATGGACAAGACCAGTTCAGGTACCCTCTCCTCTGCTGCCCAGGGACCTAGCTGGGGACATCCCTGTGGACACCTGGGATCCCCACTAGAGCCAAGTCTCTTGCCAACCCTAAAATAGCTCCCTTAATTAAGATATCTTCTTCCCTGCTCCTATATCCACCCTTCCTCCATCTCAACCCTCCCACTTCCCCAAGCTCTTCCCAATCCTTCCTTTCTCCCTCTCTCTCCCCCTCTTCCCTTCCCCACCCCACCCACACCCCCATGCTCCCAACTTTTCCTGGAGGTCTTGTGTGCTTCCATTTTCCAGGAGGATTTATGTTTTTCTTTGGCTTCACCATAGTATTTGGCTTCTCTAGGCTCATGAACTATAGGCTCAATGTCCTTTGTTTATGGCTAGAGTCCACTAGTGAGTGAGTACATACCATATTCATCTTTTTGGGTCTGGGTTATCTCACTCAGGATAGTGTTTTCTATTTCTATCCATTTGCATGCATGACAAGATGTCATTGTTTTTTACCACTGAGTAGTACTCTAGTGCATATATATTCCACAATTTCTTTATCCATTCTTCCATGCAGGGGCATCTAGGTTGTTTCCAGGTGCTGGCTATTACAAATAATGTTGCTATGAATTGCTATGAACATAGTTGAACAAATGCTTTTCTAGTATGTTTGGGCATCTCTTGGGTATAATCCCAAGAGTGGTATTGCTGAATCCTGAGGTAGGTTGACTCTCTATTTCCTGAGAAACCACCACACTGATTTCCAAAGTGGTTGCACAAGTTTGCATTCCCATAGCAATGGATGAGTGTTCCCCTTACTTCACATCCTCTCCAGCATAGGATATCATTGGTGTTTTTGATTTTAGCCATTCTGACAGGTATAAGATGTTATCTCAAAGTTGTTTTGATTTGCATTTCCCTGATCACTAAGGAAGTTGAACATGACCTTAAGTATCTTTTGGCCATTTGAACTTCTTCTGTTTAGAATTTTCTGTCCAGTTCAGTACCCCAATTTTTAATTGGGCTATTTAAAATTTAAATGTCTAGTTTCTTGATTTCTTTATATATTTTGGAGATCAGGCCTTTGTCTGATGTGGGGTTGGTGAAGATGTGCTCCCATTCAGTGGGCTGCCTTTTTGTCTTAATGACTGTGTCCTTTGCTTTACAGAAGCTGCTCAGTTTCAGGAGGTCCCATTTATTCATTGTTGCTCTTATTGTCTGTGCTACTGGGTTATACATAAGAAGTGGTCTCTTTTGCCAGTGTGTTGCAATCCACTTCCCACTTTCTCTTCTATCAGGTTCAGAGTGGTCAGATTAATATTGAGCTCCTTAATCCATTTGGACTTGAGTTTTGTGCATGGTGATAGATATGGATCTATTTTCATTCTTCTACAGGTTGACATTCAGTTATGCCAGCAACGTTTATTGAATATGCTTTCTTTCTTCCATTGTATAATTTTAGCTCCTTTGTCAAAAAATCAGGTGTTTATAGTTTTGTGGGTTAATATCTGGGTCTTGGATTCAATTCCATTGGTCAACATCTCTGTTTTTATGCCAGTACCAAGCTGTTTTCATTATTGTAGCTCTGTAATAGAGTTTGAAGTCAGGGATGGTAATGCCTCCAGAAGTATCTTTATTGTATAGGATTGTTTCGGCTATTCTGGTTTTGTTTTTTGTTTTTCCCATATAAAGTTGATTATTGTTCTTTCAAGGACTGTGAAAAGTTTTGTTGGGATTTTGATGGGGATTGCATTGAATTTATAGATTGCCTTTGGTAGAATTGCCATTTTTACTATGTTAATCCTGCCAATCCAAGAGCAAGGGAGATCCTTCCATTTTATTGGTGTACTCTTCAATTTCTTTTTTCGAAGCTTTAAAGTTCTTGTCAAATAGATCCTTGGTTAGTGTGACCCCAAGATACTTTATGCTATTTGTGGCTATCATGAAAGGTGAAGTTTCTCTGATTTCCCTCTCTGCTTCTTTATCCTTTGTATTTAGGAGGGCTACTGACATTTTTTTGAGTTGATCTTGTATCCTGCCATATCACCGAAGGTATTTATCAGTTGTAGGAGTTCTTTGGTAGAGTTTTGGGGGTCACTTATGTACACTATCATATCAGCTGCGAATAATGAAAGTTTGACTACTCCCTTTCCAATTCGAATCCCTTTGATCCCCTTATGTTGTCTTATTGCTACTGCTAGAACTTCAAGCAGTATATTGAAGAGATATGGAGAGAGTGGACAGCCTTGTATTGTTCCTGATTTTAGTGGGATGGCTTTGAGTTTATCTCCATTTAATTTAATGTTAGCTGTCAGCTTGCTGTATATTGCTTTTATTATATTTAGGAATGACCATTGTATCCCTAATCTCTCCAAGACCTTTATCATAAAGGGGTGTTGAATGTTGTCAAATGCTTTTTCAGCATCTAATGAAATGATCATATGGTTTTTTCCTTCAGTTTATTTATATGATAGATTACATTGATAGATTTTCATATGTTGAACCAGCCCTGCCTCTCTGGGATGAAGCCTACTTGATCATAATGGATAATTTTTTGATGTGTTCTTGGACTCGGTTTTCCAGTATTTTATTGAGAATTTTTGCATCAATGTTCATGAGCAAAATTGGTGTGTAATTCTCTTTCTTGATTGAGTCTTTGTGTGGTTTTGGTATCAGGGTAACTGTAGCTTCATAAAAAGAGTTTGGCAATGACTCTTCTGTTTCTGTTATGTGAAACACATTAAGGAGTATAGGTATTAGCTCTTCTTGGAAGTTCTGGCAGAATTCAGGATTAAAACCATCTAGTCCTGGACTTTTTTTGGTTGGGAGGTTTTTGATGACAGCTTCTATTTCCTCACGACTTATAGGTCTATTTAAATTGTTCACCTGGTCTTGATTTAATTTTGGTATATGGTACTTATCTAAAGAAAAATGTCCATTTCTTTTACATTTTCCAATTGTTGGCATACAGGCTTTTGTAGTAAGATCTAATGATTTTTTGAATTTCCTCACTGTCTGTGGTTATGTCCCCCTTTTCATTTCTAATCTTGTTAATTTGTGTGTTCTTTCTCTGCCATTTGATTAGTTTGGATAGGGGTTTGTCAATCTTGTTGATTTTCTCAAAGAACCAGCTTTTTGTTTCATTGATTCTTTGTATTGTTCTCTGTGTTTCTATTTTGTTGATTTCAGCCCTCAGTTTGATTATTTCCAGTCTTCTACTCCTCCTGGGTGAGTCTGCTTCTTTTTTTTCTAGAGCTTTAAGGTGTGCTGTTAAGTCTCTAATGTGAGCTTTCTCCGTTTTCTTTATGTGGGCACTTAGTGCTATGAACTTTCCTCTTAGCACTGCTTTCATAGTGTCCCATAGGTTTGGGTATGTTGTATCTTTATTTTCATTGAATTCAAAGAAGACTTTAATTTCTTTCCTTATTTCTTCCTTGACACAGGTATGGTTCAGTAGTTGACTGTTCAGTTTCCATGAGTTTGTAGGCTTTCTTTTTTTAATTTTTTTTTTATTAAAAATTTCCATCTCCTCCCCTCCTCCCACTTCCCTCCCCTCCCCTCCACCCACACCCCCACTCCCTCCCTCTCCAGACCAAAGAGCAGTCAGGGTTCCCTACACCATGGGAAGTCCAAGGTTCTCCCAATTCCCCCCAGGTGCAGGAAGGTGAGCATCCAAACTGACAAGCCTCACACAGAGCCCGTCCATGCAGTAGAATCAAAGCCCAGCGCCATTGTCCTTGGCTTCTCAGTCAGCCTCTATCCAGTCTTTAGGGACAATTCTATTACAAACTGACCATGAGTTTAACATTTGCTTCACAAAAGGTGAATGCATGTCATATTAGATTATTGTTTCCTTGAATCTACTTAAATCTAACATTGGCAAAAGGAGTTCATTCAGCTCTTACAGAGCCACTAGAATTAGGCAATTCCTGTAAGGTTACTGGGTATATTAAAGTTGTTTGTTTTGAAAACCTTAGGATGTTCCTCTCTATTCTTATGATGCAATGGTAAAATTGGTTCTCCATTAAATTCCTCCTTCTGGATTCAAATATCTCTGTGAAATGTTTATTAGGTTTTACTAAGATCTTTATCTTAGCACTCCGATTAACCAACTTTTTTTAGTGATAAAACAAAAATGATATTTTTGACAATGCTTACAATTGACATTACATGAATCCCATCTAAATTAATTATCCTCTCACTTAATGTTCCATATTCAAACTGTCCAACATATTATCATACTGAGATCCAAATCCCTCCAATATAATGGTGTTTCCCAGTTTTTTTTTTAATGTGAGAAAAATCTCTCTCTTTTAAATAATTTCTCCCTTTAAGAATTCCCTATGGTCATGCATGGTGGTGGTGGCCCATGCCTTTAATCCCAGCACTCACGAGGTAGAGGCAGGCCGATCTCTGTGAGTTCAAGGCCAGCCTGGTCTACAAGAGCTAGTTCCAGGACAGGCTCCAAAGCTACAGAGAAACCCTGTCTTGAAAACAAAAACAAAAAAAAGGAATTCCCTATTGTCTTCCAAATCTGCTGATGATAGTGATAAAGATGTGAGGTTTATTGTTGCTACAGAGAACAGTAAAAGCCTGACTGGATTTCAAGGCAGCCACATACTTTGGTAGCAGCCTGAGAGGGGGGGTTCAGGCATAGTCTGCCAGGAGAGAAAAAGAAAAGCCTAGCCAGTATAGCAGTGAATTGTAGTAGGAATCTACTTGTTGGTTCCTGGCTGCCTGGCTAACTTAGACCCAAAATAATCACACAGAAACTATATTAAGTAAATCACTGCTTGGCCCATTAGCGCTAACCTCTTATTGGCTAACTCTTACATATTAATTTAACCCCTTTCTATTAATCCGTGTATTGCCATGTGGCTGTGCCTTACCAGCTAAAGTTCCAGCATCTGTCTCTGGTGAGGCTACATGGCATCTCTCTGACTCTGCCCTTCTTTCTCCCAGCATTCAGTTCCATCTTCCCCACCTACCTAAGTTCTGCTCTGCTATAGGTCCAAAGCAGTTTCTTTATTCATTAATGGTAATCACAGCATACAGAGGGAAATCCCACATCACCAACTCTGGCCGCTTGTAGCTCTCGCTTATGCCAAGTAGCTGTAAAGTCACAGCCAAATGTTTTTCTTTTCTCATGAATTTGTACCCCAAATGTTTAGTGCCAAATTTAGCATGAATAATAAAAACAAAGAGAGATATTGCTGTTCAACCTGAAGATCAGAAAAAAAAAAACAAAGAAGCCAAGCCACTAGAGAGCTATTACCTCTACCAAGGCTCAGACAAAGAGGTAATCCTGCAATGCTCTCCACCGACCTCAGACTCCACACTCCACAGAGTTCCTGTCTCTTACCCTTCTGTTTTGGTCTCTGCCCAGCCATATCATTCCTGTCTCCACCTCCCTAGTGCTGGGATTAAAGGCATGGGATCCCAAATTCTGGGATCAATTTTGTGTGAGCTCTGTTTCTCTTTTAGACAGATTCAATCTTGTATAGCCCAGGGTGTCCTTGAACTCACAGAGATCCTTAAGTCTCTGAGTCCTGGGGTTAAAGGTGTGTACCACCACTCCCTGGCCTATATGGCTTACTAGTATGACTGAGTGCTTTGCCGTCTGATCTTCAGGCAACTTTATTAAAATACAAATAACATATCACTGTAGATAGCCTTATCTACATAGCAAGTTCCAGGCCAGACCTGGATTTATGAGGCTCTGTTTTCAAGAAAACAAGCAACCCAGAATTTTCAGTGGTTGTAATATTTGACGGCAAGGAATACAGAAAAGGAAAACTGTGCCGTGGATGACTCTTTGACTTCAGATCAGGAGCTTGTATTTAAACACAGTATACTCTGAGAAGCACAAATAGAGAGTATAAGATTCTAGATAAATGTTTAGCTCTGGAATGTTGATATGTGTTAGGGAGTTGACGGCTTATGAATGAGAGAAGAGAGAGTACAATATAAGAAGATGATGTAAGACCAGTCTTTGTAAAATTTAGCAACTTGCAGTTTGACAGAGGATGAGTTGCAGATTTTGGTGAAACAGCAGAAAGGAATTTGAGTAGAAAATCTGAAGAATGTGATGCCATATATAAGTGCTGAATTCAGATGCCAGAAGAGAATATTTCACAGAGGAAATGTGCCAGAGAATGACATGCCAAATTAAATAGTAGAAGTTTTCTTTTAGGCTTGGTAACAGATGTGGGAAGAAAGCTCTTGGAGCTGGGTGTGCTATGGTACACAAGCAATGCCAGTGCTAGGTGGGGGAAGGAAGGGCAAGGAGGATTAGGAGTGTGAGCTTGTCTGTGGCTAAATAGGAAGCTCATGGCCAGATTGGGATATATGAAACCCTGTAGCCACGGACGGGCTCAGGGGAGACACTCAGATCGTGGGAAAAGCAGGGTCTTGGTACACAGGAAGGCACAAGTTCAGCGAATGACAGACAGACACAACACACAAGAGAGTGGTTGGAATCTGCTGCAGTTTTACTGAATTCGTGTTTTCATTATATAGTATTCAAACAAAGAACAAATCAGAAGGTCATGTATCATTGGTTGGCACAATATGAAAGCTTCTTTTAGTCACATCAGCAATATTTAAGAAAAGTATATTATCAGGAACAGGTGTTAGACATAAAGCATCCTTAGAAGAGGAACATAAACCTCAGACAAGTGGTTTCATCTTATGAATAGAAAGTTTCTGTCACATTATCGCTATCATGGCCCTTCTTCTTTCTAACCCTTTCTTCATCTCATCTTGTGACCAAATATACCTAATCAGTTCTCTGCACCTGTCTGGTTGACTCGCCTATACTTCCTGCCTGGCCAATCAGCATTTATTTAAAATATGATTGACAGAATATAGATAATTCTCCCACACCACTTCCCCCTCTTTAAAAAAAGGAAAATATCCATAGTCCATTTTTGGGGAATGTGGGCATAGTTTTTTAGGCTACGTCCTGTTGGTTGGGGGCACTGATAATCTTATGGGGACCTAAAGAAAATTTAGAATTATCATCAGTCCTTACTGGAGTATCCTGTGAGGCTTGGTCATCTCAGGCAGCAGTCTTAAATCTGTTCTGGATGTAGAACTCAGATATCTGGGCCATCTGTTCCTGCCAGAGATTTCTCAGGTGGTCTTTCTTGATCAAACCTGATTGTTCTTAACTCAGAATGAATCTGCAGCCTCTCATTTCCTATGAAAACAAAAGCAAAATCTCTTCTCCAAAGTAACATACTTTTTTACTTCAATTTTGACATCAAGGTATTTTCAAAGTACCTATCTTGGATTAATTCAGCAGCATTTATAGGCAAATATCTTTTAGTAGCTGTTGCTCCTTCCTCAGCATTCAAACAAATCAAAGAGAGTGTAATAACATACAGTAGCAAGATTCTCTGTGTATTTTTCATCTTTACGTGGCATTATTTTAAACTCTATTTCTTTTATTTCTATTTTTAACTTTTGGCTTTTTGAGACAGGTTTTCTGTATATGTATGTCCTGGAACTCCCTCTGTAGACCAGGCTGTCCTTGAACTCACAGAGATCCACTTGCCTCTGCCTCCAAAATTCTGGGATTAAATGTGTCCTCCACCACACCTTGAATTCACAGAGGTCTGCCTGCCTCTGCATTCCAAGTTTGGGATTAAAGACATGTGCTACCACACCTTGAACTCACAAAGATCTGTCTGCCACTGCCTCCAAATTTGGGATTAAAGGCATGTGCTACCACACCTTGAACTCACAGAGAGCTGTCTGCCTCTGCCTCCCAGGCATTAGGATTAAAGGTGTGGTAAAAAAAAAGGTGTGGTAAAAGAAACTACTCTGTTTCTTTTTTACTTTAAAAACTTTAACTTTTAGCCTGCATATATTTTTAACACACTGTAAACCATTTAGAGGTTTTCTTTGTCTTTGAATCTGTCTTTACTGTGTATCTCTCTTTTTCTGACTACATGAGTCTTTATTTTGCTAAGCAGTATGGAGAGGATTAAAGCCATGGTTTTGACAGCTAGATCCAGCCTGTTTCTTAGCTTTGTGCGATTCCAGCCTCATAGCAGAGGTACCGGCTGAAGCCATGTTTATTGCTACAACTCTATGGCATTTCAAGGTCCTTGCCAGCAAACAAGCTGCAACACTCAAATGCTCTCTAGGTAGCTGACCTCCTGCCTCAAAGGGTCAGAGTTTGCACTGGCAGGACAGCCCAGGAAGCTGGCATTTTAAAGTGATGCAGCTTTTTTCCTGCTACAGTTAAAAACCAAAAATCATGCGTTCAGCTTTTCATCAACACTGTAAGTGTTTTGTTGCAGGACCTCTTAAAAGAGCTACAAGGTTTTGCAGCTAAAGCTGAATGAGGAAGTCTTCTTAGGTGAGAGCTCTTGCTTGCCTCTAGCAAGCAGAGCAGACCCGAGAAATTGCTGCTACCAAGAAAACATGCTTTCCTCTATTCTTTCCCAAGCTTTCTCAGTCTTTCAGTCAATGCAGTTATCCACGTGGGCACCATTCTGTAGTAATGAGGAGCGGTGGGCCGCTTCCTGCTCCTCTTACTACAGTTTGGCTGCCCAACATGGTCAACTAAATCCATTTAAAAACCTGAGAGGGCTTAAAAAGGAGAGAGAGAGAGAGAGAGAGAGAGAGAGAGAGAGAGAGAGAGAGTTTGACACAACTTTTTGCTGTTTGTTGGTGGTGTGCTGCAGACATAATTTCCTGACTCAGCAACTATAAAAAACAAAAACTTGTGCCATTTTAAAACGAGGCTTCCTGGGCCCTGCTGCCAGTGCAATTCCAGCTATGGAGCATTCGTGGGCCTGGGTATTTGTGTGCCCACTCAGGGTTGGGAATAAAGTAGCTGAGACAATGCCTGTGGCTCAGCCCTTCCTGCCTGGGTAGGCAGCAGGATCAGGTCTACTAGAAAGTAGTGGTTTTGAAATACCAGTTTCTGGGCTGTGCCAGCATCACAATCACTGTCTGGCTCCTGCAGGAGACAGAGCTTTTGAATGGGGTTTTGTGAGTAAAGTGTTACAGCTTGCCTGATGCCAATGTGGACTGCTGTGTGCCTGGAACTGTGCTCGGCTCAGGGGCACCAAATGGCTCTGAGGCAGGAGCAGCTCCACCATGCTGAACTGTGCTGATCTCTGGCAAGAACTATCATAATTGTCATAATAACAGCGCAGTTAAGGTTTAGACTGGGCAGGAAACAGGTGGTACTGTATTACCACTACATGGTGCAGCTAAGTTTTTAAGAAGCATTTAGCACTTTAAGAAGTGCTCCTGGACAGTAAAGAATTACAGATTCACAATAGGACAGATTCAGACATAAAAGACCTCTAAATGGGTCACAATGTTGGATGGGTGTATGTAGGCTTGGGAGAGAGAAGAAAAAGAATATAGAGAATAAAGTTAATGCCTTAAAATAAAGTTAATGCCTTAAAAGGGGGGTAAAGTCTTTAAAGAGACAGAGTATATATAGTCATAGATTAAAAGAAGTAAAGAGAAATAAGCCACATAAAAATGAAAATTCAGAGTCTCGATTATATGTATTATTGTGTTTCTTTAAATTTTTTGACTGTGAAGGACCTAAGTACAGAGAGACATCTCATTATATGGTCTGCCAAGATAAACCGAAATGGATATTATAAAGGTATCTTGACTTCAAAATTTGGGTCTAAGGACATGATGCGTTGGAAAAGAGGTTCTTTTGTTTTCACAGAAGATGAGACCCTGTGGATTGCTTCTAGACCAATATGGTATGATAGATCATGCCCTCCTGAAAGGTCACCGTGAACACCTTCAGAAAATCACTTAACTGCCGACTGAGATGAACCTAGCAGACAGGTTATACCATGAAAGATCTGAATAACAGCTCCCCCATACAGCACAAAGCAGTTTGGAGAGAAAGAACCACCCATATTCCCAAATATTATTTATAAATGTTCTGTTACATTTAAAAGGGGAGATTATATAGATATAATTAATTTGCATTGGTATAAATTTTGCTTTGTTGATATAAAGGTCAATTTTGTTATATGTATATGTATTTCTGCTCTTGATTAAGGTATTGTGATTGTGTAATTCATTTAAAAATGTAATGTATAATTAAAAAATATAGGTTGTTAATGGATAATCATTGATAATAGTCAAGCTTGTAGTCATGTTAATTAGATTTTCTAGATGTATAGAGATATATTTCAGTTAGATAGGCATTCTTCATATCTTTCAAAGACTACAGAATATGGCATTAAATGTTTTAGTAACTCAGGGTTTTTCATGACAATGAGACACATCTGCTCCTGGCAGCACCAAGCTACTTTGAAAGGAAGATGGGCATTGAAGAGGCTCCTATGGAGTTGCTTAGCCATTTGGACAAGAAACTGCTCTTGCCTGGACTGTTGCACAAACTGGACATGAAGAATCCACAGAGAGAGGACTGCTGAACTTGTCTAAAGGTGAGATGGTCCTTCGGAGTTCCTGTTTCATGAAAGAGTCTGCAAGACATTCTGCAGGACACAGAAAAAAAGTGACCAAAATGTCTTTAAAATTTCCTGCTTTATGGAATTGTCTACTGGATACTATGGGCCTGTCGGCTGAAGATAGATGCCCCAATGGTACAGAAAAACTTTGGGTGACTGTCCAGGTGGCGAGATGTTTCTGTCATTTTTAGAGTTTTGAAAGTTGCTTACAATGCACTTCCTGTTTACTTAGGTAATATTATATCCTTCTGGAGTCTTTGATGGAGTTGAAAAATGGTTAGTTATAGTTATAGTTTTCCTTTGTCATGATAAAAGATAAAATAGATATAAATATTGTAACTAATTCTTGCTTTATAACTGTTTTGCTATGTGTAATTTTTTTGTTTTTTTTTTCGAGACAGGGTTTCTCTGTAGCTTTGGAGCCTGTCCTGGAACTAGCTCTTGTAGACCAGGCTGGTCTCGAACTCACAGAGATCTACCTGCCTCTGCCTCCCGAGTACTGGGATTAAAGGTGTGCGCCACCACCGCCCGGCTTGCTATGTGTAATTTTACTATGTTAAAGTGAAAGCCTTTCTTTTTTGTTTAAACAGAAAAAGGGGAAATGGTGTAGGAGGTTCTTCTGTTTCTGTGTTGCTTTCATTGGTTGAATAAAGAGACTGCCTTGGCCTTTTGATAGGGCAGCCCTTAGGTGAGCGGAGTAGACAGAACAGAATGCTGGGAAGAAGGGAAGTGTGGCAGACGCCATGGCTCTCCTGCCCAAGATGGACGCTGGTTAGACTCATGCCAGGAAGCCACAGTCAAGTGGCAATATATATTAATGGAAATGGGTTAGGTCAGGATGTGAGAGTCAGCCAATAAGAGGCTAGAAATAATGGGCCAGGCAGTAATTTAATTAATACAAATTCTGGGTGATTATTTCAGGTGTAAGCTAGCCGGGCAGCTGGGAGCTGGGTGGCGGGACATAACCCTCTCCTCTTTACTACAAGAAACAATTAGTTATACTACTTGTACTTTTTAAATTTATTATTTTGTTTTATTGAAAATAGATTTTTTTCAAACAATGTATTCTGATTATAGTTTCCCCTCCCTCTACTCCTCCCAGTTCCTCCCTACCTCCTTCCCATCTGGATCCACTCCATTCTACCTCTCATTAGAAAACATACAGAAGATTAAGGGATAATAATAAAATAAAATATCATAAGCCAAAACAAAGACTGACACATCAAGATAGATCAAAACAACAAACAAACAGAAGGAAAATAGCCCAAGATAAGAAACAAGAAACAGACCCACTGGTTCACACACTCACAAATTCCATAAAATTCCTTGAAGCAAATTAAATTTTCATTTGCAAGTGATTATCACCTAGAGATTGCTTCTGGGTTCAGGATTGGGGCCTGTGTCCCCAGCTCCTTTCAGCTCTAGGACCCCATCTGTTGCAGACCTTTGCAGGCCCTGTGCATGCTCCCCCACCCAACTCCCCCCTCTCTGTGAGTTCAGATGTGCATGGATCTTGTTGATGTAGAGGGCCTTGGTTGGTTTTTTTTGGTGTCCTTTGTGGCAACATGGCCAAAAGAATGATGCACATGACACAAAATGAATCCTTCCCTGGATTGTTCTTGGATGTGATTTCATACCTCCTCTGACAAGCAATTACAATCAATTTATGAGACATGTTTATTCTTGTTTGATGTCGAAACATAACTATAGAACCAAATTTGGTCTATGTATCCTGAATCTGGATATGGCTTTCTGCCTTGCCCTCGTGTTTTCCCATGTATTATCTATAGTACATGCCAGGCAATTGTGCTTAAATTGGTCTGTAATAAGAAAGTTCAGGGAATGGGCTGCTCTGTCAATATTAATAAGTACTTACTGATGTTTATTTACATGTTTTTCTGATCATCTGTTTCTGACCTCCAACAACCTTCCTTAGATCACAGCTTCCTTTGTTATGTTCATGTATAAAGTCCAGTGAAACTGGAGTCAGGCTTTCTAGAGCATTAGCCTGCAGTTTGGCCTCTTCTTTCAGGTCCTCAGATCCCAGGTCTGGCAGATACAGATCTGCATAGGCTGGTGAAAGTTGACAGTCCTCCACTTCCTTTGACTCTTATATTCTTTTTTTGAGGGGTTTCCTAAGCCCCGAAAGAAGGGATTTGATGGAGACACCCTGTTTATGGCAGAGTATTTCGAGGTCTCTCACTTTCTGCAAAATGTCTGACAGTGGGTCTCTATTCCCATCTTCTGCTGGAGGAAACTTCTTTGATGATGGCTGAGGAAAACACTGATCTATGAGTGCAGAAGAATATCTTTGGCATTTTATTGCTCCATTTTTTGTTTTTGATTTTGGAACAGTAGTATTTGGTTTTACCCTAGGTCTCTGGGCTAACTAATCTCAAATGCTGCATAATCCAAGCAGTGTTGTATCAGGGACCATTTTCCTAAGGATAGATTTGTCAGGGACCATCGTCCTTACAGGGATAGCAGAGGTCATTGCCCTAAGGATGTTTACAGAGAACCCACCCCTCATCCCACTATCTTGAGAGCTATCCATTAACGGAACCCACCCCTTACTCCAATGCTAATGGATCACATCTGTTAAGGGAACCCACCCCTTACTCCAATGTTAATGAATCACATGCTTCAGCTTACACCAGGTGCTGGCTGATGACCTTCAGTTACCCTGGCAGACTTCCTGCCTACCCCTACCTCCACCCCATTCAAGGGTATATAAGCTGTAACTTTCACCCCAATAAACGGAGACCTTGACAATAGAATCTTGCTTGGTCTCCTTCCTCTTCTTCAGCCCATGTTCTTGCAGGTTAGCGCCCCTTCAGAGGGCCCTGAATAGCTGACCCACCAAGCGGGGGTTACAGTGTTGGGTATGGGCTCCCTCCGGTGGACTGGGCCTTAAGACAAATCACATATAGTTTGGTTACTCCCATAAGCTGTGTGCCACATTTCACTAGCCTATCTTGCAGGCAGGACACCACTGTAGATCAAAGGATTTGGGGCTGCGTTTGCATCTGTGTTTCTTCCTGTCCCAAAGAAGCTAGACCATTGGGATGAAGTGACAATGTAGGCACCAACTCAACTTCTCCATGATCAATTAATTGCATAGGTGCTGTCTTCAGCAATGAGGTCTTTCTGTCAGTTTGTAGAGAGCAACCTATAGCCTTGGCAATAGGCTGGGTTGCTTAGGGGTTCCCATGGGACACCTTTAACCAATGTCTGGATTAGACGTAACCTAATCTTTATACTAGAAGCTCCATTTGTTGACAAGTGATGGCCAATTGGAACTCTGTCTCCCCCAATTATTTGGGGATTTTATCTAGATCACCTTCATATATGTATATATTTCAAGAGAAGCTTCTACAGTATTAGTTTTTCAAACTATCCTTCAAATACCCCTTAATTTTAGCTGTCTCTCTTGTCCCCCTTCTTCCCTACCTGTACCTTGATCGTCTCATTCCAATCCACTCCATTCATCCATACTACTTATTTCCCTTTCCTAATGAGATCTCTCTCTGCCCCCTCCCTCCCTTCTCTCTCTCTCTCTCTCTCTCTCTCTCTCTCTCTCTCTCTCTCTCTCTCTCTCTCTCTCTCTCTCTCTCGCACACACACACACACACACACACACACACAGATACACACGTCCCTTACTCTATACATAATCATTGTGATCCTACAGATTGTAGCTTGGTTATAATTGAATTCATAGCTAATATCTACATATAACATATTTTTCTTTCTGAGTCTGGGTTACATCACTCAGGATGTTTTTTTTTTCTAGTTCCATCCATTTTCCTGAAAATTTCATGATTTCCTTTTGTTTTTTAAACCGCTGGGTAATACTCTACTATGTATTGAGGGACATCAAGGTTGTCTCCAATTTCTGGCTATTATGATTAGAGCATCAACAATCATGGTTGATCAAGTGTCTCTGTGATGAAATGAAACATCCTTTGGGTATAAGCTCAAGAGTGGTACAACTGAATCTTAGGTAAATTCAGTCCCGTCTTTCTGAGGAACTGCCACACTGATTCCTGTGGTGGCTGTCTAAGTTTGCATTCCTCAACAATGGATGAGTATAGACTGCCTTTTTTGGTATGATGGCCATTTTTACTATATTAGTCCTATCATTCCATGAACATGGGAAGCCTTTTCATCTTCTGATATCTTTTTCAATTCTTTCTTCAGTGTCTTCAAGTTTTTATCACACAAGTCTTTATATTTTATAATATTTGAGGGTGTTGTGAAAGGTGCCAGTTCCTTGATTTCTTTCTCAGTCTGTTTACCATTTGCATATACAAAGGCAGACATGGTACTGGAGATGGAGACATAGCTGCAAGTTCTAAAGCTGGATCAGAAGGCAACAGGAAAAGAGTGACATACTTGGACTGGCTTGAGCTTCTGAAACCTCAAATCCTGTCCCCAGTGACACACCGCCTCTGAGAACACCACACCTTCTCCAACAAGGTCACATATACTAATAGTGCACTCCCTATGAGCCTATTGTGGCCATTTTTATTCAAACCACCACAAATACCTCTATTATATTCATAAAGGCTATTTTAAGATCTTTGTCTTATGCTTCAGCTATATTGGAATACTCAGGGCCTACTGTGGTAGGGTTTCTGGGCTCCAGTGGAGACATACCCTGGCAGTTATTGGTCATGTTTTTACTATGGCATCTAGGCAGATGCTAGGGTTTGGGAAAATTGTAATTCTAGGTGCTGGTAATCTGGTTTTGTCTCTGTTGGGTGGGTGTTTTATTCCTTGTTTTTTTGTTGTTGTTGTAATCTCTAGTTCTTAGGCAAGTGCGGTGGTTGTGTGTTGTCTAACAGGAAATTCTTTTAGGATCCTGATAGTTATGGCCACTGGGGGTGTCTGGTAAAATGTGTTTCTAGATGTTGGGAGTTGAGACTTAGCAATAGGGATGGAGCTGGTGTTAGTGGTGCACTCCTTTAATCCAAGCACTCAGGAGGCAGAGGCAGGCAGATGGCTGTGAGTTCAAGGCCAACCTGGTTTACAAAGCAAGTTCTAGTGTAGACAGGGCTACACAAAGAAATCTTCTCTAGAAAGCCCCCCCCCCCAAATAATAATAAAGAATGGGGATATGCTAGGGAATGCTGAGGGTTTTCACAGGAGGAAGGAAAGCACGGTGTTCTACTGGGATCTGCTTAGTCCACTGGGAATGAGGGTAAAGAATAAGGTGAGGCCACAATAGGAAGTCTGCTACAGAGCTGAGGGCAAGACTGAGGCTGGATACAGAGGAGAGAAGGGAGAGTGAAGATCTGAATCTCACCTCCCTTCTTCACTGGCCTATTTGCATCTTTCCCAGGCTTGACTGGTGGGTTCTCAAGGAATGGCTGCAGGAGTTAGTGGTTAGGATAACAGGATGGGTGGGGAGGATGGGTGGAGGAGATCCGCATCATCCTCTGAAGCAGAGAGGCATGGGAGGCCACAGCAGGTGATCTGCTATAGACTTAGGGGTGAGACTAGGAGATTGGACCTGGAGGAAGGAAGGGAGATGTGAAAATCTGCAGTTAACCTACCTGCTTCCCTGGCCAACACGGCGTGCGAGGTGCCTGCTCATGCTTGTACTTTCTACATTTTAATATCCTACGAAATTGTACTCTCAAATGGCTGTGCTAATTTCATATCCCATAAGTGATATATAAGCCTCCTTTGAATATCCAATAGCTCTTTGGCTTTTCTTCATTTTTATTTTCATATTGGTAAGCACTTACCATTGATTCTACTATCTTAATAGATTTTAAGTACACAATATATTATCATTAGAGTTAGGGTCTCACACTGCACCTCAGGCTGGCCTGCAACTCACAGCAATCCACCTGTCTTAGCTTCCCAAACACTGAAATTAAGAGGCATGAACCATTTTGTTGGGTTTATAATATGATGCTGATATCTAGAGACATAAAACCATATAGCAAATAGCTAGTACTTATTTGTCATGAATAAATTAGTGTTATGGTTTGGAAAAGTGTCCCCCCAAAGGCTCTAGAAGGAGGTCTGTCTTTGGCCACATGCTTTCGGAGGTGCCCTTGGGACTCAGGACTTTTCACCTTTCTCTTTTGCATGCATCTGCTCATAAAATACATGACTTTTGCTCCCTTTCTCTGCCATGCTTCCTCCATGATTATTCTGTCTCTCCACAGGACTAAAGCCATAGGACCGACGGACACCAGGTTGAAACTTCTCCAACTAACTGCCCAAATATATATTTTCTCTTCATAAGTAGATTATCTCAGGCATTCGTTATAAGGATGGAAATCTGGATAACAGATTAAGATTGACTATTTCAGATAATTAGTCTAAGTGGATCGGTACAGCATCTCTCCATTTGTCAATGTCTCGTGTAACTTAATGCAATACCCTGTAGAGGTCATCTACACTGCTACGGATTGCAGGATCTTGTTTTCTTCTAAGTCTGAATAGTATTTTATTCTATACACGCACCATATAAAATGGACTCCTTTTATACTCCAGTTTGGCCTTAAATTAAAGACCATCTTCTCTGCCTTAGCCTCTGCAGGGCTAGGATTCCAAACATGTGTCACCATGCCTGATCATGGACAACATTATCTTTATCCATGTGTCTGATTCTTAGGAACAACCAAACATCATCTGGGTTGTTTCTGCCCTTAAGCATCATAAAAAGCAATCCAACAAACACGGGAGTATTAGTATCATATGAGTTCAGGTGTGTGTGTGTGTGTGTGTGTGTGTGTGTACACAAGAGGTTGACATCAGGTATCTTCCTCTACTGTTCACCATTTTATTTTATGAGACAGGGACTCTCACTAACCCTGAAGCTCATTGGTTGAGACAAGGTCTTTCTACAAAGCTCTTGGAACTCACTCTGTAGAACACATTCACTCCTTCAGCTCACAGAGATATGCTTGTTTCTGCCAGAATTAAAGGTGTGCACCACCATGCTTGGCCCTCATTCCTGGTTTTTTGCTTTTTTTAAAATGGGGGTGTTGGGAGTTTCAACTGAGCTATCCCCTCAGCTCCTGTTATTTGATCTCAATTTTAATGCTTTAAGATTAATCGCCAAAGTTGGATTGCTGGAGCAGATGCTATTTCTGAATGCCTCTTTAAATGTTTGGCTGCAGAGAAGTAAATTGCCATGTCCTATCTAGAAGATGGATGATCGAGAGAGGGAGGGACATGGATGAAGAAGTCCTGAGCATGTATCAATGTGCAGGAGCAGTTTCTGACCGAGCATTCCAGAGGGAAAAAAAAGAATATTTAGTGACACATATTCCTAAGAAGACGAGAGCGGACATGAGCCAAAGCACAGACAGAAGCAAAACTGGAGAAGAAGCTTTGGGTTTCCCTTCTGGTAATTCCCTGGCTTGCCTGTCTCCTCCAGGGACAGAGTGTGATAGCAGGTGCTGATAATCCTAGCACTTAGGAGGCTGACTCAGGAAACCTGCATATCTGCCACTGCCCTCAGCTTTATTCTGAAATCTGTCTCCAAAAAAATCCTTGGGAAGTAGAGAAAGGAGATTCAGAAGTGCAAGGTCTTCGATGGATACACTGTGTGAGGCAAGCCGAAGTTATGTGAAGAGTTAATCTCAAAAATACAAAGCAAACAAAGAAATGACTTTTTTTTCTGGGCCTGGCATAATAATGCAAATCTTTATTCCCAACGCTCAGGCTCAGGAGAAATTCAAGGCCAGCTTGCTGTACATAGTGTTACACCAAAGAAGACCCCTGGGACACCGATTCGAGCCAAGAGAAAGTTTTTTATTAGCTGGCTGGCCGCTACCCTGGGTGTTTGAAACCCACGTGCAGTCCCGAACCTTTTTCAGGGTGAGCTTTTAAGCATAAAAACCACATCCTGGGGTTGACATACCTCAGTTACCAAGGGCAGTCAGTCTTAGAATTGGAACTACAGAAGCTAAAAAGCAAGGTTAGTACCTTTAGGGACTTTCCCAGAATTATGGAGTTTGATGTATTGTCTTTGCTCCCATTTTAGCAGGTGTTAGAGTCTACATGCTGGCCTCTTAGGTCAGAATGGGGCAGTGTCTCTAACATGGTGGTTTGCTAATGTCCAAGAGCCTGTCGCAATAGCAAGTTCGGGGCTAGCCAGGGCTACAGAATTAAACCCTGTTAAAAATAAATCCCCATCCCCAGAAATACAGAATACAAAATGAAATACAAAATGCTTCCCCTGGGTTTGGAGAGGTGGCTCAGAGTTTAAGAACCCTTGCTGCTCTTGTAGAAGACCTGAGTCTGATTTCAAGCAGTCTCAGAGAGGCTCACAACTGTCAGTAACTCCAGTTTGGGGGGATCCAATGCCCTCTTCTGGCCTCTTTACAGCAAAACCACAAACATAAACAACGTAAGATAATAAATCTTTAAAATCTGTTACCTTTTCCTCACCTTTAATCCCAGGTTTTATGATTCTTTGGATCTGGGGATGCTGTTCTGGAGCATTAATTACACTCTGAGAACTACTATGTACTATTCTACATGGTAGGAGGAACAGAAATAGGGTGGATTCAGAGTTGTTTTCCTAAGCTTGTTTCTGACAAAGATAAAGAAGTTCCCATATGTAGGGTGGTGTCGGCGCATACCTTTAATCCCAGCATTCAGGAGGTGGAGGCTAGCAGATCTCTGTGAGTTCAAAGCCACCCTGGTCTATAGAGTAAGTTCCAGGATAGCCAGAGCTGTTCTACAGAGAAACCCTGTCTAAAAAATACTTCCCATATAATAGCTTCTATTTTTTTGGGCAAGAGTATGTAAGTATAAAAAATAGGCATATAAGTGGAATATGTGGTGATAATAAATTATACAGAATCTGTTTCGTATAATCCCATCTGAATGTTTGATATTAAAGAACATAGAGCCTCTCCAATGTTTTCAGAGTTGATCAATATTTTTACTTTACAAAAGTCCGTGCCAAGAATGTTGCTTCACAGAAATAAGTCATACAAAAATGGCAGAAGTGTGATTAGGGTGGTTTCAGAAGTTGTTGGAAATTTTGTCCTAGTCTCAAGTCAAAATTAATTGAACATTTTTGATTCTGGAGACAGAGTCTCTCTATGTAGTCCTGACTGCTTTGGAGCCTCTAGAGATCCTCCCTGTCTCCCTGGGATCAAAAGTCTGTGCCACCATGCTGAGCTTTTAGCATTTGTCTATGTGTTGTGAAATTCAAGTCAACAACTCAAAAGGCAATCACACCACACCCAGCTAGTCCATACATTTTTTTATTCTGTTAATCCAATTCGTTTTCCTCACAGAAAATCTCCACTATCTTCTCTTTATTTTCTAATAACCATCCCCCAACTAGACTATAAGCTTCATTAGGAAAAAAAATCAAGTCTGTTTTATGTAGTGATATTTCATTTGTATTTTAATAAATAAAGCTTGCCTGAAGATCAGAGAGAACTGCCTCACTGGTCAGCTTTACAGACCAGGCAGTGATGGCACACGTCTTTAATCCCAGCCCTAGAGAGGAATATAAGACAGGAGGAGACAGCTCTCAGACAATCTTCATTCTGAGATTCCTGGAGGCAAGATTGCCAAATTACAGACCAATCTCACTCATGAACATTGATGCAAAAATACTAAATAAAATATTAGAAAATTGAATCCAAGAACACATCAGAACCATCATCCACCACGACCAAGTCGGCTTCATCCGACAGATGCAGGGATGGTTCAACATATGAAAATCTGTCAACATAATCCACCATAAAAACAAGCTGAAAAATAAAAACCACATGATTATCTCATTAGATCCCCAAAAAGCATTTGACAAAATACAACATCCCTTCATGATAAATGTCTAGAAGAGATCAGGGATACAAGGAACATACCTAAACACAATTTAGGCAATATACGGTAAGCCAACAGCCAACACCAAACTAAATGGAGAGAAACTTTCAGCGATTCCATTGAAATCAGGAACAAGACATGGTTGTCCATTCTCTCCATACCTTTCAATATAGTTCTTGAGGTCCTAGCTAGAGCAAAAAGACATCAAAGGGAGATCAAGGGAATACAAATTGGAAAAGAAGTCAAACTCTCACTGTTTGCTGATGATATGATAGTTTACATAAGTGATCCCAAAAATTCTACCAAGGAACTTCTCCAACTCATAAACACTTTCAGCAATGTAGCAGGATACAAGATTAACTCAAAAAACTCAGTAGCCCTCCTGTACACAGATGATAAAAGGGCTGGGGAAGAAATCAGAGAATCAACACCCTTCACAATAGCCACAGATAGCATAAAATATCTCGGAGTAACTCTAACCAAACAAGTGGAAGACTTGCATGACAAGAACTTTTTAAATCATTGAAGAAAGAAATTGAAGAAGACACCAGAAAGTGGGAAGACATCCCATGCTCTTTTTTTTTTTTTTTTTTTTTTTTTGGTTTTTCGAGACAGGGTTTCCCTGTAGTTTCTAGAGCCTGTCCTGGAACTAGCTCTTGTAGACCAGTCTGGCCTCGAACTCAGAGATCCGCCTGCCTCTGCCTCCCAAGTGCTGGGATTAAAGGCGTGCACCACCACCGCCCGGCTCCTCCCATGCTCTTGGGTAGGCAGAATTAATATAGTAAAAATGGCAATCTTACCAAAAACAATCTACAGATTCAACGCAATGCCCATCAAAATCCCAGCAAAATTCTTCAAAGACCTTGAAAGAACAGTACCCAACTTCATTTGGAAAATCAGAAAACCCAGGATAGCCAAAATAATCCTGTGCAATAAAAGAACTTCTGGAGGCATCACAATCCCTGACTTCAAACTCTACTACAGAGCTACGGTACTGAAAACAGCTTGGTATTGGCATAAAAACAGATAGGAGGACCAATGGAACCAAATAGAAGACCCGGATATTTTTCTTTATCAGTGATCTTCAGCTCTCTTTTTCAGTATACCTTCCCTGATCGGCTTTTGGTTTTGATTTCAGAGGCAGACTGAGGTCATTATGTAGCCTTACTGGTGATCATGCTCTTACCTCAGCCTATTGAGTTTTAGGATGACAGACGTGAGCCACAGCAACCTGCTTTTCTGATGTGTCGATCAAATTTCTTCTCTAATGTTGTTCACTAAAGCCATCCAGTTTACTTTCCCTTGGCACTAGCCACAGTATACGATCATTCGTTCTATTTGTTAATTGGGGTTTTATTTGTTTGATTTTGATTTGTTTTGCAACAGGGTCTCATTAAGCCCTAGCTGTCGTTGCAATTGATATGTAGATCAGGTTGGCCTCAAACTCACACATCCACCTGCCTCTACCTCCCAAGTGCTGGGGTTAAAGTTATGAGCCACCACACCAGGGTGAATTTTTTAATTTGTAAGGAAATTAAAACCCCCTCCCCAGCTGAGCGGTTTTGGCATAGGTCTTTTAACCCCAGCACTCAGAGGCAGAGACAGGTGAATCTTTGAGATTGAGGTCATCTGGGTCTACAGTACAAGTTCCAGGACAGCCAGGGCTGTTAAACAGAGAAACCCTGTTCAGGGACAGAGTGGGAGGAGGGAGAAAAAAAAAAGGAATCTCCCTGACTCAAGAGGGGTTTAAAAATGTATTTTTCCAAGCCGGGCGGTGGTGGCACACGCCTTTAATCCCAGCACTCAGGAGGCAGAGGCAGGCGGATTTCTGTGAGTTCGAGACCAGCCTGGTCTACAAGAGCTAATTCCAGGACAGGCTCCAAAAGCTACAGAGAAACCCTGTCTCGAAAAGCCAAAAAAAAAAAATGTATTTTTCCCTCCACACGGCATATAAAATTTAGAATCAGAACCTGCTATGGTAGTTTATGCCTGTAGCCCCAGTACTTGGGAACTCGAAGCAGGAGGACTGCTGTGAGTTCCAAGACCAGCCTCAGCCTGATTGAGACTCTGTCTCAAAACACAAAACAAGTTATGAATGCTCACTTGAAGTTCAAACATAACTGGTAGCATTATTTTCCTGCTTTTATTTGTTTTGCCTGGGTTTTTTGAGACACGTTGTTATGGAACGCATAGCTTTATAGATGCCCTATTTCTACATCCCGAGTTCTGAGGTTAAAGACATGGGACAGCACCCGGCTATTATTGCGCATTTTCATTTGGCAGTCTCTGAAGCACCCTAGCCTAGTCTTACTTGTTCTTGGTTGTATACAGATCTAATAGATGTAATTGTTCTGTATGGATAGTTTTTCTGTGCTATTCAAGTTGCTTTGACCTAACATTTACTTACCAGATTCTTCCCATTTATTAGTTAATTGCTCAAGAAAATTTGGGCAGTTATATGGTAGCAACTAAACTTCTTTGTTTGCTATTTCTACTACATTGGCATTGTACTATCTATTATTTTCACATTACTTTTGGAATTAAGATGTTATGCAAAAGTAAGAGTTTTGTGCCATGCTTGGCGTACTAAGTAGCTCAATACGTTTACTTTTTTATTCAATAAATCCGGTGCACCGTTTTAGTGGAAAGCTAAAAGGCGCCTTGGAGGAGAATGGGTGGGGGCAGGGCAAATGGTTAAAATTGCACACCGGCAAGAACTTTAAGAGACACGGGGAAAGAGGTGGAGCAAACAGTGAGTGATACAGGAGACGGCCAATGAAGAGTCTGGGAACCACTCTCCTCCCTCCCTCCGTGCTTCAAATTCTAAGCTTAATTTCCATCCGGGTTCTTCAGCCTCGTTCCCGGGTAGTATAAAGATTGCTGTCTCCTTTGTTCGCCCTCGTTGCGCTGCAGTCCTAGCGTCATTTCTGTTCCGTTTCGAGAATCGGCAGCTGTCACTGGCACGGCGCTGCTAGAAGGCTCCATCGGCGAGCTCGTAGGAGCTTGAAACGTCGCCGTCCCCTCGGGTAGGAGCCTCCTTCCCTTGCCCGGTTCTCCGTACAGTCCTTGCCACCTTAGGGCTCGAGATTATTTGTTTCCCCGGAGATAGTGGTGGCGGACGCCATTTTAAGACGCCCAAAGGTGCAAGCCTATTTAAAGCCGATGGGGTGGAAGCAGAACACTAGGGGGTCCATTATCTTGCGTGCGCGTCTCCGGGAGGTTTGGCTGTCGCCTGTCGCCGGAGGGCGGAGGGCGCAGCGCGCAGCTTTGTAGGTGGGGCGGGAAGCAGAGGGACCGCGGAGCTAGCACCAGGACAGCGCCTGTTTCAAGGATGGGCTGGTGGACTTCTCTGCGACTTCTCTGGTCATTGGCGGTAAGGAGAGGAAGCATTTGGAGTTTTCGCCACCACTGTCAGTGGCAAAAGTTAGTCCGGCGGTTGTTTGGTGTTTTTGGGTTGTATCCAAGTGTCGCCATTTTGTCTTTTACACGCGGTTTTTAATGAGTCTTAAATTAGGTGCCGGCACAGGGAAAGAGTGTTAACAGTGTGTGATTTTGAGTTCCGTTATCTTCTGACTCCCGCACCTTTTATCTTTTCAATCGGATAGCAATCCTTTGTTGGGTTAGTTGCGGCGACTTTGTTCTAACTTAAGAGTTTTGTGCGGAAACTCACTGGGAAATCGAAACGATAAAAGGGCTTGGTCGTTATTTAGTGCAGCCGGCTGATGACCTTGAATGAAAAGGAAGCCTTTTACACCCTCCGCGGAGGGGAAGCAAGTAGAGTGATAAGTAACGGAATGTTTAGAAGATAACAAATGAATACAATAGGCGGGTGTGGTGGCAAACGTCTGTAATTACGGCACTCTTAAGGCTGCAACCTTGTATAAAGTAAAATACTTTCAAAAGTTGCCTTTTCAGGTGTTGAAAAGCAGTTCATTAACTAAAAGCAGCCCGGGCAGAGGAAGAGGATTGACTAATTAGGCAGGCCCCTTTAAGCTGGTTAATGAAAACTTCACTGCACCGTTAACCAAAAGTATTTCAGTTAGTTTTCTACTGTTCTAGAGGGTTATTGGAGTCTTCAGTTACGAAGGAATTAAAGGTTTTCATAAAGCACGAGCCACGATTAAGCTGTTAAGTAAACTTAGGGAACTTTCTCCAGAGATGATGATGATGATATTTTTCAGCAGCCTCCTATCGGTTGGAAGGGAAAATGGTTGAAGCAGATCGCCCAGGAAAGCTCTTTATTGGTGGGCTCAATACAGAGACAAATGAGAAAGCCCTTGAAGCAGTATTTGGCAAATATGGACGGATAGTAGAAGGTGAGTTGTCTAAAATTATATGCTATATTGTTATCATGAAAAGACAAGCTGTGATGAATTTGAACCCACTGATCATCTGACGTGATAATGTGTTTTGTCCTCTAAGAAGTTCTGAGCTTGTTTTTTGTAAAGTTGCTCCTGCTGTTTTGGTTTGAACAACAGTAAACGCCTCCCCCTCCAACTGTTTTAGTGCTTTTGATGAAGGACCGAGAAACCAACAAGTCAAGAGGATTTGCTTTTGTCACATTCGAAAGCCCAGCAGATGCAAAAGATGCTGCCAGAGATATGAATGGAAAGGTATGGTTGTCGCTTAATAAAAAGGGGTCTCTTGGTGACAAAAATAACTAATTTCCTAGTGACAAAAAAAAACTGTTGTCCAAGCATGGGTCCAGAGCAGCTTTGGAATTTCCATTTTATGTATGTATAGCCAGAGACTTGATCATAGCCATTAGTAGTACTCTCCTGAATTGTATTGTTTTTTTGTTCAGTAAGTGGAGTGGGGGGGGGTCTCTGTAGTCTTGACTATATAGACCAGGCTGACCTCAAACTCGGGTCCTCCTGCTTCTGCCACCCGAGTGCTAGAACAAAAGACCAAGTCTCTATTGTGACTTTTATTGTGAGTCCACAAGCAAAGTTTGTAGCAAATCGTAAACATGATATGCCTAACAAGAGTTTCGCAGTTTCTTCTCAATCTTGATAAAATTTAATTTTTTTAAAATAGTCCTTAGATGGAAAAGCCATCAAGGTGGAGCAAGCCACCAAACCATCATTTGAAAGTAGTAGGCGTGGACTACCTCCACCTCCTAGAAGCAGAGGCCCTCCCAGAGGTCTTCGAGGAGGAAGAGGAGGAAGCGGAGGAACTAGAGGACCCCCCTCACGTGGAGGACACATGGGTAATGATTTGATTGGAAACTCAGGCTTGGTGTTTAAGCTGAAAGCTGTAGACCCACACCTGGGTCTTTCTTTTTGAAAGGCTAAAACAGTGGTTCTCAACCTTCCTAATGCTGAGACCCTTAAATACAGTTGTTACTCATGTTGTGGTGACCCCCCCACCATACCGTTATTTAATTGCTACTTTGTAACTCATTTTGCTACTGTTGTGTGTTGTAATGTAACTGTCTGATATACAGAATATCTGATGTGTGACCACTGTGAAAGCCGAGAGAGCTGCCTTTGAAATGGAGACTGCTCACTCCGTTCTTAGTGTAGTGTTCATGGCTTGAAAATATGGGAGGCCTGAATTAGAATTAAACCTATGGGCCAAATAGTCTTACCTAAGGAAAAGAAAGAATGACGAGCAGGATTGGGACTTCTTTCCCTAGTCTGCAGGACATCTGGATTTCGGGAAACAGTGTCTCCCTTGTTAATTCAGGCTGGTCCTGAACTCTTGGCTTGATCTTGCCCAATGGAAAACAAACCTAGCCTCCCCAACTAAGCAGAAAAGATGTTTGCTGGGCAGTGGTGGCGCCTGCCTTTAATCCCAGCACTTGGGAGGCAGAGATGGTGGATCTCTCTGAGTTCGAGGCCAACCAGGTCTAAAACAGCTAGTTTCAGGACAGGCTCCAAAGCTAGAGAGAAAAACCCTGTCTCGGAAAACCAAAAAAAGAAAAGAAAATGACGCACATAATTCTTTGTGATTTTTCCATGGAGGCAAATAGTTCTTAGTCTTCTTGAGTGCTAATGGTTTGTTCTTGACTATTGTGTTAATGAAATTTCTTTCTATTCTAATGTAGATGATGGTGGATATTCCATGCATTTTACCATGAGTTCTTCGAGGGGACCTCTTCCAGTTAAAAGAGGACCACCACCACGAAGCGGGGCTCCTCCCCCTAAAAGATCAGCACCTTCAGGGCCAGTTCGTAGCAGCAGTGGACTGGGAGGAAGAGGTAATTGTTGCATGCATTGCAATCTGCGCTGTTCCCATGGCACTATGCTGAAGCCGGGCATGGTGGTACATATCCAGTCTTAGCACTGGGGAAGATAGGATCGACATGAATTCAAGACCTACATGGGGAGACCCTGGTTTTTTGTTTGTTTTGTTTTTTGCTTTAAATGCTTGGCCGGTGAGACAGCTCAGTGGGTGAAAAAACATTTTCTGCTAGTCAAGCACAAGAACTTGAATCCAATCCCCCATTCACAGGCAAAACTGAGACGAGTTGTCCTCTGACCTGCATTGCATCACAGGGTGCAGACTCCCCCACCATACACACATGAATATTTTTAATGCTTATGCTTAAGACTGATTTACAGATTCCAATTAATCTCATATTCATAATTAACAAGCATTGAAATTATGTGACTAGGAAGCTTCCTGTTTTAGCTACATAGGATATTTGATTAAATTGCTGTCTTCAGCCTGAGTGTAACGTTTACACTTTAGTTTTTTTGATGGCTAGATTTTGATGATTATTTTTTCCTTTAAGCCCCTGTGTCACGTGGAAGAGATAGTTATGGAGGCCCGCCACGAAGGGAGCCGCTTCCCTCTCGCAGAGATGTTTATTTGTCCCCAAGAGATGATGGATATTCCACTAAAGACGGGTAACAGTGCAGTTTCTTTTGTGAAGAATTAATGTTGCATGAGAGCATGTCAGAGGCATAAACCAAATTCTCTTTCTGTAGCTATTCAAGCAGAGACTATCCAAGTTCTCGTGATGCAAGAGATTACGCACCACCACCAAGAGATTATACTTACCGTGATTATGGCCATTCCAGTTCACGTGATGACTACCCATCCAGAGGCTATAGGTAAGCAGCTACTTGCATGGTTTGTAAGTATTTGCTGTAAAACTCATGCCTCCAGGGCTTGGCAGGTGACTTGGCTGTTAAAAGCACCTCCCAAGTGAGCCCTGCAGGTCAGTCTCAGCCTTGAAAGCCATGGCAAGGTGAAAGGGGGATAAGAGGGCCCCAAAGTTGTCTTCTGACCCCTGACCCCTGCAGGGTCATCATGGCAGGAACATGTCTCCTCATGTTCACAGTTATGGAGAGCTAAAAAATGAACACATTTGACAGTTCTACATTTTAAGGATTCGGGGGAATTTTTAGAGTGTATTTATTACATTTATATTATAAAATAAACATGTGACTTAGGGAAATATATATATATATTTTTAATTAAAATTGCTTTTTATTTAGTGATAGAGATGGATATGGCCGGGATCGTGACTATTCAGATCATCCAAGTGGAGGGTCCTACAGAGATTCATATGAGAGTTATGGTAAGATACCGGTTAAGGATCTTAAATATCACCAGCTTGAGGTTTTTTAGGTTCATGAGCTGGATTAATAGGCTGCGTGGTGCTTGCTTTTAAAGGGACCTTTGCTTGCTTTTAAGGGGTAATTTTATCAGCTGGGCTTTTCCTAGTTTTGTGAAGGACTTTTTGGTTCTTTCCTTGTTTCATTTTTATTTTTCTTTTGAGGCTGTTCGCTTGCTTTGGAGGGGATTTTGCTTGCTTTAAATTGGCAGCCTTATGTGTTTTCCCTCAACAGTGAAAATACTATTTTAAAAAAATTTATTAACAAGATCAAATATTTACCATTGCAATATGAAGGAAACTCAACAGTTCAAAATTGCAACTTATCACTGGAAAGTGGCTGAGTGTCTACTATAAAATAACAAGCTGTCTGGAATGTCCTCTTGAAATACACAACGTCTTCAGTCTTTTCAAACAAACATTAAACTCAATCCATTTCCGTATCTCAGCAGATGAGCAATTCCCTCTTATGGCCAGCAATGGTACAGTTTAAAACTTCCCAGTTGAGAAAGTAAACTTTTAATTCAAGAATTCTGTAAATTCAGATTTAAATGTTGTATATATACAATTTATAGTGTTGCCATATTACCTGACCATTGACCCTGCAGGTAACTCACGTAGTGCTCCACCTACACGAGGGCCCCCGCCATCTTATGGTGGAAGCAGTCGCTATGATGATTACAGCAGCTCACGTGACGGATATGGTGGAAGTCGAGACAGTTACTCAAGCAGCCGAAGTGATCTCTACTCAAGTGGTCGTGATCGCGTTGGCAGACAAGAACGAGGGCTTCCCCCTTCTATGGAAAGGGGCTACCCTCCTCCACGTGATTCCTACAGCAGTTCAAGCCGCGGAGCACCAAGAGGTGGTGGCCGTGGAGGAAGCCGATCTGATAGAGGGGGAGGCAGAAGCAGATACTAGGAACAAACAACTTTTGGACCAAAAGTCCCCATTCAAGGAAACAAACAAAAATGGAACCTTTCTGTCATAAACTACCCAAGAACTACTAAAAGGAAAAATTGTGTTACCTTTTTTTTAAAATTTCCTGTTCCCCTTAATAATTTTTATGTTCTTGTGAAGGAAAAAGTAAGACGTGTTTAATTTTATTTGATATTATGAGTTGCTTTCAACAAGCAATTGTTAAATGTGTAAGCCTTGACTTGTACTAGTGTTGTGATTTTTCAAGTAAACGTGTCCCTGAAGGCCACTCCTGATTTTTCCCAGTAACCGAGAAAAGCAATCCTAAGATCTTTCACAAACGTAAGCCATCTAGATGGCCTTTGTTCTCCTGAGCCATGAATCGCCCTGCCTGCCTATGCAGACAAGCTAGCTGTTAAGCGGGTTGGTTGGGTGTGCTTCTCTTAGGATTTCAGGATCTCAGGGTGTCTTCCAACTGAAATATCAATGATAACAGTATAAAAAAAAAAACAAACCTGAGACCAGATGCCTAAGAATGTGCTACTTGCCCAGAAACCCCAAAAAGCCAATGGATGCTGGCCATATTTTGCTTTTCTGACATTTCCTTGGGAATCTACAAGAACCTCCCTTATTCCCCTCCCCTAGTAAGACCATTTAAGTGTGTGTTAAACAACTACAGAATACTAAATAAACGTTTGGCCAAAACCAACCATGAAGCTGCAGAAACGATGCTTGCTCTTACTGTTTCAAATTTTTGCAACTCTGTAGTGTCTCACTTTTAAAGGAACAGCTTGATTGCAAAGGAGAAAATAGATAAGCAATGAAGTTATCTCCAACTTCCTAAAGGCTTATGACTTCTAAAAAGTGAATCTATCCGCATTCCACATCAGATTTAAAGCACCAAATGCCCGTGAAACAGCAAAGATGGTAAGCAAAGCAAACTAGTTTTTCCGTCTAAGTCGAAATTGAACACTTGCCTTCCTCATAGTACAGTGAACAGTACTGTACTTCATGGCAATGGAAATGCCTTCTAGATTAAAAAAAAAAGACCTTTTGAAAAAAACCACAAATGTTCAATAGCATACTAGAAGTCTTCCAAATTCAACACTTGGAGTTTTAGAGCATGTGTGACACTTAAAGGCGTTCATGCAGCTGTTGTTTATCAATAGCAATCTGGGAATTGGGAGGGGGTGATTTTGTTTTCACAAATTTTTGATGAAGACCTTTAAACATGCTTCACGTTTGACTCTTTTTTTTTTCAAATTAGGTTTTTAGTCAATATAAGAAATGGCTTAGGATTGGGGTCCCCCTCTCTGACCCCTATAAGCCATTGCAAACTTGACCTTTAGTTGGATGCCTGACTTGTTTTAGTTCTATGAAACTACACTGTATGGAGAAAAAAAAAACTTTTGCAAGTGGTCTTTAAAAAAGCAAAAACCTGAGGCAGCATGACCCAGGTCCAGCCATGAAGTTGAAAAAGATGCTCTTGAATAGAGTAAACTTGAAGACCTCCAACTAAAAATCCTTAGACTGCACTTTATTCCTTCAAGTGTTCTGTCAGTTCAACTTATGGATTTAACGTGGCAGTGCACCATTGGAAACGAATGAGAATCCATAAGCCATGCGACTTAACCATTTAAGCCATTCCAGTCCATCCCAAGCCAGTGAAGCTTCCACCAATTAAGACAAGTAGTAGAACATGAGATGATGCATTAAGCTACAAGTCTGAACTTGCCCGTTCTCTCTGGGGGAAAAAAGGGCAGTTATAGGCAAGTGTTTAAGATCTTCCTTCAGAGAAATAACTAGCTTTCGTTTATGTAATTTTTGCAGGTTGAACCCAATGGTCCTACTGTCACGGAGTGCTGATTGGTTCACAGCAGATAAAGCTGGCAGGAAGAAAAAGTCAAATGCTCAGGTAAGTGTTTGAAAGGAGTATCCTTTAACACTGTAGCTTTGTGATCGTGTGGCTACGGCATTAGCAAGTATTTTCCGACTCCTAACTTGTCTGTAAACAGAGCTAATGCTCAACTCTGGGTATAAGGATGAAATTGTTTGTCACTGAGAACCTAGCACACGCATTTTGAGTGAACATAGATGTATGTTCACTCACTAGAGTACCTATAAAATGGTACTTCTAGCTGTTTCGGAATTAGCTAGTACCTAGTGCCTGCGAGGGTTATTGTGGAAAGAGTTGTCTAGTCCATGGTTTCCTGTGTGAGCGGCGTTGTATGAGTTGCATGCATTCTGCCAGTGCCTGCTTGTTTTGAATGGGCTAGTTAGTTCTACGACCGCCACTGCAACTTCTGAATTTCGTGGGCACAGCATGGCCGGGTATCTGATTTTCCTATTACAATGCTGATGCTTATGGGAATTGTAATGAATATGGGCACAGTTTGAAGCTGGCACTTTAGAGCTAATACTTAGACTTGAGAGAGCAAGTTGTGCGCACTGAATGAGGAGAGCGGGTTGAAGTGCTTTGCGGTGTGAAATACTCTGTAATTTGATCACATGCTTTCTTTGCAGAGTTGTTGAAGCAGAGGAGAGCTGAGGCTAAGCTGCAGCAGTTACATACCCAGTGCCCGTCAGAATTGGTTTGGTACAGGCAATATAGGGTTTTCCTGTCCTCGAGGGAGGGGAGGCATCAGTGTTGGTTAGACCTTAGTTAGGGAGTGGTGATTGCTTTAAACGGACCAAATGAAGAGAGGGAGACAAAAGAAATTGGTAAGTGGAGGGACCTACCCAAGAAGTTCTCATGGCTAGATTCAATAGTTTAGGCAAAGTAATGGGGCAACTCTGCTAATGATCACTGACTATAACTCCACGGTGGTGTGCTTGTCTAAATACCAGTGAAGCCTAGCGTTCAATCCCTAGAATCACACACAGAAAAAGAACACTCAGTCAGAAACCTGATGCTTCCGTGATAACGTTGTCCACTCATGTCTGACTTTCAGCGAGTAAACCATTTGGGGAATTAAGTATATCGGGGAAAAATACTTACTTGTCCTAGAAAACGTAGAAGGGGAGGAGCAGTGCCAGAAAATGAATCATTGTTAGGATTGTGGCAAGCAATTGAAAACAAATAAATATAAGTCACAAGGTCACGGTCGTTTACCCTCAGATCTCAGTCTTGGAAACAAATCATGATACAAATCTAGTTCATCACTTTGGAAACTAAGCGCTAGTAATACAAGTGTTGAGGTTCTCAAAGGAAGCAGGTTGAGTTGTAGGTTAAAGGACTGAACTCAACTTCTGAGATTTTTCTTAGAGTCATCTAGTGCTATTGTGATTAGGGAAAATGATCCAAAATTTGAAAACCCCATTGGTCACATTTCTCATCAGATGAGGTCACTGGGTGAATTTCAGTAGTTGTACTTGGAAACCCCATTGGTCACATTTCTCATCAGATGAGGTCACTGGGTGAATTTCAGTAGTTGTACTTGGAAGAACATCTCTCAAACCTTTCATACTCGGACGATTCCGTCAAGACCTTTTGGCTCTCAAGCGAGCATTTTTTTTTTTACATTTTTTTGGAGTTTCTTAAAAATAATTTAGTATAGGGAATACTACAGTTAATATAAATGCTAAATTCAAAGTAAGGAGTGGGTAGAAATTATCAAGAGAACTTTTTGACAAATTAGTAGTTTCTAGACCCAAGGGCCTAAAATCTATAATTTGAAAAAAAAAGTCCTTGCTTCTTCTGGCTATCCACTAGTCATAAAGGAATTTGAATAATACAGGAAGTATGGTTTATTTGGTACTTGGATGTAGAACTTAGGTATTATAGATCACTTTTTGAAATGTTTTGTATTGAACCCCAATAAAACTTGAACATGTATCTTTGTGGTGTTGGGTTCTTTTTTTTTCTAACACTTTTGAAAGTAGAAATTCATTTTAGGCTTTCCGGTGTTTGTTTTCTTTCTTTGTTTCTTAATTTTCTTCCCTAAACTTGAGTTCGAGGGCACTGCTGATACTTAATGTAAGAGGCCATCCAGAGTCCCTGAGGTGGGCAGACCACTGGCCTTCCTTTATTGTGATGAGTTAACATCAGATAAACATGATCATTCAGATGATATTGTTTAATCCTTAACCAAAAAATGAAATGAGAGAACTGTCACACCGAAGGAGAGGATATCATACACTGTCATTTACCAAGAATTTCCCCTGTTGCTTCTACCTTGATTTCCTGCATATCTTAGATGGGTAGGGGCAAGGATAAGGATGGGTCAGTAAGGAATTGTCTACGCTATTGACTTTCAGTCCTTTAGTGATGCTAATAAGGAACCAGCCCATAATGCTAAGCTTCTGTGTGGGAGGTTTCTTTGTGTGAAGTATACCTTTAAGGGTGGCAGAAGGCTGGCTTCACAAAACTTAGTTGCAAACATAGTTAATAACCTTGTTAGACTATGTGAACCTGAACTCCATCCCCAGAAATCAAGCAAAAAGCTCTGAATGGAGGTTCATTTGTAATCCTAATGCTCAGGAGATAGGGACAGAGGGATCCCTGGGGCTGCTGGCCAGCCAGTCTACTCTGTTCTGTGGGGCTCTGTCCTGTAGTTTTAGGTTTTGTTAAGGGGATAACACTTTCTGAATCAATTTTTATAGCATAAGATAGGAAAGTTGAATTTATTTCTTCAAATATAGCCATTTGTTTTAAGTGTTTTGTTGCAAAGGCTACTGTTGAGTCTGGAGCGTAGCCCCAGCCCCTGGCATCCATCCCAGTCCCCTGGCCTGGGAGTTGCATTGGTCTGGACTCCAAATCCCAGCATGCCAGGCCCTGACCACTCCCACAGGGTATTTAAGTGGGCTCCCAGAGGAAAAACCTGGGTTTGCATGTGCTCCCCGCTTCCTGTCTCCCTGCTATGTGCTCAGCCACCTGAGAGCGACATATTTAATAAAATGATGGGCATTTTAAATTTGATTTGATCTGAACTAACTGGATTTCTTTGCACAGGTGGAGTCGCCCGTCTTGGGATTTTTTTTCCTAAAAGCTACCCTCCTATTTGTTTACAGTTCCTTCAAGTTCTTTCCCCACTGTGTAAATTTGCGCCTGCAGATCAGTGCTCATGGAGGCCGCAGGCATCAGACCCCTGGAACTGGAGTTAAATCCAAACTCACATCCTCCACAAGGACAGTATGAACTCTGAACCATTGAGCCATCCCTCCAGCCCTTTTCTTTGCTCTCCTGGAACGAGTGGGTGTGTGCTCCTGTTTGTCAGAATGTGGCATCTAGGCTAGGTGTGTGGTCACAGGCCTTTAATCCCAGGATGCTGGAGGCAGGGGCAGGCAGGGCTACATAGTCAAACTCCGACTCAATAAATAGGGGACTTACATGTATGCTCTGAAGGCTTTTTGACCCTGAGAGAGTTGGAGAACCATGGTAACAATTTCTTAGAATTAGTTCTTTGTAATGGGCATGGGAAGTAATGGAGTTCATAGTGGGATCTGTACACAACTTGGTTTTTATTCTCTTCTATCCCAGCTGCTGCCCTCTTGCTAGTCCCCTTTTAGTGACCCCTACTTAAGATCTATTTCCCCTCCTAGTCTCCTTTCTCGTTACTTTGCACCACATCCCTCTCTTCCACATCTATATTCCAAATCTACACTCAGCCTGCCTAACATGTACACAGTCCTGGGTTCAGACCCTAGCATTGTATAGATTAGGCATGGTGATGTATGCAGGAAGTCTAGGCCAATTTGGCCTACGTGTGACTTGATCTCAAAAAAAAAAAAAAAAAAAACCTGTAAAGATGGCTCCGGGGTAAAGGTGCTTTTGCCACCAAGACGACCCGTATTTTGGTGAGAGACCATGGTCCTGCAAGTTTCCAGACCAGCAGGTGTGCCTTGTGGCACCTGTGTGCCGCAGCCTCAGATAAAAAAAAAATACATTTTAATGACCAATAGAAATGATTTCTAAAAGTATGTCTTAATATGTTTTACAAATCTGAGATCTGTGCCTGACAGAATCCTTTTCCCTAAGGAAGGCTCCGACAGATCCTTGCCTTGAAGGATATACATACCCAGTGCCTGAGGGTAGAAGATTGGGCTTTTCGGTGTGAACCGCGTGACTACTCATGTAACATGCTCCATGATTCAGTGCTACTGTGACGTGACAGTTCTGCTTGCTGTCTTACAGTGGTGATGAAGTGCTCGTCCCAACACTATAAATTGGGGACAGTACACCTCTGCAAAGTTTCTTCCCCAGACTCCTATGTCCGCAGAGGTGGTCATTGTAGGTTACCTTCCCTGCCCTGGAGTCTGCATTACCTGTCTCTAGGCATTTCTTAGTTTAAATTCCAGCTGCAGCCTTACCACTTGTGGAACATGGGAGAAGTTAAGCTGGAGTTGATTGACACTTAAAAGAGAGGGTTGGTAATATGTATCCAGAGGTGGAAATGATTGAGTTCCTGTGCTAAGTTTATAGTAAACACTTGTTGGTTTTTTTTTTGTTTGTTTTTTGTTTTTATTTTGAGACAAAGTTTCCTTGTGTAGCCTTGGCTCTCCTGGGACTCCCTCTGTAGTCTAGACTCTCCTGCCCCTGCCTCCCCAGTGTTGGGATTAAAGGTGTGCACCACCACTTGACATAATTATTAAATTTTATTGTTTTCCATCGACTTTCCTCTTGTATTATTTTCCGGACTGAGCTTTGCGGGAGGGATCCAGTATCTTATGTGAGATTACCCTTTTGTCAGGGACTGAACGTTCTCACCAGCTGAGGCTTTTCTTCTGGGTTAGTCATGCTCCATGTTGTTAGCATGCTACGATTAGTTGACATAGGGTTCTCATTCCGTTTGTACTCTGCTCCGTTCCCAGTACCCCATTAGCAATTATTTTAATACAACATACAACATTTTGTGTAAGATCTTATTAAATATTTATTGGTTTTGTTGTTTGCTTTTATGTAGACCAGGTTGGCCTCAAAGACAGAGATCTGCCTGCTGGGATTAAAGGTGTGTACCACCACGCCTGGCCCAGCCCTCCTACTGACGTTTTTTTTTGTTTGTTTTTTGAAGCAAGATTTTATGTAACACAGGCTGACCTTGAACTGTTGACTCCTCCCCCTTCTTTCCCCTCTAATGTGCTTGGATTCTACTACCACAGCCAATTTATAAAGTGCTAGGAATATAGACCTCAGGGCTTTGTTCATGCTACGCAAGCACTCTACCAAGTTATAGCCCCAGTCCTCTATTGAAGCTCTGCATGTATGCTTTATTTACATTAATTTATGGTACTGGGTATCTCTGGTTCCTTAGGAACTGTTTGCCACCAATGCTTGAGAGGTTTACCCAGAGGGCAAATAGGAATCTAGCCCATCACTTCGGGTTAGAGCATAGCCTTTATTCCATGCTGATACCCCACCGTATTTTGCCTACGCCTTCTTCCCAGCTTGATTCCTAAGCCCTTAGGTGGTGTGCCTGTGTCTGCTCAGATCATGCTGACATTTGACCCTTGCTGTGAGCCTAGTGCTCGTTGAATATGGTTGCAGTGAATGTAGAGGAAGGTAGTGTGTGTCAACGAATCATCTGGGCAAGTTGTCTGTGGTGTTTAAGCAGAAGGCTTATTTCTACAGACTGTAGGGCAAGCTGCTTCAGCTTCTGCTGGGAGGGGTCCAAGCTTCAATGCCCTGTCACATGAGAGACGTCATAAGATTCAGTTGTCATATTCAGAATTCTTCACAGCTGTTATTTGGCAGTATCTATCATAAGGTTCTAAGAAGCTTTGTAGATCCATGGGGAAGCCCTCTGATTCCCAAAGCAACTTGTGCTGGCACTTGGTGCACTTGAGCTTGCCCAGTCTCCGTTTTGAAGGTCCTCCCATCCCTTCTGCCACCACGGTGCAGCAGTCACTTGGGATTTCAAACATTTGTGTCAGTTGGTCCTTTATGAGTCACAAAATGTCGCTTAATTGTGATGTGCCCGCCTGCCAGACATTGCTAGTCGCTCCGTTCCCATCTGCAAAGAGCACTGCTCAGACTGAAGGCATTTAGTTAACAGTCCCCATATGCTATGGTGGGTTTACCTCTTTGAGTTGCCTCTCTAGGACTTTCTTGATACTAATTCATTATCAGGCTGGATTTGAGGAACGATAACACATAGTATTTTGTACAAGGAAAATTTAATATAAAGGATTCTTTAATAGGAATAATGGGAGTAAAGGAAGCTAAGGAATATAGGCAGGCTGGATAGAATAACAAGCATAACATTACTCTTAATTAGGCTGAGATTAGCCTACCCATGGGAGAACTCCTACCTTTGTAGTCTTCAGAAACTACCGCAGGACTAGTCTAGAAAAGTCTCACCACCTCCTTCAGAGAAATCAGGACCTGGAGCCGTATGCCTGGGACTTGTTAAATGTTTAAAGAGGCACTGGCAGAACCTACTGAAATCTAGCCTCCAGCTGCTGGCGAACAGAAGGAAGTATCCTGCCAGAGTACTCAACTGTAAAAACTGCCTAGGGGTGTTTCTGGGGAAGCTATTACGGAGTCCAGATCACACGTGCCCTGTAGGAGCATACCCGAGACAGGCTCCTCAGGCTTGAAATGTCCATGCTGTGGAATGAGGAAGCAAACCCAAGTCCTAGAGTGGTTTACTAATACTTCACTAATAAGACCTCTAAGCGTGCCAGCTGGCAAAAGGCCAGAATTCATTTTCGTGACATCAGAATAAAGTGAATTTGGCATCAGAGGCAGTTAGAAAAAAAAAGCATAAAGCCGAATTAGGAAATGTTTCCATCTATGTAACTAATTTTTTATGAAGATGTTATGGCCAGGCATGGAGATTATATATCTTTAAATCCCAACACTTAATCCCAGATAAGTTTCTGTAAGTTTGAGGCCAACCTGGTCTACATAGTGTTAGCCAGGAGGGCTACATATCTGAGCCCACGTCTTAAAGCTAGCCCAGAGCCTAGTCTGACCTTAAACTCTGCTCATATTTCCCAAGTGCTGTATTCCAAACATGTATCACCACTATGGCTAGTTTATGTGGTGCTAGGGATGGAACCCAGGACATTTTGCACGTGAGCTCAGGACTCTACCGACTGAACGATGTATGTCCCTGCCTGTTGGGGACCCTTCCCCAACCTCATGAAGTGGCGTAAACGAATGACAAACAGAATTAACCAGGCTAGCTTAAAATATTCAGCTTTAATAAAAGGAGGAAAAGAAGAAAACTCACAAAGCCAGAGTTCCAGTGAAGAGCAGGAAAACAAAGAGCGAAAACAAACGCACAGGGATGTTTCTAAGGTATTTGCCCCCCCCCCCCCCCGGAGGGGATTAGTTAGCTCCCCCATCATCCTCAGTTATGGATGACCCTGGGTAGTGCCGCAGAAATCAGAACACAGGGGATGCAGAGTAGGAGATACAGCTGCATCCTTTATTGCAAAGCCAGTGCTCTTTTTATAATACTCAAATCACGATTCAAACTAGGTTCCCATAATACATGAAAATAGTTTCATAGACTAGTCACTTGGTTGCAAATAATTTCAAGAGCTTTGTGCCCTAGCTAAGCTAGACAAAAAGCTCGGTGTTATGGGAACAGCTCTTGTTGTAATAGAATATGTAAAAACTCCTCATCAGAAGATAAACCACAAACCTAATCAGAGCCTTTGAACTACAGTGCGCATCTGTGTTCTCAAGGACTGACCATTGGCAAGGCACTCTACTGATGGGAGAGGTTTGCCTCCTCCCAACTTGGTTTGCCAAACCTATCAGCAAGAATGCTACCTCAAGTCTCCCTTGCACAGAGTTTCTATGCAGTTCAAAAGCAGCCCTCTACACCTGCCCCATTCTTTTCCTGTACATTACCCAATCCCTTAGCTGTGGAATAACATGCACTTTCAGCAGGCATGGTGGTCCACACCTGGAATGCTAGCCCTTGTCAGACTATTTCATAGTCTCTTGTTTTTTAGTTAAGGGTAGCATCTTTGGTGTAATCTGAGGCTTGATCACGTCACGGGCTGAGCCTTTTACATTCTGTCTATGTGTTGATTTGGGGTGGGATTTACCTGTAGCCGTGTACATTCTACAGCTGAGTTGTAGCTTCAGTCTATTCTTTGGTTTGGCTCAATGAGGTATTTCAAGACAGAGTCGCACTAAGTAACCCAGTCTGGCCTGGAATGTGGTGTTGTCGACCAAGCTGGCTTCTGGTGACCCTCGTCTGCTTTTGCCTCCCATGTGCTAAGATCATTGGCATGAGTCACCATCATTTTCTTGACTTCGTTTTCTAGGCAGGATCTCATAAGGCCGGCCTTGGAGTTGTTCACCATCTGGCTCTACCCCTCAAGTACAAGAATTTCAGACATGCACTGCCATGCTCAGTTTTATTTGGTGATGGGGATTGAATCCAGGCTTCATGTGTTCTAGAGGCATGCATTCTGCTGGTGCTGAGAAATATCCCAGCCCTGGCTTGGTGTTTCAAAATTATTTGTATTTTATGTGTCTGAGTCTTTTGCCTGCGTGTATGTTGGTGTACCACTTGCTTGCCCGATGTCTGATGAATCCAGAAGAAGGTGTCAGATCACCTTATAGATGGGTTGTGAGCTGCCATGTGCTTGCTGGGTCTTCTTGAAGAGCAGCCGGTTCTCTCAGCTGCTGAGTCATCTGTCCCCTCGGTCAATAAACATGAAAAGATGTTTGACCTCATTAGCAAATGCCAATCAAAACTATGTTGAGATTCCATTTACCCTATTCAGAATGGCACTCATTAAGAAGAAAATAACAAATGTTGGCAAGGATGTGAAGAAAAAGAAAGGAACACTTATATACTGCTTGTGGGAATGTAAAACTTGAATAGCCATTATAGAAGCCAGTATAGAGGATTTTAGGAAAAAAACTAAAAATATATATTGGATATATAACCCAGCTATACCATATCTTGGTACTTACCGAAAGGAGTCCAAGTCAACTATCACAGAGATACTTGCAAATCAATGTGTACTATAGCATTGCTTACCACAGCCGAGTTATGGAGTCTGCCTAGTTGTCCAACGAGAGAGGAATCGATAAAGAACATGTGGTATATATACACAAGGGGAGATTTTTCAGCTATGTCATTTGTAGGAAGATAGATACAACTGGAAATAACCATTAAGGGAACTAAGCCAATCTCAGACAAATAGTGTTCTCTCATGTGTGGTTCCTATATTTTGTATAGGTCACAGAACTATGTATGTGTGCGTTACATGAGTGGAGAAGGGGAGCTGCTCGGAGGGCCTAAGGCAAGGGAGAAGAGCAAGGAAAGGTTTTGGGGGCAATGGGTGAGAATCTTCTCAACATGTAATAGATACTTAAAACATATAAGCATTAACATTTTTTCATGTTGAAGTCTAGCTGGGCATGGTTGTGCATGCGTGCATTCCCAGTACATTGTGTGACGAGCCAACTACGTGAGAGGAGCCCCGTGCTCACTACTGCCTGGGGAATTGTATGACTGCAGCACACGGGAGTAGAGTCGGAGCACAGTAAGGTAGTGTCAGTGGACACGGGGCAGATCACAATCAGGGGTTCAGAGAGGAAGAAAAGCACAGGGTCCCCAGATGTCACTTTGTGCTTTCCTTGTGGGTTGTTAGTTAACAGGTAGCCTGCACAGTCACAGTATGACATTTTGACAGACCCGGAAGGGATTCTAGCTGCTGTGGAGTTGAAAGGCTAGAAATAGGAGTGGTCACGTGGTGTTGAAGCTCCTAGGATCTGACCTGGCCAGAGTGGAGTCAGCTTTTAACATGCAGGCATTCAGTTGAAAAGCCACACTTAAGAAGCCCCTGAGTGACTACTGCTTTGTTTGCCTTGACAAAGCCTAAATTGTGTTTCACCTGGATCAAGGAACAAGGAAATTCACTGCCTCTCAAAACAATGTTCTCCTTTTTTTTTTTTTTAAAAGAACATGTTTTCTTTCTCTGAGACAGGGTCTCGTGTAGCTCAGACTAGCATTAAACTGACCTACCCTTGATCTCCATCTTTCCTTTCTTCCCTTCCCCCTCCCCCTTTTTGGCGATGGTTTTGTTTTTGGCTTTTGAGTCATGGTCTCACCTTAAAAAGCCCTGACTAGTCTAGAACTCACTATATAGACCAGACTAGCCTCAGACTGGAGTGCTGGGATCAAAGGCCTATTTCACCATGCCTGGATCAATACTTTATGTGGTGCGTATAATATACATGCAGGCAAAACATATAGAAAATCTTTTTTTTTTCAAAAAACAATATAAAAATTGGGCATAAGACAGAAGGATGAGGAGTTAAAGGTCAATTTTAGCTACATAGAGAATTTAATTAAGGCCAGCCTGCGATACATGACACGCTATCGTCCCAAAAAGAAAAGGGCAGATAGCACGTTTTAAAGACAAATGTGGGGTAGCTGAAACCCTCATCCATTGCGGATGGAAATGTAATACGGGCGCAGCCTCTTTCAGAAAGTCGGACACACCCAGCACAACCATTCAAAGAAATCAAAAGAAATGTCCCCAGGGACTTTGAAGGCCAACCTGGGATAGAGGAGAGAATTTGTAGAGACAGAAAACAGGAATCGCCTTAGATGGAAATTTCATATTGGATTTTAAAGATGACTCACACAGCTCTTGGTAACACTTGAACCTGGCCCCAGAGGTTCAAGTGTTAAAAGTTTTTGTCCCTATCCTATGACATTATTGGTAGGTGATGGAAACTTGGAAAGGTCGAACCTAATTGAAGGTCATCTGGCCATAGGCTGAAAGTTGTTGAAGGAGGATATTGGGACGCCAGGCTCCTCATCTTCCTGCCTTGTGTATCAGGCATTAGGTGAACAGATTTGCCATGTGTTGTAGCCATGATATGCAAGTTCATAAGCAATATGCTGATAGTCTCAGGTATTTATAGTTTAATAGAAAGCTAAAATACTGATATTCGTGTGCCAGCTTTATAATTGTCACCAACTAGGGCCAGCCATGGGGGATCACACCTCTAATCTTAGTACTATGAGGCTGAGACCAGAGAATCACTATGAGTTCAAGGTTCACGCTAGAGAGAGAAGCCTTGTCTGATATCAAAACTCAATAAAAAAAAAGCCAATAATCAGAAATGATCCATGCCTATAGACTAATGAATGAATAAACAAAAGGCCATATAATCACTCAGTGGTGTACTGTTCAGCACAAAAAGGAGCATATAACTATATATTATAACATAGGAACATCACAAACGCCAAAGAAGGGGCTGTAAAGATGGCTCAGTGGTTACTAGCACCCACATGGCACCTCATGAGGGTGTAGAGGTGTGGGAAGTGAAATGGACGCAAGTGCCAGACCTAAGTATTCAAGTGTGTAAGACACTGATTAGAAGGGGATACTAGTTAACCTAGTGTAGTGGGAGGGAGGGCGGAAGGGCAGAGCCCATAACTGCAGATACACGTAGGCTGCTTGATTAGAGACATGAATTACTTCATCAGTTAAATTCGAAGCAAGACCTTCAACTAAGTGGGAAAATAGGCAGGGAATTTTAGATCTGATGCAAGCGGAATGTTTTAAATGGTCTTCTGATAGGTGAGTGCAGTTTTCTTTTAAATACCATAGATCAAAATCATCCCTGAGCCAGGCGTGGTAGCACATACCTGGAGTCCCAGGACTCGGGAGGCAGAGGCAGGAGGACGGCTGAGTATGTGAAGCCAGCCTGGTCTACAAACCAGTTATTGCCATGGGTGCGTGGGAACACCCTGTCTGAAAAGCAGCAAAGAAAGAAACAATGTCAAAGTAAAGAGGGAAGATGGCTACTACAGTTTTGAAGGTGGATCCCTCTTGAATGAGGTTAGTGCCCAGATGAAAAGAGACTCTTTCAGCAGAGACCCCTGGCTCCTCCCACTGTATAATGACAGCGAAAGACACCACCTGTGACCCAGGGAGTGGGCTAGCACTATGTATCAAATATGCTGGCATCGTGGTAGTGGGATTCCCAGCCTCTAGTGCTGGGAGACATTTCTGTTGTTTCTGGGCTACCAACCCTATGTAAGTAAGTGAACCGGAGAAGCATATGAAGGTTGCCGGGCGGTGCAAGGGGGGCCTTAAGAGGGTTAAAGTTAGCACCTTCACGGCCTCGCTCAAACTCGTGAGTTTTGTGTTTTTCACAACAGTTATTCCGTCTTTCTGATACTGATAGTGATGTAGAACATTTTCACCTTTATCTGTGGCCCGTCTTTCATTTTGTTTTCGTTTCTGCTTTGAAACAGGGTCTCAAATTGTAACTGAGGCTGTCCTGGAACTCACTGTGTAGTGTAGGAAGGTCTCAAAGGCATGGCAGTACTTTTACCTTGGCCTCCTGAGTGCTGGGAATGCAGGTATGTACCACTTCACCGGGCTCTGTGGATGTCGTAAGAAATGGCTGTTTAGAGCTAAGTGTAGTGTCATGTACCTCTGAATTCTAGTTACTCCCAAGGCAGAGGCAGGAGGATAGTGTATTAAAGGTCATCCTGCCCTACACAGGAGTAAGATGCTGTCTCAAAAACAGAACAATAAAAACAAAGACAATATGGAGGGGGTGAATGACAGAATTTTTATTAAGATATTTGGATTGCCTTAAATATTGGATTACTTTCAAGTGGTTCCCACCTTTAGCCCAGATTAGCCTCAATCTCATGGGAATCCTTCTACTTCAGCCTCCCGAGGGCTGGGGTTATAGGAGTAGGCCCTCAATGTCTGGACTAGTTTTTGCTGATTAGTTTGGGGAGTTTTTGCTTTTATTTTATTTTGTTTTGTTTTGTTTTTGATTTTTAGCTTTTGACTTGTTTGTTTTATCAATTTCAGATATGAAAAAGAAAATGGAAAAATGGGGGCTGGCAAGATGGAGGATGGCTCACTGGGTAAAAGCGTTTGCCTTGAAAGTCTGATGACTTGAGTTTGAACCCCTGAACCCATGATAGAAGGAGAGAACCAACTCCTGCAAGTTGTCCTCTGACCTACACACACACACACACACACACACACACACACACACACAGAGAGAGAGAGAGAGAGAGAGAGAGAGAGAGAGAGAGAGAGAGAGAGAGAGAGAGAGAGAGAGAGAGAGAGAGAGAGAGAGAGAGAGAAATTTACAATTCTGGATATTACCCTCTTGTCAGATAAATAGTCTTTTTGCTCTGGCGATTGTTTCCTTTGCTGTATGAAAGCATTTTGTTTTTTATGTAATCCTACTTGTCTGTCTGTGTTTGTTTCCTGTGTTTTTTGGTACCTTATCAAGAAATCTTGCCAATTACAGTGTCATGATGTGATCTCCATGTGTTTTCTTCAAGTAATTTCTTTTTTAAAAAGATTTATTTATTTATTATATATACAACATTCTGCCTTGATGTATGCCCGCACGCCAGAGGAGGGGGCCAGATCTCAGTACAGATGGTTGTGAGCCACCATATGGTTGCTGGGAATTGAACTTGAGACCTCTGGAAGAGCAGCCAGTGCTCTTAACCTCTGAGCCATCTCTCCAGCCCCCAAGTAATTTCTTATATGTGGTCTTATATTGTGTTTTATTTTTTTAACAATTTGTGAAAAGGTGGAATCAAGTTTCATCTTTCTGCTGTGACTATCTAGTTTTCCTAGCACCAATCATTGAAGAAACGTTCATTTGCCCATTGTGTATTGACTTGTTTGTTAAAAATCAGTTGGTGCCTGGTGATCTTTAATCCCAGCACTCAGGAGGCAGAGCAGTTGAATCTCTGAGTTCGAGGTCAGCCTGTTCACAGAGCAAGTTCCAGGGCAGAAACCCTGTCTCTTAAAATAAAGCAAAACAAAAGTCAGTTGGCAATAAATATATGGGCTTATTTCTGTTTCCCATTCCATTCCCTGGTGTTTGTGTGCATTATGTTAGTAGCCTAGTATTTTTTGTTAAAAAAAGAGAAGAAAAGAAAAAAGAAGAAAAGAAAGAAAGATCCATTTTATTATTTAGTTTTGTGTGTAGGGTCCTGTGTATGCAAGTGCATGTGAGTGCCCTTGAAAGTCAGAAGGCTGCACTGGATCCCTTGGAGCTGGTTACAGGTGGTTATGCATGCAGGGATTTGAACTTGCAAAAGTGTTCTTAACCCCGAAGCCCTCTTTCCAGCTCTGTGGTTTTTGTTGAAGGCAGGGAGTGTGATGCTTTCAGCTTTGTTCTTTTCCCTGAGTGATGCTTTGGATATTTAGGGTCTTTTTTAGTGCCTTACTAATTTTAGGGTAGTTTAGCTGTCTTTGAATTGCTGTGAATCACTTTCAATTTATCTCATAAATGTTTTATTTTTGTCATTGAAGAGATTTTTACCTACGGTTTGGATATCATCTGGACTCTTAGTTTACATAGAAGGCTAGTCCCAGAGAGGACCATGTTCTGGAACTTTTTAAGAGCTAGAGCTCAAAAGGAGATCCTTAAGCTACTAGGGTGTGCCAACAGAATTAATTAAGTAGTTGTTCTGGGAAGCTGAGTTAATTCTTTGTTTAATTTTCTACTTTAGTTTTGACAATTTCAAGCATCTATACAATGAAAAAGATCCACTCCCCATTTCCCTCCTTTAGCCCCCGCCCCCTGTTAATTCCCAACACGTCCTCCTGCCAATTTGTCTTTTTAAAAACAAGCTAGGTAGTGGTGGCACATGCCTTTAATCCCAGCACTCGGGAGGCAGAGGCAGGCGGATCTCTGTGAGTTCGAGGCCAGCCTGGTCTACAAGAGCTAGTTCCAGGACAGGCTCCAAAGCTACATAGAAACCCTGTCTCGAAAAACAAACAAACAAACAAACAAACAAAAATCCCCAAAGTCCAGTTAGTGCTACTTACATGTGCATGGGTTTGGAGTCATCCACTGCCCAAGTCAGCAACATACATTGATTCAGGGCTCCACTCATTCAGAACTTTCTCCAATCCTCACGGTACTAAAGTTAAGTTAATTCTTGCCAAGACAACATATCATAAAAACCTTTGTATGAGACCTTTACCATCAACTTGGCCCTGGTAAAGGTCTCATATCCAGAACTTTGAGATAAATAAATCTCTTTTCCCTATAAAGTTAACTAACCTGTGTTTCATTACACTAACAGAAAATGGACTAGTACAGCCTCCTTGGTTAAAATTTATTCTTAGGTCTTTATACATTATTGATTTGTGTTTGTAGAAGTGCATGTGCCACAATACATATGTCAGAGTCAGAGGACTCCTTGAAGGAACTGATGATTCTCTCTTCTACATCTTGGGTCCTAGGAATCAAACTCAGGTCATCTGGTGTGTGGCAAGTACTTCTACGCAGTGAGCCATCTTGCCTGCCCTTTTCAGGTGTTTTCATCAGTTGTAAAAAGGGATTTATTAGCTGAGCATAGTGGCACATGCTGGTAATACCAGCACTTGGTAGGCTGAGGCACCATGTGATGAAAGGCACCATGTGTTTCAAGCCAGCCTGGGCTTGATGGCAAAGCCCTTCCTCAAAAAAAAAAAAAAAAAAAGATTTCTCTATCTCTTCAGATTGTTTGTTATTAATATATAGGAATGCTATTGTTTGTTATATACTGATTATTTGTGTCCTGCATCTTGACTGAATTTATTAGTTGTAAGCATCCCTTGTCTTTAAATTAGTATGTGAATGACACATCTGTACTACCCCTCTACTATCTCACAATTCACAATAGCCGCTTGTAACCCCGCCGGCAGGGTCAGCTATTCAGGGTCCTCTGAAGGGGCGCTAACCTGCAAGACATGAGCTGGTGAGAAGAAGGAAACCAAGCAAGATTCTATTGTCAAGGTCTCCGTTTATTGGGGTGAAAGTTACAGCTTATATACCCTTGAATGGGGTGGAGGTAGGGGTAGGCAGGAACTCTGCCGAGGTAACTGAAGGTCATCAGCCAGCACCTGGTGTAAGCTGAAGCATGTGATTCATTAACATTGGAGTAAGGGGTGGGTTCCGTTAACAGATGTGATCCATTAGCATTGGAGTAAGGGGTGGGTTCCATTAACAGATAGCTCTCAAGATAGTTTGGGATGAGGGGTGGGATCTCCATAAACATCCTTAGGGCAATGACCTCTGCTATCCCTGTAAGGAAGATGGTCCCTGACAAATCTATCCTTAGGAAAATGGACCCTGACAGCCGCTTATAAGGAATCAAACTAATTTTCTATCAACAGATGAATAAAAAAATGTGTGTGTGTGTGTGTGTGTGTGTGTGTGTGTGATATGTCATATGTGATACTATCTATCCATAAACTGGATAAAATTTAGTCCTTTTCAACAACGTGGATGAAGCTGTTGGACATTTATATTAAATGACATGACAGACAGATAAATAAAAACACCATATGATCTCAGTCATGCATGGATTTTTTTTAAAAGCAAACATGCTTATTTATTTAGTATACTTTAAGAGTGCAGTGGCCACTGTAGTAATGAAAGGATGTTCTGTCTACAGGTGTTATGTAGTGATGAGGCGAGCAGGCCTGCTTTTCGTCCTGCCCTGCTCCCACACAGCTAGCTTTACACCCGAAATAACAACACACAAACTGTATTCTTTTAAACACTGCCTGGCCCATTAGTTTCAGCCTCTTATTGGCTAATTCTCATATCTTGCTTAACCCATTTCTAATAATCAGTGTAACACCACAAGGTGGTGGTTTACCGGGAAAGATTCAGTATGTCTGACCTGGTGGCTGGCTTCATGGTGACTGACCCAGAGAGGAGAGGCATGGCAATTGACTAACTTCCCTTCTTCCCAGCATTCTGTTCTGTCTACTCCATCTATCTAAATCCTGCCCTATCAAAAAGCCAAGGCAGTTTCTTTATTAACCAATGAGAGTCCTCCATCAATGTTATGCTTAAAAATTAACTTCTTGTATGTCAAGAGTAGAAGAGTCATGAGACCCTGGGGAGGACAAGTGGGAAGTGTTGGGCAATAGGTATGCTGCTGTAGTTAAACGGGGGGGGGGTAGGTTCTGTTGTGCACAGTAGGGGGTCTGGATAACAGTGATGTATTGTTCATTTAAAAATAGCTAGAATATTGTGAAGCTCTTACTGTAAAGATATAATTATCTAGGGTTATGGATATGCTAATTACCCTTATTTAACCTGATGGTGTAGGTCTGTAATCACAGCTATAGAAAGCTCCAGGCAGAAGGATCACGAGTTCAACTTCATCCTGGACAAATTAGTGAGACCCTATCCTAAAATAAAAAGTGAAAAGAATTACAGCTTGATTTTTTTTGTTTTTGTTTGTTTGTTTGAATGTGGTTTCATGTAGTCAGATATTTCTGTCCCACCAGCCAGCTCCCAAATAACCATACAGAGACTTCTATTAATTATGAAATCTCAGATAATAGCTTAGGCTTGTTTCTAACTAACTCTTATAACTTAACCCACTTCTATCAATTTACTTTCTGCCCCATGGCTTTATTACCCTCACTCTGCCCATGTTTCTTTCCTGCTTCCTCTGTGTCTGGCTGGCAAGTCCATCTCTCTTCTTCCCAACATCCTGTGTGCCTGAAAATCCTGCCTAGCTATTGTCTGTTCAGCATTTCTTTAAACCAATCAGAATGACAGTGTGCAAACACATTTTTCCACAACAGTTTCATTTTGTTTTTTTGGTTTGGGGGGTTTTGTTGTGTGGGGTTTTGTTTCTTTTTTGAGAAAGAACTTAAAGTTGGGTGAGTGGAGAGGGGCAGAGAAACTGGAAGGACTTGGAGGAGAAAATATGATCAAAATATTTAAATTTTAAAAATTTTTAAATAATGAAAAATATAACCATAGAGACAACTTAAAAAAACAACTGGCATGTAGCTCAATGGCACACCATTCAAATGACACATGTGAAGTCTTAGGTTCAGCCCCCAGCACTGCAAAAGGGAAAAGCAGTATAGGCCTGGGATGTAGCGCCACTGGAGAATACTTTTCTAGTATATGTAAGACTCTGGGTTTAATTCTTAGCACTTTCCAGAATTTTTGAATAAATAAATAAAATAAAATAAATAAATAAAATAAGAATAAATAAAATAAACCCACAATGGTAGAGCATTATATGCCCACTGGAAAAGATGAGGAGTTTAGAGAGTAAGAATTGCTGAAGATGTAGAGAAATCAGTTGCTGATCTGAAAGTCAGGGTATGCTCCCTTTGGAAAATAGATGAGTAGTTTCTTAATAAGTAGTTATCACATACCTGGAGATTCTCCTTCAGGGTATATGCACAAGGAAGAATGGATAAGAATAAATACACAAAGATAAGTACAAGAATGTTCATAGCTGGATAGCTTATGATAGCCAAAATGGAAACAGTTCAAATGTCCATCTGCTGGTTACTGAGTAAATTAATGTCGAGGGTAGAATATCATTAAGACAGAAAAGAAATGTAGTGCTGATACATACTACAACCTGGATGAAACTTGAACATGGTGTAATAAATGAAAGACGCCAGGCATAAAAGGTGAAGTGTTAATATATGAATTGTTCCTAATAGACAAATTAAAAAAGATGGCGATTACAAGAGCCCTATGACAAGAAAAAGAATGTAAAATAAATGGGATCTAAATAAATTATCTGAAACAGATTCATCATCATAGCTATGTAATTTTGTATGATATTGAAAAAAATCCCTCAAACAGACCAGAGTCTGAAAGAATGTAAACTGGAGGTAAGGGTAGGACCAGTATGGAATGCCAACCTCTAGGAATGACATGACTGTTGAATTCTTGACCCCACAGCAGCTGTGACGGCAAGCATAGCATCTCTCTACAAGATTGAGCCTGTCAAAACCCTGTCATGGCCAGGCATGGTGGCATTCACCTTTACTCTCAGTACTCAGCAGGCAGATGCAGGTGTATCTCTGAGTTCCAGGCCAGCCAGAGGTATAGAGAGAGACCCTATCTCAAAACAAATAGCAGCAGCAGCAGCAGCAACAACAAAAAATGCTATGAGAACTTATATACAGTTAAAGGTTTGGGAGGATTAAAGACATTTTCTTTCAGAGATTTAGTTACTGACAATTAAGGTGCCAATGCTCTTATAAAACCCCTAATGAAACTCATTGGGTCACACTAAAAAAAAAATAAAGTCTTGAAAGTAGAAGGGTTCTACCCCAAAAGAGGGGATTAGCAGGAGGAGAAGGGGAACAAGAAAGTGATGGAGGACTCTCATTGGTTAATAAAGAAACTGCTTTGGCTTTTTGATAGGGCAGGATTTAGATAGGTGGAGTAGACAGAACAGAATGCTGGAAAGAAGGGAAGTTAGTCAGACACTTCAGGCAATCGCCATGCCTCTCCTCCCTGAGACAGATGCCATGGAACCAGCTGCCAGGTCATACATGCTGAATCTTTTCTGGTAAGCCACCACCTAGTGGTGCTACACACATTACTAAATATGGGTTAAAGCAAGATGTGAGAATTAACTAATAAGAGGCTGAAACTAATAGGCCAGGCAGTATTTAAATGAATACAGTTTGTGTGTTGTTATTTTGGGTGTAAAGCTAGCCATGCAGGAGCTGAGCAGGATGAAAAGCAGGCCTGCTCGCTCCCTTCTACAGAATGGCACCTAGACGTGGATAACTGAATCCACAAAAAGCCCGAGAAAGCTTGGGAAAGAATAGAGTAAAGCATGTTTTCTTGGTAGCAGCAATTTCTCGGGTCTGTTCTGTTTGCTAGAGGCAAGCAAACACTCTCATCCAAGAGAGGCTTCCTGATTCAGCTTTAGCTGCAAAACCCTGCAGCTCTCTTTTAAGAGGTCCTGCCACAAAACACTTACATAGAGTTGATAAAAAGCTGACCGCATGCTTTTCGGTTTTCAGCTATAGCAGGAAAAAAGTTGCACTGCTTTAAAATGCCGGCTTTCTGGGCCGTCCTGCCAGGGCAAACTCTGACTCTTTCAGGCAGGAAGTCCATGTGGTTTGCAAGCACACTGCTGAAGCTTGCTTGCTGGCAGGGACCTTGAAACGCCATAGAGCTGTGGCAATAAAAATGGCTACAGCGGGTACCTCCACCATGAGGCTGAAAAGCTGAGGAATGGGCTGGATCTAGGGCAAAGCCACAGCTTGACTCCTACCCATATTGCTCAGTAATCTAAAGGCTCATGTGGTCAGAAAAAGAGAGAGATATAGTAAAGAGATTCAAAAACAAAACCTCTAAATGATTTACAGTGTGTTAAACATATATGCAGACTTAGGTTAAAGTTCTTAAAAGTAAAAAAGAAAGAGAGTGGTTGGGTGTGTGGTGGTACACACCTTCAATCCCAACACTTGAGAGGCAAAGGTAAATTGACCTCTGTGACTTCAAGGTGTGGCAGGACACACCTTTAATCTCAATGCCTGGGAGGCAGAGACAGACAGATCTCTGTGAGTTCAAGGACAACCTGGTCTACAGAGTTATTCCAGGACAAAGATATACAGAGAACCTGTCTCCAAAAGTAAAAGTAAAAATAAAAGAAATAGAGGTTAAGTAAAGCCACATAAAGATGGAAAATACATAAAGAATCTTGATACTGTATGTTATTATGCTCTCTTTGAATTGTTTGAATGCTGAGGGAGAAGCAACAGCTGCTAAAAGATATTTGTTTATAAATGCTGCTGAACTAATCCAACATAGATATTTTGAAAATACCTTGACTTCAGAATTTGGATCTAAGGATATGATACTTTGGAAAAGAGATTCTTCTTTTGTTTCTACAGAAAATGAGAACCTGTGGATTGGTTCTGTCCCAATATGGTATGATAGACCACACCCTCCTGAAAGGTTGCTGTGAACACCCTCAAAAAATTACTTTGTTCAACTGCCGACTGAGAGGAACCTAGCACACAGGTTACACCATGAAAGATCTGATTAACAGCGCCCCCATTCAGCATGAAGCAGTTTGGAGAGAAATAACTGCACCCATGTTCCCAAATATTGTTTATAAATGTTCTTTTACATTTAAAGGGGGAAATGAAAGATATGAATAATTTACATTGGTATAAATTTTACTCTATTGATATAAATTTAAGGTCCATTTTGTTATATGTATATGTATTTCTGATACTGATTAAGGTATTGTGATTGTGTAGTTCATTTAAAAATGTAATGTATAATCAGGAAATATAGGTTGTTAATGGATAATCATCCATAATAGCCAAGCTTGTAGTCATGTTAATTAGATTTTTTAGATATATAGAGATATATTTCAGTTAGATAGGCATTCTTCATATCTTCCAAAGACTACAGAATATGGCATTTTAAATGTTTTAATAACTTAGAACTGTTCATGACAGTGAGACATGTCTGCTCCTGGCAGCACAACTCTACTTCAAGAGGAAGATGGGCATCGAAGAGGATCCTTATGGAGTTTGATAGCCATTTGGGCAAGAAACTGCTCTTGCCTGGACTGATCCATAGACTGGACACAAAAACCCACAGAGAGAGGACTGCTGAACTTGCCTAAAGGTGAGATGGTCTTTCAGAGTTCCTGATTCATGAAAGAGTCTGCGAGACATTCTGCAGAACACAGCATATAGTGACTGAACTGTCTTTAGAATTTTTTTTTAGAATTTCCTGCTTCATGGAAATGTCTCTGGATACTATGGGCCTGTAGGCCGAAGATGGATGCCCCAATGGTACAGAGGAACTTTGGGTGACTGTCCAGGCAGCGAGATGTCTCTGTCATTTCTAGAGTTTGGAAGTGGCTTATTTCTTGTTTACTTAGGTAATATTATATCCTTCTGGAGTCTTTGATGGAGATGAAAAATGGATAGTTATAGTTTTCTTTAGTTATGATAAAAGATAAAGTAAATATAAATATTGTAACTGTAATTCTTGCTTGATAACTGTTTTGCTATATGAAATTTTACTATGTTAAAGCCTTTCTTTTTTGTTTAAACAGAAAAATGATGGAGGACTCTCATTGGTTAATAAAGAAACTGCCTTGGCTTTTTGATAGGGCAGGATTTAGACAGGTAGAGTTGACAGAACAGAATTCTGGGAAGAAGGGAAGTTAGTCAATTGCCATGCCTCTCCTCTCTGGGTCAGTCACCATGAAGCCAGCCAACAGGTCAGACATGCTGGATCTTTCCCCATAAGCCACTACCTTGTGGTGTTACACTGATTATTAGAAATGGGGTAAGCAAGATATGAGAATTAGCCAATAAGAGGCTGAAACTAATGGGCCAGGCAGATTACAGTTTGTGTATTGTTATTTTGGGGCATAAGCTAGCCAGGCGGCTGGGAGCTGGGCGGCAGGAACACAGCCCACAGCTCCTACTACAAGAAAGGATAGTGAGGGATGAATATAGTCACAATACAGTAAGTACATATATGGAAACATCATAATAAAACCCAGTATTGTGGGTGGACTTTTCTTTCCCACCTGCCTGTTCCCAAATAACCATGAAGAAGCTTAATATTAATTATAACTGCTCAGCCAATTGCTCAGGCTTTTCACTAGCTAACTCTTACCTTTTAAATTAACCCATTTATATTAATATACATTCTGCTGTATGACATTCCCTCTCTTGCATTTTGTACCTCCTGTTTCCTCTCCATGTCTGGTTAGTGACTCCTCTCTCTGCTCTCCTTCCCAGTGTCCCTAGTCTGCTTCTCCCACCTAACCTTATCCTGCCCAGCTATTGGCCATTCAGCTTTATTAAACCAATCACAATGACATCTCACCCAGGATAGTGGAAAGGAATAGTCCACACACTATGTATGATATATGCTAATAAAAACATTTTAAACTGATAAATTGGGTAAAGTGTCGGCGCACATGCTTCTTATTTAGCACCGGAAAATAGGAAGCAGGATGAGTATGAGTTCAGTATTATCCTCAGCTACATAGTGAGTCCAAGTCCATACATAGTGGGCTGTATGAGACCCTGTCTCAACAAACACATCTGTCAGTTGTGTACTTGGGTAAATTATATATGTAAAATATGCATTGAGCTGTAAGAAGCTACAAGTGAATTTTTAGACTTTGTTACTATTGTTCTGTTCATGTGTCTTATGAGTCTTAATTATTTCTTTTTGTAGTTGTTCTACCCTGTTACCCAGGCTGATCTCAAACTTGTGATTCTCTTGTCTCAGCCTCTTAAATGCTGCTGAGATTACAGGTATGACCCACCTTGCCCAGCTACCTCTAATATTTTCTGAGCATTCTTTTGTGTATTCTTTCCTGTAAAGGTCTATACTATATATCTTGGGCTAACAATTTAAAAGAGAAAAGTTTAGTTTAACTTGTGATTTCAGTCCCTAGTCACTTGGCCCTATTGCCTCTTGACCCATAAGTAACAAGGCAGAAAGAACATCATAGCAGAGGCATGCGGTAGAACAAAATGCAGATAGGGAGATAGACAAGGACTGGGACAAGACATTCCCAGCAGAGGCAGGCCCCGTGACCTACTTCTACTGTGGCCCCTCCCATCTCCCAATAATGCTGTTGTATTATGACTCTATCAGTGAATTAATCCATTGATTGGGTCAGGCGCTTCATGATTCAAATGCTTTACCAAAACCCCAGCTCTGAACATTGTACTGGGGACAAATCTTTCAACACAGGAGTTTTGAGAAGCAGAGCTTCAGTCTGGAGTCTTAGACCACTTAGGCATCCTGCAACAGCATATGAGTTTTGGAAAGACGTCATATCTGCTGTGGTTTGATCATCAGGAAATGGTAGGGCTCCCGTATAATATGGGCACAAAAAAGTACGTCTGACATTCAGGTGGCCTATTGATATTCCTTATGTGTCTCTCACTAGCCTTGAACTCCCTGTGTATCTAAATTTGGCCCCAGACTCAATGATGTTCTTGCATGAGTGTGAATAGGGGTGCTAGGATTACTGTATGGACTATGTCATTGGTGGAGATACTTATGGGATGAATATTACTATTCTAAATGAAAGTTCCGAATGATTTAGACAGAGTGAGACAGAAAAAGATCATGAGTTTAAAACCCTCTCTCTTTAATGGAAAGCTATTCCTTTCTCTAATCCCCTGCCCTACACACCCTAATCTTTCTGCCTCCAATTCTTGCTTCCATACCCTTTACCTTTCTTCATTTTCTTCTAGTGGACAAGTCTAGTTTTTGCTCATGCAGAACTCAAGTATTTAAGCGAAGGACTTCACATGAGTTTTGAAACTCCCTCTTGCATGAATGCTTAGAGAATTAATTCCAACAGAGGTGTCTCTTGTTTATCCACATGCTCACAGCCCCAGACATTAAAGAGGGATGGAAACTGATACTCTGTATTTCTCCCCATCGAAGGTCCCCTTCAGAAAATGATATTTTTTCTGAAGTGATGTATTCATTGAATCCATTGTAAGCTACATTGACACAGAAATTTGCAGCCTAGGAAGCATCCCGTTTTGCAGATCAAATGGCATGCTAAAACCATATGCTATGCTGTGTATGTGGGTATATGTGTGTGTTGAATCCTAATCTCCAGTGCCTTAGTGGAATAGTAGTGCCACCCAGTGGTAGGGGACTCCCTGAGGCCCTGGGTTTCATCCTCAGCACTGCAGACAAAAAAGGACGAAGCTGAGCATGGTGGTACCAGTAATCCAAGTCCTTGTAGAGACAGAAGGGTTGCCTATGAGGTCAAAGTTTCAAATTAGTCAGGGTTCTAGAGTAAGACCCTGTTGCTGAAAAACACCAAACCAAACCAGCTAAACAAAACAAAACTGGAGTCATGTGATGGTAAATGCTTGTAGGCCCAACACTTTAAAGACAGAAGCAGGAGGATGAATTCTATGTTCTTGTGATTCTGAAGCAGTCATTTAACTGAATGAGCCATCTTCTCAGCCCTAGAATTCCTTTTTAATATTTATTTGTTATTTTTGAGATTTATTTTTATTTTATGTGCACTGGTATCCCCCATCCCGTGTCTATGTGAGGATGTTGTATCCCTTGGAACTAGAGTTACAGATAGTTGTGAGCTGCCCATGTGGTTGCTGGAAATTGAACCTGAATCATCTGGAAGAACAATCAGCGGTCTTAACTGCTGAGACATCTCTCCAATCCCCCCAGAATTCTTTTAAAATAAGTCTTAAAGTACAAAGCTTATTTGAGGACTCTGGACCCACATTACATTTTCTGGTTAACTATATATACAGACATATACAGATACATGGGACAGTCCTTGTTCCTTTGGCCCACACTTCACATTCATAGCAAATGCCCTGCTCTCTTTGAGTGCTGGGGGAGCATAATTTGTGCCACACAAAAGAGCTTGTGAATGTTGCTGTCTGTTCTCAGTCACTGACGGTAGAAGGGTACTTTTTCTTTCTACCCTCTGCTGGAGCCATTCTGTCAAGCTGCATTGGAAAGGAAGGGCACTAGAGCATCTGAAGAGAAATTCTTTATAAGGCATCAATGTAGACTTTACCTGGAGCCTGGCGACAGTAACATTTACAGAAATAGTGCTCATAGCGGGCTGGGGATCTATCTGTTCATCGTGTTTGCCTAGCATGCATGATGCATTAGGTTCTATGCTCAACACTACATAAGCCAGATGTGTTGGCACATGCCTGGAAGGTGGAGGCAGGAGGATCAGAAATTTAAGGTTGTTCTGGGAATATTGCTCATAGGTAGAGCATTTGATTTGTCAAGTGTGCAATGCCTTAAATTCAATTCCCCAGCACCACTGAGGAGGTGGGAAAGTTCCCTAGGTCATCCTTGGCTCTAATGTGAGTTGAGTCAAGGATAAGATACAGGAGACTTTTAAAAAAACTTTCCCCCACTTTCCCCCACAAAAGCAAAAAGAATGATTGAATATAAGAAGATTTCCTTTCTGGTTATGGTATATCTATGATTTGGATGGGTTGATGTCCTTCCCTCTGCAAAATCTAGTGTTCAGTTATGAAGCATGAATAAATTATAGACATCTGTTATATAATATTGTACTATATTCATTTTGCTATCTTTCCAGTGAATGGATTTGCATGTTCTAGACGTAAAGTCATGTTACGTGATTCCTTTAACCTTGTGTAGTATTTCCAAGGTTCAATCATCACAGTATGTATCCATATTTTAAACTTTTAGAAAGGTGTTTATGTATGCCAGGTGGTAGAGGTGCCCAACTTTAACCTCAGCACTCGGGAGGCAGAGGCAGGCAGATCTTTGTGAGTTTGAGGGCAGCCTAGTTTACAGAGCGAGTTCCAGAATGGTTAGGACTGTTACACAGAGACAACCTGTCTCAAAAAAAATGGGGGAAATTTTATCTATATATCTATTTATTTTCAAACAGGATCTCAATATGTAGCCCTGGCTGGCCTTGAACTTGCAGTAATCCTCCTGCCTTTGCCTTACAATGTTTAGGACCATAAGCATGAGCTGCCAGGACTGTTAATATTTTATAATTTTAATGAAAAAAATTCTACCATAATCTACCTTTTTAAAGTTTGGGACAGGTTCTCACTATAAAGTCCTGGTTGGCTTAAAGTTTATTATGTAGACCATGCTGGCCTTGAACATGCAGGGATCTTCTTGCCTCTGCTTCGACAGTAATGGGATTGAAGTTGTGGGCCACCAAGATCATCAAATTTATCCATTCATAAATGATAGACATTTGAGTTTGTGTTCTTTTTAATTTTTTTGTTCTGTTTTGTTTTTGGAGACAGGGTCTGTTTATGTAGTCCTGGCTGGCTGTTCTGGAACTGGCTACGTAGACCAGGCTGGCCTCAAACTCATGAGATTCTCCTGTCTCTGCCTCCTAAATGCTGGGATTAAAGAAAAGTGTGTGCCACCATGTCCATCTATCTGTTCAGGATCTTTAGCTATTAGAATAATGCCATGAATACTTATATGCATGTTTTAATACTGGCATATGTATTTTATTTCTCTTGGGTAATTTTAGGGTTGGAAATGCTGAGTCAGATGTTAACTCAATGTTTAATCTTTTGAGAAACTGCCAATGATCTAGTTCAACCATACTTTCAAATAAAGGGACTTGAATACAGAAGTATTGGATTTATCAGTGGTGACTTCTGTATACTATTTTGCTGGATTTCTCACTTGTTGATACCCAATATTTCTGACTTTAATGTCTCTGACCAGACAGAAGTAGCAGTAAGAGAGACCACTACTATACTCCCAATATTGATGCATGGAATCCAAATGTTTGAAGTGTTGGGAATCTTAAATGGTCATGTTTTACAAATCCTGAGAGTTAAGGAGGCACGCAGATCTCTTTTAAGTTCAAGCCTAGCCAGGACTACATAGTTAGATCCTGTCTCAAAAGAAAAACAAAAGTGTTCTCTTTATTTTGTATTTTAGAGTCAGAGAAACAAGGAGAAGAGTATCCCTACTTGTTGGAGCAGGTGACGTATTATTAACAGATGGGAAAAAAGGATTCAAATTTTGTTTTGCTTACATCAGCTTAGACTTGAAACCAATTATGTGGCTCATAAAAGGGAAAACTGATGAATTAGAGTTCATCAATTAAAACTTTTAATCAGGCATGGTGGCACACTCTTGAATCATAGAACAGGGGAGGTAGACAGGACGATCAGAAGTTCAAGGTCAGCCTTGGCTACATAGAAGTTTGAGACTAGTCTTGCCGACATTAAGATTCTGAAAATTCAAGCTTTTATTCAGCAAAGTCCTGCATGAAGAAAAGGAAAAGGCAACCTACAAATCAGGAAAAATATTTTTAACCAGTAGAATTTAAAAAAAATAGGGGCTAGATTGATGCCTTAGTGATTAAGAACACTAACTGTTCCACCATAAGACCAGGGTTTGATTCTCAGTGTCCACATGGCAAATCACAACTGTCTATAGCTTCAGTTTCAGGGGATCCAATGCCTTTTTCTGGCCTCCATGGGCACCAGGCATGGTACACAGACGTACAGGCAAGCAAGACACAAATACATAAAATAAATCTCAAATTAAATAATTAATGGTAAAGTATAAGATTATTATAATTTCACTAGTAGCATTAAAACCAGGTACATGAAAACAACCTATATATGCTTGTAGTGTTGGGAGCAGCGGGCTGTATTCCCACCTGGCTCCTGGCCGCCTGGCCAGCGTATGCCCCAAAATAACAACACACAATCTGTATTCATTTAAACACTGCCTGGCCCATTAGTTCTAGCCTCTTATTGACTAATTCTCACATTTTGCTTTAACCCATATTTAGTAATCTGTGTAGCACCACGAGGGGTGGCTTACCAGGAGAGATCTTAACCTGCGTCTGTCTTGGAGAGGAGAGGCATGACGACTGCCCGAGGCATCTGCCTCACTCCCAGCATCCTGTTCTGTCTACTCCACCCACCTATGTTTTAACCTATCAGGCCAAGCAGTTTCTTTATTAATTAACCAATGAAACAGCAGACAGATAGAAACACTCCTACATCATATGCTGCTGTAAGTGAATAGTCCAATATTCCATACCAAAGAATACTACTTAGTAATAAAAGGAATGAATGGTAGTCTCAGGAGGTAAAGTCAGGAAGGCCAGGGGTTCAACTCCAGCCCTTGCAGTAGAGGTTGAGATCAGCCTGGGCTGCTTGAGATCCTGTTAAATAGACAGAGAGAAAGAGAGAAATTTCTCTCCTTATAATGATTTCTTTCAGGTAATTTGTCTCAGCAACAAAGAATATGACTAACAGTCTGAAATATATTTGGCAAAAGATTTATAACAAAATATGTACAATAACTTTTATAACTCACTAGTAAGACCTGAAACTAACAGAAAAAACTAATTCATTCTGGAAGAAAATACATAGTCAAAGTACATGAAAATGTTCAACTTTGTTAATCATCAGAATAAAATTATTATGAGATATTCAAAGCATATATTTGCAATAATAGCTGAATTGGGATGGAGAGGTGACTCAGTGGTTAAGAAATCTTGTTTATAACCATGAACTGGAGTTTAGATCCCAGATATAAGGTAGCAATGCCCATAACTCTACTTCTGAGAGAGCCAATGCCCTCTTCTTGCCTCCAGGAGTGCAGCCATGAACACATATACGTGTATACAGTCAGACACACAGACATACTAATACAAAATAAAATGATTGTTTAAAGTGCATTTATTTTTATTGTGTATGTGTATGTGCATGCACGAGAGAGAGAGAGAGACAGAGAGAGAGAGAGAGAGAGAGAGAGAGAGAGAGAGAGAGAGAGAACATGTGAATGCACACGAGTGAATATAGGGAGAATATTCGTATTCGTACATGCCACAGCATGCTTGCGGAGATCAGAGAACAATTTAGGGAATTAGTTTTCTCTTTCTACCATGTGGGTTCCAGTAATCAAACAGGTTCTCAGGCGTGGCAGCAAGCGCCTTTTCTGGCTCAGTTATTTCACAAGACCATAAAATAAATCCTTAAAAAGTGGCTACCTAAAGAGCAAATGCTGAGAACCAGCATCTGACACTCATAAACACTACTATGTGTGGAAACTGGTAAATGTGTGTAAAACTTTGGAAAACCATGTGATTTTTTTTTTTGCTATTTTGGTTAGTTTTAAATGCTTAATTCTCTGACACTTTCATATGTTTACATGATGAAATTTAGCCATTTTCAACTTCCATTTGCCTCCCATTCCCCTCCCTCTATTTTCCGACAAGTTGTCCTCTTTTTTGTGTGGGGCCCTCTGAGTTTAATTAAAATTCTTCCCTAGGTATGGCTGGGAGATTTCCTGGAACAAGGAGAATTTAGTAGTGGCCACATGAAGGAAATAACACCCCTTTCCCCAACACCTCTTAGCTGCTAGTAGTTCATCAGGATCAAGCGGGGCCTCTTGAGCCCCTCCCTACCTATGAGGACATGTTGAGGGCCCAGTCTTCTGCTGGTCTTGTATAGCTAGCCACAGCTGCAGTGCATTTATGAGTATGGTTGGTGTGTCTGGTCCAGATGAGATGTTTCTGCTGCTCATCTCCCCATCTCCTGTCTCCTCCATTTATTCTGCTCCCCAAGCCTCGGAGAATATGACACAGCTGTTCTGTTTAAGACCAAGCATTCTCCCATCACATGTTCTCAGTACTTCGGACAGTTATGTTTCTGCCTTCACTGCTACCCTCTGCAGTAAGAAGTGTCTCTGGTGACAACTGGGTCCAGCACTTTTCTATGGGTAGAAATATGAGTACTTAGGTGGTTTGACAAGACCACTTAGCAAGACTTGAATATGGCCCAGCAATACTACTATTGAGAATTTATTTATTTATTTTTATTTATTTATTTATTTATTTTTGGTTTTTCGAGACAGGGTTTCTCTGTAGCTTTGGAGCCTGTCCTGGAACTAGCTCTTGTAGACCAAGCTGGTCTCGAACTCACAGAGATCCACCTGCCTCTGCCTCCCGAGTGCTGGGATTAAAGGCGTGCGCCACCACCGCCTGGCTTGTTATTTTTTTTATTTATTTTGCAAACAACATTCTGCCTCCATGTATGCTTCCATGCCAGCAGAGGGCACCAGATCTCATTATAGATGGCTGTGAGCCACCATGTGGTTGCTGGGAATTGAACTCAGGGCCTCTGGATGAGCAGCCAGAGCTCTTAACCTCTGAGCCATCTCTCCAGCCCAAGAGAATTTATTAAAGTAGACATAAAACGTAGATATTCGAAATCATATAAGAAGATCATGACCACTCTATTCATAGTAGTCTCAAACTAGAAACAAGCCAGTTGAATAAATTCTTCAGTTGAATAAATAAGCTAGAGTATAATCATACAATTAAATACTACTCAACAATCATTACTAATGCAAGGCTTGATGGGGGTGCTTGCCTATAATCACAACAGTTAGGAGGGAAAGGCAGGAGATCTTGGAGAGTAGCCTGGTGTACACAGTGAGATCTATGTCAGCCAAGGCTACATAGCAAAACCCTATCCCCCAATCCAAAAGTTTGGCAGCATGGGTGAATCTCAGAAACAACAGGCTGAATGAAAGAAGCCCAGTTGGTTGGTTTGTTGGTTTGTTGGTTTATTTTCTGGTTTTTCGAGACAGGGATTCCCTGTGTTGCTTTGGAGCCTGTCATGGAACTCATTCTATAGACCAGGCTGGTGATGTTACCTGAGTAATTAGGAAGTGCAATTAAACAACTTCCAAAACATGCAACAAATCACAGAGACAACTAGCTACCTGGGCAATCACCCAAGGTCACGTTTGTAGCATTGAAACAACCAACTTTGGCTAAGGCCTAACATACCATTTTCAAAGGCAAGATACTTTTCAAAACTATCTTACCCTGTCTTGGCAGGATATGACAGTCCTGTTTTATCCATTTATGGATACTCTGTATCTGTCAGTGGTTGAGGTTTGGGCAATTCTTTGCCCAAAGGCCAGTTCTGCCAAGAAGAAAGGCTCCACGTGGAGTGTCTTTAGTGCTCAACATTCTCTCGGGAATAGATCGGTGTTGCCAGGAGCAATTGTGTCTCACTACCATGGAATTCTGAGTTAAATTAAAGGCCATTTTCTACAGCTATTTGAAGAGGTTGAAGATTATCTATCTATACTGAGTATAATCTCTATGTATCTAATGAACCTGATTAGTCTAATTACAAATGACAAACATAGATGACTATTGATCTATATAATTCTCAATACCTATCTAACTTAAAGACTAAGACAATAAACAACTGTGCAATAAATGAGGACAATATGACCTCCAAATATAAACAATGTACAAATATACAATGCAATATGGTAAATATATATCAATACATAAACAATATATAAGTGTCTTAATCAGAAGTAGAAATGTACATTGAAATATGGTAAATATATACAATATATCAACACAATATATATCAATACATAAAAAATGTTTTAAACAGAGGTAGAAACATGTATGCATACAATAGTCAATATAATTTAACTTTGTATCAATATACAACAATCAATACCAATATATTTGTCTAAAAACAGTAACTCACAATTACAAATCTATTATCCCATCATCCAATTATCCCTCTTTTTTTCAAAAAAAATCCCTGAGCTTATAAAATTCCTCCCCTAACCCCCCAACCCTCAAAAGTATACTAATTTTAATCAACCCTTAAATGATGTCCCTAAACCCAAGGACAAACTTTACTGGGAGAGGGGACGTCGTCCTCTAGAATTACTTCCAGCTGTCATGGGGGCAACGTTCTTTTTGGGGGATCCTGTAAAAGTAAAATGATGGTTAAATTTTAAGATCAATGTATTTTAAAATTGTAAATAGTCTCTGAGTATTTTGTGCGGGTCTGGCCAGAATGTTGTACAAGATGTGCATCATTTCAGCTAACCAAGTTGGAACCATCTTGTGTAGCTGGTACCCAAAACAGGTCTTATAGTAGTGCTATCAGTATCATGACGTCATATCAACCAGGTGGAGTTGCTATTTTGGGGCATAAGCTAGCCAGGCGGCCGGGATTGCTGAGGAAGGAGCAACAGCTGCTAAAAGATATTTGTTTATAAATGCTGCTGAACTAATCCAACATAGATATTTTGAAAATACCTTCAGAATTTGGATCTAAGGATATGATACTTTGAAAAAGAGATTCTTCTTTTGTTTTTACAGAAAATGAGACCCTATGGATTGTTTCTATCCCAATATGGTATGATAGACCACGCCCTCCTGAAAGGTTGCTGTGAACACCCTCAAAAATTACTTTGACACAGGTTTTACCATGAAAGACCTAATGAACAGCACTCCTATCCAGCAGAAAGAAGTCTGGAGAGAAATAACTATGTCCATATTCCCAAATATTGTTAATAAATGTTTTTTTTTACATTTAAAGGGGGATATGATATAGATATGAATAATTTGCATTGGTATAGATTTTGCTTTATTGATAGAGATTTAAGGTCAATTTTATTATATGTATATGTATTTCTGATACTGATTAAGGTATTGTGATTGTGTAGTTCATTTAAAAATGTAATGTATATAGGTTGTTAATGAATAATCATCGATAATAGTCAAACTTGTAGTCATGTTAGTTAGATTTTCTAGATATAGATATATTTCAGTTAAATGGGCATTCTTTATATCTTTCAAAGACTACAGAATATGGCAATTTAAATGTTTTAATAACTTAGAACTGTTCATGACAATGAGACACATCTGCTCCTGGCAGCACCAATCTACTTCAAGATGATGAGCATCAAAGAGGCTTCTTATGGAGTTGGTTAGCCATTTGGGCAAGAAACTGCTCTTGCCTGGACTGTTGCATAAACTGGACACAAAGAACCCACAGAGAGAGGACTCCTGAACTTGCCTAAAGGTGAGATGATCTTTCGGGGTTCCTGACTCATGAAAGAGTCTGTGAGACATTCTGAAGGACACAGCAGATAGTGACTGAATTGCCTTTAATATTTCCGGCTTCATGGAAATGTCTCTGGATACTATGGGCCTGTAGGCCGAAGATGGATGCCCCAACGGTACAGAGGAACTTTGGGTGACTGTCCAGGCAGCGAGATGTCTCTGTAATTTCTAGAGTTTTGTAAGTTGCTTACTTCTCATTTACTTAGGTAATATTATATCCTTCTGGAGTCTTTGATGGAGTTGAAGAATAAATAGATATTTATAGTTTTACTTAGTTATGATAAAAGATAAAGTAGATATAAATATTGTAACTGTAATTCTTTTTTTTTTTTTTTTTTTTTTTTTTTTTTTTTTAAATATTTTATTTATTTATTATGTATACAACATTCCTTCCATGTATGCTTGCATGCCAGAAGAGGGCACCAGATCTCATTAAAGATGGCTGTGAGCCACCATATGGTTGCTGGGAATTGAACTCAGGACCTCTGGAAGAACAGTCAGTGCTCTTAACCTCTGAGCCATCTCTCCAGCCCCGTAACTGTAATTCTTGCTTGATAACTGTTTGTTATATGTCATTTTACTATGTTAAAGTGAAAGCCTTTCTTTTTTTGTTTAAACATAAAAAGGGGAAATGATGTGGGAGAGTCTTCTGTTTGTGTTGATTTCATTCGCTAATAAAGAAACTGCCTTGGCCCATTTAATAGGCCAGCCCTTAGGTGGGTGGAGTAGACAGAACAGGAAGAAGGAAGTGAGGTAGATGGCTCATACAATTGCCCCGCCTCTCCTCTCTGGGACAGATGCCTCAGAGAGTCGCCATGAAGCCAGCCACCAGGACAGACGTGCTGAATCTTTCCTGGTAAGCCACCACTTTGTGGTGTTACACAGATTATTAGATATGGGTTAGTCAAGATGTGAGTAAGAGGCTGAAACTAATGGGCCAGACAGTGTTTAAATGAATATAGTTTGTGTGTTGTTATTTCGGGTGTAAAGCTAGCCGTGCGGGAGCAGGGCAGGACAAAAAGCAGACCTGCCCGCTGCTCCTCAGTACAGGCTGGCCTCAAACTCACAGAAGCCTGTGAGGTCTACCTCTGCCTCCCGAGTGCTGGGATTAAAGGCATACAACACCACCACTTGGCTGAAGCCCAGATTTTTAAAACACATAGTGTAAATACACACTTAGTGGAAGTTTGGGTTTTTTTTTTTCTCTTGGTTTTTCGAGACAGGGTTTCTCTGTAGCTTTGGAGCCTGTCCTGGAAATAGCTCTTGTAGACCAGGCTGGCCTCGAACTCATAGAGATCCATCTGCCTCTGCCTCCCGAGGGCTGTGGAATTAAAGGTGTGCACCACCACCACCCGGCTGGATTTTGTTTTTTTTTGTGACAGGGTTTCTGGTGTAACCCTGGCTATCCTGGAACTAGCTCTGTAAACCAGGCTAGCCTCAGACTCACAGAGATCCACCTGCCTCTGCCTCCTGAGTGCTAGGGTTAAAGCCTTGTGCCACCGCCACCGCCACCTTGGCTGCTGCCACCACCACCAGGCTCACTTATTGGAAGCTGTAGAAGTGTAAAAGGACCTATTGTGATAGAGAAGCAGATCAGGTTACAAGAGGAGCACAGGGGAAAGGAGGTGGGAGAGAAAAGGGACAGTGCAGGTAAGGGGAACAGTGCATGCCACATGAATATGTTCTAGATTTTCTGTCAGGACAGAGTCTTGCTATGTGGACCAATTGAACCTTGAATTTATAGCAATCCTCCTGACTCAGCTTCACAAGCCCTAGAGTTACAAGTAGGAGCTACTGCACCTGGCTCTAGTATTCTTATCTTCCTAAGTTTTTTAATAAGTATTTATTTTCTCGTGTGTGTGTGTGTGTGTGTGTGTGTGTGTGTGTGTGTACCTGTAAGGATGTGCATATTGAACTCAGAGGACAATCTGTGAGAGGTTACTCTCCTGCCTGTAGTCTGAGGATTACACTCAGGTTGTTAGCTTGGTATCAGGCACCTTACCTTCTAAGCCAATGGTTCTTAACTTGATGCTGCAACTCAGTTTTTCATTGTTGTGACCCTCAACCATACAATTATTTCACTGCTACTTCATAACTGGAATTTTGCTGCTGTTATGAATCTTAATGTGAATATCTGATATGTAAACCCTGTGAAAGGGTCACTTGACCCCCTAAGGTGTCGTGACCTACACTGTAAGTTGAGAACAAGTGATTCCCTCTTTCTCTTCCCATCAACATCTATTCACTGACAGAATCCATTTTTCCTTCAGTCTCCTTGATCAGCCGATTTGTTTCCTCATTTCTATTCTCCAGCTAGAACCTAGATCCTCACGCCTCCCAGATGGCTGCCAAAGCAACCAGGTTTCTCTCTCCTCAGAATATCAATTGTATCCAAATCTTTTTGGGGAGGAGGGGTACAAATTAAAGCTACATATCTATGAATCTTGAAGGATTTCAGTATTTTATACACACTATGACATTTGTTTTCCTTGTTATAAAAGTAACAATTTATGTATACTATCTTGAAAGCTAGCTTCTATCTCTCTGTGTAGCAGAGGATGGCCTTGAACTCCCGATCCTCCTCCTACCTAGCCAATAATGGGATTATAGGCATTAGGTACCATATAGAGGTTCATCTAATTTTCATAATTCTGGAGCTGGGAGGTAATACAGTGGCAGAGTGTTTACCAGTTCTTAGGAACTCCTCGGTTCATATGCTAACACCATCACAAAGGAGGGGGAGAAGGGGTAGGCATGGTGGTACATGCCTTTAATCCCAGCACTTAGGAGGAAGGGGCAGGTGGATCTTTATGAGTTCAAGGCCAGTCTGGTCTACAGAGTGAATTCTATGTGAGCCAAGACTACATAGTGAGAACTTTCTCAAAACAAAAAGTCTGTCTGTGGGGGCTTGGAGAGTTAAGAACACTGGTTGCTCCTTCAGAGGATCTGGATTTGGTTCCCAGCAAGCCATGGTGGCTTACAATCATCTGTAACTAAAGTTCCAAGGTGTTCAACTCCCTCTCTTGGCTTCTGTGAGAGCCAGGCAAGCACGTGGTGCACATGCATATGTACAGGTAAAATACCCATATCCATAAAATAAAAAGGGGGAAAAGGGGGTGTGAGTTTATTTCCCAGCACCCACACAGGTGAGTCACAATTAACTAACTCCAGCCTTAAGGGATCTGACACCTGGCCTCTAAGACCACTGCACTTGTGTGTACATACCAGCCTACAGGTATATATGTACACATTATTAAAAATAAAAATGGTCATGGGAGAGAGGAGGAGGGGAGAAAATATATAGCTCAATAAAAATAAAAAATAATAAAAATCCTGTGAGATTAATATGTATTTATAGCAACAACATTCTGATATCCTTTTTCTCTAGTTTATACATACTCAGATACAACTGCAACCATAACATCATAGTAATTTATAATCATTTTTTAAAATTTTCATGACAGGGGGCTGGAGAGATGGCTCAGTGGTTAAGAGCATAGCCTGCTTTTCCAAAGATCCTGAGTTCAATTCCCAGCAAGCACATGGCAGCTCACAGCCATCTGTAATAGGTCTGGTGCCCTCTTCTGGCCTGTAGGCATACATGTAGACAGAATATTGTGTACATAATAAATAAACAAATATAAAAAATTCATGACAGTACAGATGTCCACCATCTTCAGATTGTATTGTTCTGGTTACAAAAGTAATGTACACTTATTGTATAAAATATATACATACTGTACCCGTCATTTATAGAGTCCTCTCTACTCTTTCCATCCACTCAAGAGAGCCCTTACTCTTAGAAAGTCATGGAACTTTTTTCTATTTTCGTGGTACTGGAGACCACTCAGGGTCTTGCTGGACAGGTTTTTGTTTGTTTGTTTCTGTTTCAGACAGAGTTTGGAACGCTGAGGTTCAGGCTGGCCTTGACCTTATATGATCCTCCTGTCTCAGTCTCCCAAGTGCGTGAGCACACTGTGCCCCCATGCCTGACTTCTATGGAACTTGGGACTGCTACTTATGTATCTATCCACTCAAAAATCATTTGTTGTGTGTCTTCTATATGCTGAACACTTTTTTTTTGACAGCAAGTGTACTTGTAGCAGTAAACAAAACATTGTTGACATCGTGAAACATAGTTTTTGGTAGGAGTTACTAACAAACAAATATGCAATATGCTGAGTAAATGACAAATGCTTTGATAAATTCGAAATGCAAAGAGAAAGATGAAAGTGATGGGGGTTTTCAATAGTCTGGGTTTTTGTTTTCTTTTTAAATCTTTTACTAGAAGGATTTTTGTTTGTTTGTTTTGAGATAGGGGGTTACATATCCTAGACTGGCCTAGAACTTAGAATGTAATTGACCTTAAACTTCTGATCCTCATGTGTTAGCCTCCCAGGATCTGGGGTCATACCATGCCCAGTCTGCAGGGCTGCAGGTTGTAGCCAGCGCTTTGCACCTGCTAAGCAAGTTCTTTACCAGTTGAGCTCTGTCTCTAGCCCCTGTGTCTTAAAGTACTTTACTAATTCTTTGAGAATTCCATACAATGAATTTTGATCATATGTACCCTTTCTCCCAACTCCCCCCACTTCCTACTCACTTCCTACTCACTTCTGGCCCTTTGGTTTTGTAACAGTTTGTGCAGCCCAAATAGTCTTGGATATGGAGCCACTCCATGGAGTGTGGCCAACCTCCCAGGGATCACACCCTGGAAAGGAATGGGTTGTCCATCTCCCAGTGTGGAAAACCAAAGGACAGTTGTGGTGTCATGCACAAGACCCTGTGTAAACTCAATCCCAGTATGGTGTGGGGAGGTAGGCATGGAGGTCTTGCTTCTTCTTTTGCTATACAGAGTGTTATAAAGTAGCCCAGTGTAGCTTCAAATTTGGGGTCTGCATGCCTCAGCTTTCTAGTTGCTGGGATTATAGGTTCACACTACTCCCCTTGGCTAAAGGAGGAAGATTTTAGTAGCTAAGATAAAGGCAAATGCAAAGGCCCTGAGGTTTAGACTTATTGGTGTGCAAAGAATCCACGGGAGCAGGAGCAGACCAAGCGAGAAGTTTAGTAGGAAATATAATTTAAAGTAGGCAGAGGCCAAATCATGCAGGCCTATATGTCCATGGTAAGTACTTTGGATTTTATCCCAAGCATGATGGAAACCCCACTGAATGAGTGAGAACACAAGGAAGAGATTAGTTCTTTTCTTTCTGTTGGTTATTGAGATAAGGTCTCTTGTATCCTAGGCTGGCCTTGGACTTGATCTGTAATGGAGGAAGATCTTGAACTCCTGCCCCTCCTGCTGGGGTGACAGGAATGAGTTATCCTCACTTATAGTTCATTTGTGTCTTAGAAGACTTGTTATGAGGGTTGGGAATGTATTAGTGCTGGTAGAGTGCCTGCTAAGCACGCACCAAACATTGTGCTGTGTGCCCTGCAGCAAATACAATGGGGCATGGTAGCCTTTACCTGTAACCACACTTGGGAGATGGAGACAGAAGGAACAGGAGTTCAAGAGCTGCGTGAAATCTTGTCGAAAAAAATATTAGCCGGTAGATGAGGAGAGTGTTAAGGTTAAGACCGCTTTCTGCTCTTGCAGAGGACCTGAGTTTGGTTCTCATCAGCCACATCAGTCAGTTCACAACTGCCTATAACTCTAGCTCCAGAGTATCCTGGTTTTCTTGGACAACTCCACTCATATGCAAAAACCCACATGTGAGTTCACACACACGCACACACATGTACACACACTTTAAAATAATAAAAATAATAGAATTTTAAATGCTATCCTATCTCCCTATCCCTATGTGTTTTTTTTGTTTGTTTTTCTTTTCTTTTTTTTTTTTGAGACAAGGTTTCTCTGTGTTGTAGCTCTGGCTGTCCTGGAACTCCATTTAAAGATAAGGCTGGCCTTGAACTCACAGAGATCCACCTGCCTTTGCCTCCCAAGTGTTGGGATTAAAGGTGTGTGCCACCACTGCCTGGCCTTCCTATGTGTTTATAAGGAAAGTGTAGTGGGGAGTGGTGGGCTGCATTCCTGCTGCCTGGCTCTCAGCCGCCTGGCTAGCTTATGCCCTGAAATAACAACACACAAACTGTATTCATTTAAACACTGCCTGGCCCATTAGTTCCAGTCTCTTATTGTCTAATTCTCAGATCTAGATTAACCCATTTCTAATAATCTGTGTAGCACCACAAAGTGGTGTCTTACCGGGAAAGATTCAGCATGTCTGACCTGGTGGCTGGCTTCATGGCGACTGTCTCACTGAGGAGAGGCATGGTGATTGCCGGAGGCATCTACCTCACTTCCTTCTTCCTGTTCTGTGTACTCCACCCACCTAAATCCTGCCCTATCAAAAAGCCAAGGCAGTTTTCTTTATTAATTAACCAATGAAATCAACAGATTGATAGAAGACCCGCCTCCATCAGGAAACATGTAGTCATGGAGTACTATCTGACACTTGCATGCACAAAGGAGTGATCATGGGAACACATTTCATTTTTCTCTACAGTACAATAGTGCAAGAAGAGAGGTAGGAGGACAATGGGGGCAACGCTGTTAGCTGTGGTCCAGCTGAGAAGCAAAACAGCTCAGCCCAGGATGACAGTGGTAGAAAGCTGTAGGAAGATGGCTTCTAAACTTGTAGAAAGTGGACAGCATTACTTATTGCCCGAACTTGAGGTGTAAGAGAAGGAAAGGAAGTGAAGTCTGACTCCAAGGCTTTTTGACCTTCCTTTCAGAACTGACGTGGATGGTTCATCCAACTCCCTTCCTCTCAGGTCCTTAGGAAGAACAGGCCTCATGCACTGAGGCACGGAATCTGAGTCACGCTGTGAGATTAGATCATTCAAGTGGGGATGATGAGTAGGTAGCTAAAATATGAATCTCAAGTTCAAGGCACAGGTCAGGACTGGCCATTTACGGCTATGAAATGAAATGAATCTGGCTAGAAGAAAGAAGACGCCCAAGGCCTGAGCCCTGAGGCACTCATTAGTCCCCAGTCTAGAAGAAGTGGAGCAATCAGCAAAAGAGACCCATGGAAACTAACAAGGTCAGAAGGAACTGAGGACACAGAAGCGTCATGAAAGATGTGTTTCCAGAAGAACACATCTTTAATTCCTTTGTAAAAATAATTCTTTGTCATATGGTTTGGGGGACTGAACCCAGGGCTTCTTTGTAAAAGCTAGGCAAGTAATCAACTAACTGTATCCCTAGCCAGTAGGTGTCAATTCTGAGACAGTACAGTTCATTTAGCACCATTAATAAAGTTTTCTTGAACACTGTTGTTCATTTTTTTGCTGATTAATTTCTAATGATATTCAGTGCTTTCAGGAGCATATGTGCTTGGATGACTTGTGTTTTCAGTGGTCATAACTTCTCAAACTGGGTGTCCGTACTCTCCACATGCTTCTCAGGCAACTGGGAAAACAGGCTTGGGGTGTGGGGGAGTGTCAGTTGACTGTAGCACATTCAAATCACTAGTCTAAACTCAGAACCCCACCTCCAGAATTGAAGATATATGTCCTCAAATATTCGACAGTTTCCATAGCAGATGTGGTAAACTCATATTGTGTGAGCCTGAAAGGAAGAACTTAGAACTTGCTCCTATTTCATCCACCGAAGACAATGTTAACATTTTCAGGTGTGCAAATAGCATTGAGACAATTTCAAAGCCCTGCTGTGATCTAGCCTTCCGAGAAGTCTGAGTTGGCAATAATCTACCAATAAACATGAATAAAGTATCTCCCATGGATGTTTTCCAACTGTCTTTATTTTTCATGTGGGTGGGAGACACTACTATAATATATATCTTAAGTTTACATTTTTAAAGTCCCCAGTTTCAGGAATTTATAGCCACACTATTTTGATTATATTTTAAAAGACTGGATTTAAAATAATAAAATCCTTGCCTTTGAACTGTGTCCTTGAAATATTAAAAAAAATAAAAATTTTGTGTGGCTGAATGGACTTCACTACAGCTTCCACACGATTCTTATTTTTTCTTTCTCATTTCTCTCTCTCTCTCTCTCTCTGTGTGTGTGTGTGTGTGTGTTTAATTTTATTTTGATTTGGGAAGGGGAAGCTGCAAGGGTGGAGGGAGGATGCGAGGGGACAGGGAGAGAAGTGGGATCAGGATGCGTGATGTGAAATCCACAAAGAATGAGTAAAAGTTTAAAAAATTGAATTATTAAGCTGTCTGTGAATGGCTTGGTGGTTATGAGCACAGTGCCCTCGAAAATTACCAGAGTTTGTTCCTACCACCCATGTTGGTCAATTTCCAGCTTCCTGTGACTTCTACTCCAGGGGATCTACTATCTCAGCCCACTGAAGACACCTGCACTCTTTTCTTTTCTTCTTTTTTTTTTTGTTGTTTTGTTTTTTCGAGACAGGGTTTCTCTGCAGCTTTTTTTTTTTTTTTTAGAGCCTGTCCTGGAACTAGCTCTTGTAAACCAGGCTGGTCTCGAACTCACAGAGATCCGCCTGCCTCTGCCTCCCGAGTACTGGGATTAAAGGCGTGCGCCACCACCGCCAGGCAGACACCTGCACTCTTGTTCACACACTCACACACAGGCACACACTTAAAAATCATAAATCTTTTAAAAAGATGTGTACAAAAACTTAAAACTATTAGCTCTTAGGGTTTTGAGCAATGACCATGCGTATGCAGCACCATGGGTTCTCAAAGGGTAGTTGAACGTTGTGAACTCTGCTGAGGAGTCTGGTAAGGGGCCCCAAAATTGATCACTGCGTATCATGGAGTTTATTACATGAGGCTTAATCTCTCTCACCTTAAAATTTGTGTTGGCAGTGTATAGTGATTTGTGTTTGTAATCCCAGCACCTAAGAGGCTAAGGCAGGAGGATCACTAAGAGCCCAAGCCTATCCTGAGCTTCTTAAGTGAGTTTCAGGCTAGCCTTGGCTACTGAGTGAGACCCTGTCCAGGGAGATGGGGAGGGGGAAGAGGAAAGGAAGAAAATTTATGTTGAATATTGAATCCCTAGATCCTTGTTAATATCATAATATTTGGAGACAGGGTTTGTTTTGTTTTATTTTGTGTCGCAGTATATTGTGTTGTTTGAAGAAAGGATCTCACTGTGTAGCCCTGGCTGGCTGGCTGGCCTTGAACTTGTGGGAATCCTTAGACTTTCTGTCTCCCAAGTACTGGGTTACAGGTATACACTACTGTGCCTGATTTTTCAATAGCATCTTTAAAGGGGTAATTGACTTAAATTGAAGTCTTTCTGGTGGCCCTTAATCCAGCATGCCTGGTGTCTTTATGATAAAACATGTAGACGACACTTGCATGCACAAAGTGATGCTCACACAAACACACTTTGTTGTTTGAAAAAGGGTCTCCTGTAGTCCAGGCTGGCCACCAACTTCCCTATGTTGTTATGATGACCTTGAACTTCTGATCCTTCTGCTTCGACCTCCCCAAGTGCTGGAACTACAAGTGTGTATCACCAGACTTGGTTTATGCATTACTGGGGATTGAACCTAGTGTCAGCCAGGTAAGCATTCTACCAACTGGGCAATAATGTTTTATTGCTTTTTCATAGTAGCATAGCTAATTTTTATTTTATTTTTATAATGAGGTTAAGTTTTTATTTTCTCATATATATATTACTTCTCTCATATATTTCATCTCTCATATATATACACTCAATTCATCCACCCCACACCTGATCCCTCCTGCTCCCATTGCCCCCTGCCCACAGTCTGTCAACACTATATTATTTTCATGAGTCAATAAGTTTAATTATGATTGCTTACAGAAGCAGTTATTTACTGGAGCCCGTGAAATTTACCAATAGCTACACCACTAAAGAAAGTGTCTTTCTGGGACTGAAGAGATAGCTCACTCTTCCAGAGGTCCTGAGTTCAATTCCCAGCAACCACATGGTGGATCACAACCATCTGTAATGAGATCTGGCATCCTTTTCTGGCCTACAGACATAAATGCAGACAGAACACCGTGTACATAATAAATATTTTTTTTAAAAAAATTTAGAAAAGAAAACAATACCTTTTTTGATTTTACCTTCCAACCCCAGTTCCCACTCCCTCTCCTCCTCCCATTCTCTCCACCTACCCCCCACCTCACAAGGATAACCCCAGCTCAGACCCTAAGCATTTGTGGAGTGTGTGCCTGAACTTGGTTGCCTTGTCGTCAGATTGATGAATATCTTAAATGTCACCATAGAACTTACATCCAGCAACTGAGCTCCCAGTAGAGGAGTGGGAAGAGTGAGAATATGAGCAAAGAGGTCAAGACCAAGAAGGGGACACCCACTGAAACAGTTTACCTGAGCAAATGGGAGCTCACCAACTCCAGCCAGACAGGAAAGGAACCAGCATGGGATCAAACTAGACCCCCTGAATGTGGGTGACATTTGTATGGCTGGGGTAGACTGTGGGGCCATTGGCAGACTCCCTACTGCTTGTACTGGCTTTTTGGGAACCCATTCTCTTTGGATGGATACCTTGCTCAGCCTAGGCATAATGGGGAGGGCCTTGGGCCTTCCCCAAAGCAATGTGCCTTACTCTCTCTGAAGAATAAATAAATCTCGTTTTAAAAAGTGTCTTCCCCCCCCCCCAGGAACTATTAACTACCAGTAGCTCTTCATGGGGTCTAGGAGTCCCGTCCTCCACTCCCTGACATCCACATGATGGATCTACCATTCAACTGGGAGGAAATAAGTTTTGCTATTTTAGGCCATCCAGTCCATGGTATCTTGATTGACAGCCTCAGCAAGATAGTGTAGAGGTGTGGGAAGTGAAATGGACGCAAGTGCCAGACCTAAGTATTCAAGTGTGTAAGACACTGATTAGAAGGGGATACTAGTTAACCTAGTGTAGTGGGAGGGAGGGCGGAAGGGCAGAGCCCATAATTGCAGATACACGTAGGCTGCTTGATTAGAGACATGAATTACTTCATCAGTTAAATTCGAAGCAAGACCTTCAACTAAGTGGGAAAATAGGCAGGGAATTTCAGATTTGATGCAAGCGGAATGTTTTAAATGGTCTTCTGATCGGTGAGTGCAGTTTTCTTTTAAATACCATAGATCAAAATCATCCCTGAGCCAGGCGTGGTAGCACATACCTGGAGTCCCAGGACTCGGGAGGCAGAGGCAGGAGGACGGCTGAGTATGTGAAGCCAGCCTGGTCTACAAACCAGTTATTGCCATGGGTGCGTGGGAACACCCTGTCTGAAAAGCAGCAAAGAAAGAAACAATGTCAAAGTAAAGAGGGAAGATGGCTACTACAGTTTTGAAGGTGGATCCCTCTTGAATGAGGTTAGTGCCCAGATGAAAAGAGACTCTTTCAGCAGAGACCCCTGGCTCCTCCCACTGTATAATGACAGCGAAAGACACCACCTGTGACCCAGGGAGTGGGCTAGCACTATGTATCAAATATGCTGGCATCGTGGTAGTGGGATTCCCAGCCTCTAGTGCTGGGAGACATTTCTGTTGTTTCTGGGCTACCAACCCTATGTAAGTAAGTGAACCGTGTATGAAGGTTATTGGGCGGTGCTAACTTTAACCCAGTCAAAGTGTGCCTCGTGAAAAGCTGAGGCTTTCCAGGTTTTAGTTCCTGAAAGATGTAAAAAATAAAAATTTATGGTTCATTTTCAAAAGTGCTCCCTGGCTATTTTAGTTCCCAACACAAAGAAACAAAAGGCCCTAGACTCCTCCTAGCTACCCCCACCCTCAAGACCAGGTTAAGCCACTCTCCCACCCAAACTAGAAGTTTGTAATGGGAAATTACTAACTGTAGTGAGGGGCTGAGGGCAGAGTTCCTGCTGCCCGGCTCCCAGCCACCAGCTAGCTTTACCCGAAATAACAACACACAAATTGTATTCTTTTAAACACTGCCTGGCCCATTATTTTCAGCCTCTTACTCACATCTTGACTAACCCATATCTAATAATCTGTGTAACACCACAAATGGTGTCTTACCGGGAAAGATTCAGCACATCTGACCTGGTGGCTGGCTTCATCGCATCTCTCTCTCTGAGGAGAGGCATGGCGGTCTCTCTAACTTAGGAGAAGCATGGCATCTGACTGAGCCATCTACCTCACTTCCTTCTTCCTGTTCTGTCTACTCCACCCACCTATGTTCTAACCTATTAGGCCAAGCAGTTTATCAATGAATGAAATCAACACAAACAGAAGACTTTCCCACATCAACTAACAGCTAAGCTTACCCCCAGCCAGTTTATTCCCAGCTACAGATAGATAAAAGGCAGCTCTTACTGAATAGTCAGGAGGTAAAATCTTGCGCATCGTCCAGGTGTTATCCTTCTCTTACATCTTCTCTTACATAGTTGCTTACATCAGGCCCATAGCGTAAGAGGAAGGAGAAGAAAAGTCAAGCCTTAGGATTCGTTCCTAAACTTCCCTGCTCTCAGTGACGATACCTGCCTGTTAGTCTAGACTGAGGGCTGCCTCGCAAAGTCGTAAAATAAACTCTCACTTTCGCTCCTCTGAGTCTCCCGTATTCTTCTAATGAAGGGAGGCTCGTTGTTTCTCACAGCAGATAAAGGTGAAGGGATGGGCGAGGAAATAATTAGAATAACGGATGGTGGAGCCTCAGCTGGGCAGGAATTACAGCGATTATCCGATGGTATAAAAGCAATGATAAAGTCAGTTATGTAGGCTTATTCCTGTGCTCTCAGAACTTGGTGGAGGCAGGAGGATCTGGAGTTCTAGAACAGCCTGTGTTATCCCATTTCACAAAGAGACATGAACTGGCTGGTGCACTACTCAGTGGGTGCAGACATTTGGGGCCAAGCCCGACTGACCTGAGTTCAATCCCTGGACTCCACAAGGTGGAAGGAGAGAACTCAGTCCTTTAAATTGTCATCTGACCTCCACGGGTGTGTTTTGGCATGCACACAAGGATGCTCCCCCACACATATCGTATAGACACACTGGATAAATCTTTAAAAAACTTAAAAGAGACATTCAAAAGCACCCCATGTCCTACAAAAGAGACGATGTATATTGAATGGCATTTGCCAGTGTTTTCCAATGGCATCTGTGAAAGGACTGGTGCTTGTGAATGGAAAAATAGAGAATTATATGCGTGAGGCATTAATTCAGTTTGGTACATCTGAAATTAAGATAATGAGTGTTCAGTAATAATAGATGCTTTGTCAAAGCAATTTAGTATGTGTGCATTGTTGAAAGGGAACATGTCACATGCTATATACTTTTACAAGCGTATTTCATATCTATGAATATATATTGAATGGGAGCACATCTTATATGCTATACTGCAATTGGACTTTGGGGACACCTTGTGAGGAAAAACATTGCTATGTAAGCATGAACCTCTTGTGACCAACTGTGCAGCTGATTCAAAACTTGTAGCAACTCTTGCCTCTGTCTCCCAAGTGCTGTTGGCTCTTAGGTATTAGCAGCCATGACTTCTAGGCTACAGTCTGCTGTGTTTGGAGACAAGGTCATCCTAGTAGGCCTGATTGGCTTAGAGCTCATTATGTAGACCATGCTGGTGTTAAATCACAACAATTTTCCTGTATTTGCCTCCAAAGTACTGGGATTGCAGGAATGACTTTGCTTGACTTTGCTAATGCTTTTAAACTTTACTATAGTTTTTATATTTTTCTGTGGTAAGCACATGATGTTTTTCACTCTTTTTAGAAATTTAAGATTTGATGATTATATTACAATTTAAATAGGCCTTACATAAATCAATATCTATCTATCTATCTATCTATCTATCTATCTATCTATCTATCTATCTATCTATCTATCTACCTATCTACCTACCTACCTACCTACCTACCTACCTACCTACCTACCTACCTACCTACCTATGGGGCTGAATAACCCAGGGGTTTGTATATGCTAGTCAATCACTCTACCACAGAGCTACATGCCTACTCCTTGATGCATACTTTTTAAAAATAGTACTATAAGGCCAAGTGGGATGGCAGATGCCTGTAATCACAGCAGTTGAGACTGAGGTAGCAGGATCCTTGCAAGCCTGTGAGTAATGGAAAATCCCAGGCCAGTCAGGGCTGCATAGAAAAACCTTGTCTTGAAAAGAATGCTACTCTACATTATACTCTCAAACAGTTAGATGTGCAAAAAAGTACACATGCTTAAGTGCAAATGGGATCAATCAAAAAAAATTGAAAAAAATGAAATCTCAAGTAAATGGCTTCTACATATGCCTAGCTTGAGCCTCCTCCTTTTGTGAATCTACTACGATGCCAATACCGCCAGTAGTACTAATGATCAAATGTGATCATAGCATTTCTCTTTCTAGCATTTCTCTTTCTCTAACACTTCCCAGAGATGTATCTGGACTGGATAAACTGATAGGGATTTTTCCACTGATCAGTGGGTGATAATAATAAATGTGGTTTGGTGTGATGGTGTATGCCTTTAATCCCATTTAATCCCAACACTCAGGAGGCAGTTCTCTGTGAGTTCAAGGCCAGCCTGGTCTATAGAGTTAGTTCTAGGACTTCCGGGGCTACATAAAGAAGACTTGTCTCAAAAGAAAGAATAAGAATAAGGAAAAAGAATTGATGTGGTTCATAGTCTCATAATTCTCTTGGCTTCTACTTCTAGTAAAGTACACTTTGGTAACCTGTTTCAATTTACAGAGTCAGTATTTTACCAATGCCTTTGAGAACAATAAGCCATATGGATTTTTTTCTTTGAGACAAGGTCTCAAAGATGACCTGGAGCCCACTATGTAGCTGATGATGGCCTCTTCGTATTGGTGGAAGTTCTCCTGCCTCAGCCTCCTGTGATGTGGGAGAGTATTCTGTTTGTGTTGATTTCATTCGTTAATAAAGAAAACTGCCTTGGCCCATTTAATAGGCCCGCCCTTAGGTGGGTGGAGTAGACAGAACAGGAAGAAGGAAGTGAGGTAGATGGCTCAGTCAGATGCCATGCCTCTCCTAAGTGAGACAGATGCCATGCCTCTTCTCAAGGAGACA